>NW_013952489.1:1638198-1644425 GCF_001266775.1 Austrofundulus limnaeus
GTGTGTGTGTGTGTGTGTGTGTGTGTGTGTGTAAAGTACAGTGTATATGTATATACTGTATACATATGTATTGATCTGGGTATACTGTAGTTCAGGAAATGTGTGTTACTTGTGTTTTACCTTAGCTAACTGTTGTTACTTTTAGCTTTTAGCTAGTGCTTTGTTACATGCAAGCAGTGTTTTGGTACTTTCAGCTTTACACAACCCATTTTCTATGTCTTCTGCAGGTTTACGCTGTCATTCAGCAATCAACAATAACTACCGTATTTTCTGGACTATAAGCCGCACCCCCCAAAAAACAGTACACCCAAAATTTTAGTCTGTCAAACTGTTAACAGTTTCTGATCCAACAAAACAGAAATGTCTCATTCATCTTCCTCCTGTGCACTGAAACCACTGAAGTCATCTTCATCAGTGTCGGAGTTGAACAAGCTCAGAAGAGCTTCGTCACATACCTTTTCTGTCTCTTTGTCATTGTTGCTTTCTGTGTCACTGTCATCCCGGGGTAATGCTGGCTCTGAAGCTGTGGTGCCCTCTTCACGTAGCAGTCCAGCCTTTCGGAACCCATTGGTGATGGTGTACTCATTCACTCTGCTCCACTCTGTTAGAATCCACTGGCAGACATCAGAAAATGATGCTCTTCGCATTCGGCCAGTTTTTGTGAAGGATTTATCACCGCTAGTTACCAAGCCTCCCATTCACCCCCGAGTGCTGCTTCCTTTTCTTCGTCTTCTTTAGATTTCAATGGCAGCTTGCATTCATTATTGTCTCACCACTGCCATTTATTGGTTCCTACTACATATACTTCAAATTCTCATTACCGTATTCTATGGGACGGGTGGCAACCCCACCTCTGGCCAAAGAGCCCCCTGGTGGCTGAAGAAAAATATCCACGTATAAGCCGCACTGGACACTAAGCCGCATGATTCAAAGTTCAGGAAAAAGCCGTGGCTTATAGTCCGGAAAATACGGTACTATCAAAGAGAGGTCTTTGATGTAAAATGAGGACCTTGTGCCAGTCCTCACTTTTTTTGCAGCTCGACTGTGCTTTACTAGCTTTTGGTTCAGGTTAGTGTTGGCTACAGACCAGTAATGCTTAGTTTTAGAAAAATGTTTTGTTTAGGCATAAAAACAGTTACAACAATGAATGGAAGTCAATACAGAGACCTCAGTTTGATGCAAGTACAAAGATGTGTGTGTACACATATCTGTGCCTTTACTTACATATAAATGCACAAACATTTACTTAGATAGCTACATATTGATTTATAGTTTTGTGTGTCATTCAAACATTGTCTGTTTCATGTTTTCTCATTTAGACCATCATGGCTGCTTGAAGGCATCTAGGATACACAAAACAACAACAAATGGGATGAAGAGCAAATCGGTGGGATTGACTCAGGATCTGATATCTTGGGATACAGGTTTTTGTCCACCTGGACATGTTAGGCTGTCTGGGAACCAACCTGCCCCTGCCGAACAAGATCAGTTAGACACAGAGGAGTCCTCTGAGTACTTTGAAGAGGAAACTGATATTGTGTCCAATAGAATAAGCCATACTAACAACAATTTTTGAAGATTATTGATGTTATTTCTTGTGAAAAAATGTCATAAAAAGTTATGAATAAGCGTGTTAAATGTAAAATCCGTGTTTTTTTTAACCAAATATAATAAATATAGTCACCTTTAACTAAAATTAAAGACATCTTTTAAATTCATTGCAAAAAGATTCTAATTGGGGTCATTTTTGACCCCACTTTTGGAAGAGTGTAGATATTGTGTTATGATTCTGTCACTGTCTGTCCTGATCCAGCCTCAGTTTAGTTTTATTCTTTCATTTTTTGTTCCAGTCATAGTCTTGTTCCCAGCATTTCAGTTTACATTCAGCACCTACTCATTGCTCTCGCCCCTCCCGTCACAGAAACTCTAATCAAGCTCATTTCACTCACCTGTTCCCAGCAGTATTTAACTCAGTCTCACTCTCCAGCTCACCGCCAGATTATCATCAGCCCTGTCTATGATTCTCCCGCATTCTTGTCCTGCTCTTGCCTCGTGTCCCTGACCTTGCTCATGTCTCCTGGTTCCACGTCTCCTGCCTCAGCCCCTGTCGGATCCCTGCTGCCATCTGCTCTAACGGTAACGACCTTTTTTCTGTCCCTTGGATTTTTGTCTCTCGCCTGCTCCCTAAACGGCACCGCGCCACATCGGACCTTTTGAATCTCGACCTTGGAACGCATCTCTGGATCATCGGCTCAGTCACCTCCCTCAAACTTGGTAACGTCCTCTGATCACCCGTGCATGACCTTTGCCCTGTTTCTGACGACGAGTAAGTCCAGCGATCCATTCACTCCTTCCGACAACACAGCCCAGAACCAAAGCTGTCCTGCTGTTGTTTCTACCCGGTCCTCATCTCAACAGGAAAGGTTGGTGATCTTTTTTTCTCACAAACTATCGTGTTCCAAACCTAACCTTGAGATTCTGTGTCCAGAACTGAAGACCCCGGATTCTGGTTCCAGCCTTCCAACTAAAAATTCTAACAAACTTGTTAAAACTTTGTCGTTCGGTATTCATTCAGAACTCAAAACACGAACCTTAACATATTGGTTGTCCATGCATCCTAGGGTTTAAAAAAACTTGTTCTGTAATAGCTTTTTTTAGTTTTTTACTTTTGTGAACAAAATCATTGCTTTCAACCTCAATTTTGAGACTGTTCTGTAAATATCATTCAAATAAACAACAGATATAGCAACTTCTGATCAATTCATATCAATTACAGACTTAAAATACAGAAGCAATAGAAAGGAAGCAATACACAGCGGGGGTGTTTGTTGATTTAAAAAAAGCTTTTGACACTATTGGCCACACTCTATTACTTTCTAAATTACAGGATTATGGGATAAGAGGGATAGTCCATAATTGGCTGAATAGTTACTTGACTAACCGTAAACACTTTGTACAACTAGGAAATATAAAATCAGATTTTCAAAGTATAAAATGTGGAGTTCCTCAGGGTTCAGTGTTGGGACCAAAGCTTTTTATTTTGTGTATTAATGACATTTGTGAAGTATCTAAACAGCTAAAGTTTATCCTGTTTGCAGATGATACAAATTTATTTTGTTCTGGAAATAAACTAAAAAACCTTATGGAACAAATGGCTAGTGAGATGTCTAAAATTAATGAATGGCTAAAATACAACAAATTATCAATAAATTGGAATAAAACTAAATTCATGATTTTTAGTAACAAAAAATAGATGGCTCTACTATAATGTCCATAGATGATAATTTAGTGGAACGAGTATATGAAGTTAAATTTTTAGGGGTTGTCTTGGATCATAAACTTAACTGGAAATATCATATAAAATAATATAAAACAAACTATAAGTATTGGACTCTTAAATATAAAAGTAGAAAACATTTTAGAACAACCAACACTCCATACATATATCACTCATTTGTTGTTCCGTAAATGACCTATTGTGTAGAGGTATGGGACAACACGTATAAAACCAACACTAAACCTTTGTTTATGTTACAGAAGAAAGATATGAGAATTCTGTATAAAGTGAATGTTAGAGAACACACTTTTTTTTATTCAAACATTTTGAAACTATGGGATTTAGTTAATTTAAAAATTTTATTAATGTTTAAAGCAAGAAAGACATTATTGCCAATTTACAAAAGTTTTTTGTTAAGTTCAAATGACAGAACTAACCGAAGAAAATATGATTTTAAAAGTAAAACTGTGCGTACTACTTTAAAACAAATGTGTATTTCAGTTTATGGGGTAAAATTATGGAATAATTTGGATGACGATTTGAAAAAATGTTCTACTTTAAATCAATTTAAAATACTTTATAAGAAAAAAATTAAGTTTTATATACTTTTGAGTTAATGAAGAGAACAATATATTGTTTGCAGATTCTATTTATGATTTAATGTATGTGGCCATGAAAAATAATTGTAATTATTGAGAAAGGAGCAGGTTTATACCAGGTTTTCTACTTCCTGCTCCATTTTCACTCATGTATAATATGTGTTAAACGAAAATGTGTTTGTATGTTATGAGAAAAATTGTTGAATTGAGTGAATAAACTTATTGATTGATTGAAAATAATGTACATATTTCGACCTCACCAACTTTCGGTTATAGTTTAGGCCCTGCCCACTCAGAGTACAGATTGCATATAAAAATAGTTTGGATGGTTGAACAGTTACAGACAGTGATGTACTTACTGATCCCTAGTATTGATCCATGTATCTGCTTATCTTAGCCACTGTGGTTCCTGAAAGCAGCTTTCATGTTGTGGAGACACGTTATTGGCCAATAGTTAGATGGGATTTTTCCCTTCTGGTGGTCTTTCCTTATCAGTACTGTTTGTCACTCAGTCAGCCATTCGCGGTGGGTCCCATTTATCAGCAATTAGATCATTTGTGCTGCTAAGTGCTCAAGGAGCAAAGTCAACTTCTTGAGTCAGGTGTAGATTGTGTCCGGGCCTATCATCACTGTACTTATTATTAAGCAATACCATCTAAGAGTTTTGACAGCTTTATCATTTTTTGTTTTCCTAAATTATTCCATAAATGCATCAATTATGTATTTAGCACATACATAGACTTGTTGAAAGACAGAACAGCACTAGAAGCACTACAAATTATGACTTTAAAATAGAATTTTGCATGATGACCTTTGGGCAGACAGCCTTCTCTGTTAAGAGTTGTAAGCTTTGGAACTTACTACAGTCAGATTTCATTGTTTAAAGATGAACCAGAACTGTTCATTTTTAAATATTGTTTTGATTCAGTAGTTTTAAATTTTTACCTCTTTTAAACATTTTATTGTATTTATGGTTGATCTTAAGTTTCTTTTAAAATAACTGTTAACGGTCCTTCTAGGGACAGCTGTTAGTCATGGCTATAAATACTGTGATGCAGGCAACGGATTGTCTTGATCTACAGTGTTTTTTTTGTATCTGTTCATATCAAATAAACAAATAAAAAATACATTTTTGAAACTAAAATATTAATGTATTATTATTATTGATTTTTCTATAATTTACATGCTATCTGGCACATTTTGTGTTTGTAACACTTTTTTTGCCATTTTATTTATATACTTTGAGAAATTTAATTATAATTCAGGATCACTAGTTTCGTGGAACAAAATTGAAACTGTTGCTATAAAACAAACATAATTTTGCAGTTTCTTTCAAAAAGGTGAAATACAATAAATGAATATTGAAAACAGAGCATAAGCCCTAATTGTATAAGTTTCTGGGCACAGTTTATTTTTATTTCTGATGTCCAGTAAAAGATTACAGAAGATCCATTTAGTACAACAATGAAGATGTAAGAAAAGTGTTTTTTGTTTTTGTTTTTTGATTCATCTGTTCCACCTTAATATAAAGAGAACCTGTTTCCAAACAACCAATCAACATGGTTGAATGCCTCTATAATACATCTCCTAAAGTTGAAAGCTTCTTCAATGAAACAGTAAGACTCCAAAAATATTATGGGAAACGATTAAGTCAGTGACAGGTGAAAGTAACAATAAAACYTTTAATAACAATTCACAAATCTCAGTAAATGGACTTCTTGTTTCTGATTAAGAAAAAATGCTAGCTTCTTTAATGAATATTTTATTTCTTCAGTAAGGACATCATTACCGGGACAAGCTAATAGTTTAAAGTTATTTAAATATCCTGACACTTCAAAGCCATTTTAATTTTCTGAAATTTCACAGAGTGATGTTTAGAATACACTCCAATCTCTAAATGGCTCACATGCATTTGACAAATARAAGATAAATATGGATTTCTTGAAAATGCATGCCAACCCTTTTTTTTACCATTGTTTCATCATTTGCTTAATTTATATATTGTGCAGTCTATTTTCCCTGATGCCTGGAAGTTTACTCAGATTACTCCCATTTTTAAATCTGGTGATCCAACAGAAGTTTCAAACTATCGGCCAATTTCTGTTCTTCCTATTTTTTCTAAGTTACTTGAAAAAACATTATTTAATCAACTACTTCAGCATCTAGAAGCTAATAATAGGCTAAGCAATAGACAACATGGTTTCCGCACGTCAAGGTCAACCATGTCTGCATTAATTTTTTCACTGAACAAACACATGCTGCTTTGAACAAAGGTCAAGCAACTGGTGCTGTATGTATTGATTTTCATAAAGCGTTTGACACAGTTGATCATTATACTCTATTACAAAAGT
>NW_013952489.1:1646805-1657995 GCF_001266775.1 Austrofundulus limnaeus
CAGTTAAACATGCTCTGCTGTGATTATGTGCGATTGTGAGTTAGTTTTTTTTTTTTTTTTTTTTTAATGGGGTTTTTTTTTTTTTTTTTTTTTGTGCAATGGAGTTCATTAGTTTTGTTTTTGCAGGTTGACTCCTTCAGTCTTTGTTAAAATTTCTCCAGTGAGTTTGATGAAAGCAAACAGGCTGTCCTGCTCCCATTTGTTTCTGATCCTCTACCCACCTCAGTAACCCCACGCCTTTTGTTTTTATTATGTTCACACTGTCTCTCATTTCACCAATGGTTATATTCACTTTATTTAACCATTAACATTACTTTATTCTTTTTAACAAGTTCATTTGACACTTTTTTTTTTCTGAAAATCCAACTTTTCCTTGAGTAGTTCTTGGGCTCATATTGTTCCATTATAATTCACTGTAAAAGCCACATAGCAGACAAGTGTGGGTCAGAGCTGGCGTTGGGATGGTACTGCTGGCTGACTGCTGGCTTGGCAAGTGCTTTGGGCCAGGTCTGGCTCTGACGCAATTGGTTGGGTTTATGTGTTGCTGTGCCTGTCCACCTCTGGTAAACCACACCTGGGTCATCCAATGACAGTAAATGTGATGTTGATCCCATCAACTCAAAACCTTAGCATTTGCATTTTAAAAAATATTTTATTTTCATAAATAGTCCTGAAATGAATCACATTTAGTTTGTTCTGTCAGCTCACAGATGTGTTCAAAATATCCAGATCTGCTTTCAGCTTGTATTTTTGTTTTATGTTAGGAATTATTTACTAGAGAATGACAGAGAGCACTGGGCATCACTTGTCATTTTCCAATAGACAACAGCTGATGTAGGAATGACGGAGAAGGAAGTGATATGATTTCAGACACCGAGCTCGGTGTGCTGAAGTGAAAAAGGGACACGGTGTGTTGAGCCAGAGTTTCTGTACTCCCTGAACTTCCTTGTTCATTAGTGTCTACTCAGTCAATCATAAACACATCAAAAATGAGTTTAGCATTCAGGCGCAGGACAATTGACCTTGTGCGTGCCCTTCCTCACCAGCAAGCTGTCACAAGGCTTCACCCAAATTGAGGCAATTAGCTAAGATTTGTCTCCCCCATTAAGTTGAGTCTCTTCACTGTGTTTTAATGACAGCAGCGGGACATGGCCTAATCAGCCCACGTTCCCTCCCATAATTCACATGCACCTCTAAGACCATGACTGAGCTGATGCAAAAACAACCTTCAAAAAGAAAAATATTTACATAAAGCAAAAGAGAAGAAATGGGAAAATGAATCTGGGTGAAAAGAATCAAACTTTTAGCTTGTTCTGTCACTTTCTGTTTAACTAGAGTCTAGCAGAGTTTGCTGCTCACAGCAAGAGCTCCTCTGCAAGATTTTCTCTGCAAAGGCTTCTTAGTTTGCCATGAACTAAGATTCATGGAGCCAAATGTATTAAAAATAGATGTTGTTTAATGTTTTAAAGTGGAACAAATTTCAGAAAGAATTTCAGCCTAAGTAATCTCTAAACTACAAAAGCAAATGTTTTGTAAACATTGTTTACCATTTGCAGGTAAACCAAGTTTAAGCTTTAAGCCATAGCTTGCAGGTGACTACATGTAAGTAACCTGGCAGGTTGGTATTTGTACACAGCCAAAAGTATCAAAAGCTGATCTAATGACCCTGGTGCTGCTGCGCTGGACTAGCCAGCAAACTGTCCTGACCTGAACCCCAGAGAGGAATCTATGGGCAATTGTCAAGAGGAAAGTGAGAGACACCAGAATGCAGATGACCTGAAGACTGCTATCAAAGCAAACTGGGCTTCCATTACAACTGCATTGATGCAGTAATTTACTCAAAAGCGTAGTGCATAGAAATAAACAAGCTTTTCAGAAGTCTTACATTTGTGTTGAAAATATCATTTTATATAGATTTTATTCATTCAAGTTTTCTAAAACAATAAATTTTGACATATTTCACTCTGTGTAATGAATTTATGTAGAGTTTCACTTTTTGAACTGACTTACAAAAACATTTTCTTTTTCACAACATTCCAATTTTTTGAGCTGCATCTGTAATTTTGTACACACACACATATGGACAGACAAACCAACATTAACTCATCACAGGACCACATAGAGACATATATAACTATTCATTCTCTCACTCGGGATTTGTCCTTTAAACATTTAAACATGTGATTCTTACGGTTGGAGCCAGAGGGTGGCCACAGTCACCATAGAAAAATCTTTGTCCACCCCAGTGGCCACCCCAACGGTCACTTTGCCAGCTACATTGAGCTGTTGCCTCTCAGCAATAAGGTTGACAGATTGAATCCTGGACAGGGACATTTCTGGGTAGAGTTTGCCTGTTCTCTCTCTGCATGTGTGGGTTCTCTTCGGGCAGTCTGGTTTTCTCCCACAGACCAAAAACATGACTCTTAGGTTAATTGGTAACTCTTAATTGTCCCTATTGTGAGTGAGAGAGTGAAAGGTTGTTTGTCTTTATGTGACCTTGTGATATATTTGCCTCACAGGGTACCCCACCCCTCACACAGTGACTGCTGGATATAGGCACCTGTGACCCTGAAAGGAAGAATTTGTGGAATTATTTATGTTTACCTGCATTCTGGTTGGTTACTGCTGGTGATTGTCTGGCTGTGTCTTGTTTCCCTGATGAGCTCCTGGGCTTTATAAGACACTCTACATTCTGTTTTTTGCTGGAGCAACACACTTTGATGGTAGTGCCTCAGCTGCTTGTGATAAATTTGCCTTTGCTTACCTGAGTAATTCTAACTTTTGTTTATGTTTTTCTGAAGCCCCACCAGACGATCCTTCCATGCGCCTGTTCCCTCTTCAGCTCTACAGTGGGAGATTCTCTGCTTTCTGCTGCATTCTGCAATACCTGTCACCATAGTCACCTGCCACTCTGCCTGAATAACCAGCCTGTACTCACCTGTTGCTCCGTCTGCAAATCCTGCCTGTTACTCACCTGATCCGCCTCCTCGCCTCAGTATTGGAAAGCTTACCTGGAACCTGTCTCTGGATCTCCCCTCCTCTCTGTGCTGTTCACCTCCTGGAAATCTGTGAGAGAACAAAGACATATACTCACCAACCTGATCCTCCTGAAACCTTACTTACCTGTGACTTCTCTTGCAGCTCTGGACCTGACCCCCACCTTACCTGTAAAGTTCACTTACCTTTTACTCTGCCTCCAGAGTGTTCGTTCACACTGGGTTCTGCTCATATTAGACTAACCCACATTTATGATCAAAGGGGGTGCAGGGTTTTTTGGCTATATTCTAAAAATGGATAATTTGTGAATATATTTAAATATATTATATTTAAATGTATTATTCCTCAAGGCACCACACTCTTTAATTTGATCAAGGATTGACCAGGAAAGAGATGAAAAACTGTAACTTTATTGTAATCAGTCTCAGAATAAATGTACCCAAATTGATTTTATGAGTTTTTGTCTAATCAGAACCAATATCTTTTATCAAGACACAAAAATGAGATTAGCTTATGTTGACACGTTCTCCACGAGCCATTTATTTACAGATTAAATGTATTTACAACTATGGTGAGTAATGAATAAGTGATGACATGTTGAACCAGGTAAAAACTGAAAGAGTTTGCAATCACGAGTGAATAAACAAACAGGCAAATAAACAAACAGATAAACATAAAGTAAACACTGAAGAGGTGAGTTTTGCTTTAGAGTGAGGTGAGGTAAATTGCTTTTTAGCTGTGGATTTAACTAAGGAATCCTAGTTAAATTAGGTCGAAAAAGCGTTTAGTTTACCAAATCTCATACAAAGATAAAAATCAAATTAGTCTGAGCACCTGTGTGTCACTAGGACAAAGGTTTTGTTCTGCTGATGGCGGTACCAGAAGTATGCGTCGGCTGACCAAAGGATCTTTAAGTGATGTTCCCCAAAAACTGCTTCAGTGTGGTGGCCGGTCAGACACTCAGGATGTCTGTTCAGCTGCTGGTCCTTCAGTCAGAAAGGTGGGTGGTGAGCTGATGACAGAGGGGTCCGGTCCTTTCAGGTGGCTGCAAGACTTCTTAATTTGATTTGAACGACACATGAATTACCATTAGCTTATTTGACTTCTATAAAATCAAACTCAGATATTGAGCCGATATGAAATGGGAGCTATTCGATCAATCAGCAGGAAATGTAGAATGACCCCCATCCCACCAGCCATGAGGAGGGCTGGCAGGAAGGGTCTCTGCCGAGCTCTTGAAAGCTGTTTCTGGCCTCCGATGTTGAAAAGATCTTTTTATCTCATACTCTCATTCAATCACTCACTAACTGTCTCAAAAACTGTCGGTCTCGGGAGCTGCACTAACTTTTAAAACCTCTGTTATGGGTGGAGTCAAGGTTTTAAGTTGGCCAATGAAAATATTACACCTTATTCAGGAAAAGTTTTTTAACAAATCAAATGTTTTGGAGGGAAAACTTCATTTCAGGGCAAAGAAAAAGGGAGTGTTTCAGTTTGTCTTGCATCTAATTAAAGGGTGAGACATCTGTTTTACCTCAGTAAAACAAGAATGTCACATTTAGTTAAAAATTCAAGGCCTAAGGTTTCTAAGTATTAAATAATGGAATAAAACACACACTGTTTAAAATCCTGAAATAAAAGAATCATCTTCTTCAGGAAAACATTTCATCAAAAAAAAAAAAATAATAAAACACAGTTGGCTTCAATGGGTTTTGTTCTTCCTGTAAAAAAAGGTAGATCACATTTCTTTGATTAAGATATAAAAAACAGACAGTTGTATAAAACATTCAATCTAGTTTCTTCTTTTTTACATTTAATGAAGAATGTAGATCCTTTGTTTCAAGTCACTGAAGAGTCTGGTTAAAGGCGTTTATGCCTCCCCCCTTTGAAGAGGAACCGACAGGCAGTTCTTATGGGGGGTGGAAGCACAGAACTTGTGGCAATCCTTATCTATTAACATCAAGGCATCAGGAAGTCTGGTGGGTTTGTGTAAGAGATGCTAATTAGGGTCACAAAAGGGAAATTCCATGCAAAATCCTTAAAAAAGTCTGAAGTTAGTGGGACTTATTAACTTATTAACAGATATTTTCTGAGAAAAGGGGCCGAGGTCAGACTAAAGTCAGCTGAGAGACACAGACCCAACAACAGTGTTGTAAAGTACCACAAAGTGATACTTGAGTAAAAGTACAAGTATCTTACCAAAAAATGACTTTGGTAAAAGTTAAAGTCTTCTTTAGGACTATTACTTGAGTAAAAGTCTTAAAGTATCTGATATTTTTGTACTTAAGTATTAAAAGTAAAAGTATTGATTTAAAATGAGGAGTTAGATTTTCTGTTAGGACACTTATTAGGAGGTAACCTCCACAAAAACTGCAGAAATGACTGTTGTATTAAAATAATTAATTTATGTTCAATTTAGGATGCACTAGTACAGCTGTTTCAGTTTATATACAGATATCAAGGCTGCACAAACCTTTTCCCCAAAATGAAAATCTATCTGAGGGCTGCGACCAAATACAATAATACAATTCATAAATACAAATACTTCTTAAGTACAGTCCTTTTATTTTAATGATTATGTCCAGCTGGAGTGTGACATAAATTGTTTGTGTACAAACTAATACAGTATCAGAATTTTATATATTTATACTTCTCTTCCATCACAATTAAATTCACTCTATCTAGGAGGCACAGTTTATATGGATAGTATTTATTTTTTTCAATAACAAGCTGGAATGAAAACAAACAAAAATGAAATAAAAGGAACAACTTTATACTTCTTGTCTTTTTATAAAATGCAAGGAGTATAAGTAAAAAGTAGGCTGAAAAATAATTACTCAGGTAAAGTACAGGTACCCAAAAATCTACTTAAGTACAGTAACAAAGTATTTGTACTTAGTTACTTTACAACTCTGCCCAACAACCAGGTCAGCAGCTCTGTCTACATCCATCATCACAGCTCAGACCGATCCTTTCCATCTGTTGTGCACACAAATATGTTTTTAATGGTTTTTGTTGGTTTTAAGAAATAAATTAATAAATACTCACAGCTACTTATACCAGTCTACTTCTGAAGCCTCACACAGCAGCCCCAGCTGCAAATGACTCTTCTTCTATTCCCATGGAATTCAGGGATTAAAATAATATTTTTAAAACAGCATGGTTTATGAGGGGGTCACTGGAATTTTCCACTGTTGTAAGGTTTCCCCAGACCCAAAATGTTTGAGAACTCCTTCCACTTGACATATATAATACTCACCAAGTGTTTACTTGTGTAAAAGTCTGTTTAACAGCCTGTTAAAATACACCAGAATGCATGAAATGGCATCTAATTCATTCAAAATTTTCTGGGGGAGGACCCCCAGACCCCCCCACCAGTGATTTTACACACTATTTTTCTCCTTCATTAAATACCATACAGCCCTGATCATAATTGTTGGCAAAAGTCCAAATATGCAAATTGAACGATGACGTTATTTAGCAACTTTTAGGACGTCAAAAACACCTTTTGGCAACAGTGTTCAGCGGCTCCAAATCTCACTCTAAGCTCAGGTCAAAACTTAAGAGCCCTCTCCTATGTTGAACAGTTTCTGAGTTGTAAGCATTTTTTGCATGTCCAGACATCCCATTTTCAGATAAATTGGGGGTCCGGGGGGATGGGGGGCACTGATTGGTGGGCCTGATGGATAGAGCTTCATCAGAGCTAAACAACAACAAACAAACAAAAAAATCAGAAGCTCCTATGTTTAATTAGCCTGGCTCTTGCCTTCCTGCGCAGCTCCGCTCAATTCTAGTTTCCCGTCTCTGCTCCGTCTGGGACTTCTCCCATTAAAATGGATTTCGCTGGCAGATTTTTAGCCGGGCCAATCAGAGAAGAGAACGTCAATTTTCTGTGCAGTGTCTGCTTGTAGTTTATTTTACCTGGGCCAATCAGCAAACAGAAGGAGGAGTTTTGAACGACGTTGATTTTCTGCGCAGTGTCTGCTAGATATTTTAGCATACAGCAGTGGAGGAAGTGAATGAAGCCAGTCCGTGTTGATAAGGCTTCCAAATTAAATTAAATTTGTCTAATAAAGCAGCAGCTTTCATTTACAGTCGTCTCATTCGGCTCGGTATATTTCTCCTCTCAGTAGGGTTGTTTACAGCACACGTGATTTACGTAGCTTAGCCTCCGTCACAGTGACAAGACAGACATGCTTCAGCAAAGGCCACGCCTCCTGCAAGAATCACTTCTCTATGCATCAAGTCCAGACCCTCGTACGAAGCAAAGTGAAGGACAGGGTCTGTTTTTAACCAGGCTTTTGTTTTAATAGTTTTTGAGCAATAACCATTTTGGTATGTCCAGACACCCCTTTTTCAGATAAATTGGGGGGTCCGGGGGGGGGGGGGGGGCACTGATTGGTGGCCCTGATGGATAGAGCTTCATCAGAGCTAAACAACAAAAGAAATCTGAAGCTCCAATGTTGAATAGTTTCTGAGTTATAAGTATTTTTGCATGTCCTGACACCCCCTCTTTGAAAGGAGCCCCCTCCTCAAATATGGGGTGTTTCGTAAAACCGTTGGCTGGAGCAGTGTAGGTCAGACTCATCTACAGCCCTGCCAAATTTCATGTTGATTGGTGCAGCTGTTTTTGTGCTACAGTTGACCAAAAATCACTGAAAAAAAAACAGTATGAAAACAATATGACTCCCGCTTATACGCTTCGCATGCGGAGGTCATAATAATGGATGAATGAATCCTTCTATACATAGAATGTTCATTTCAACTGCACTACTCAAAAAAGCAATTCTCATGATTTAAATCTACATGTAGTCACTAAGTAAATACAAGAATGATTGAGAAACACCATTACATTCCCCAATCAGAGAGTTGGCAGTTCGATTTCCTTCAGTCACATGTCGAAGTGTCCCTGGGAAAGAACCGAACGTCTACTGCCTCTATGTCCCATCAGTGTATGAATGTGATTTAAAGCACTGATTAGTCTCTATAGATTTATTTAGCCTTTTAGTGAAGTAGAGTTATGTAAATGTTTGTATGAATGGATAAATGAGGACACAGATTGTGGTGTAAAGCACTTTGAGTATCCTGGTTGGATTGAAAGGTGCTATATAAGTACAATCTATTTAACCCTGTGTGACCAGATGCCCCACTCTGACCACCCCTATAAAAACTGTTTCACTCTGCTACTGACATACACACACACTTTGCCTGTAGCCACCCACTTTGCCTACAAAGGTCTGGCAGCATTTATTAATTTATTTGTTGACAGGAAAACAATCATATTACCCTCAGACCATCAAAGGTTGGCGAGTAATGCCATTTAAGTAAGTAAGTAAGTAAACTTTATTTCTATAGCGCTTTTCACAGACCAGGGTCACAAAGTGCTGCACAAGTGTAAAAGAAATAAATAAATTAAAAGCAACATACAAAACAATAAAACACAGTATTACGCTAAAAAGTTTAAAAAAGTGGGTCTTAAGTTGTTTCCTAAAAGTGTCTATACAATCCAGAGATTGAATGGTGCAACGTAGCTCATTCCAGAGGCGAGGCGCCACAGCTTTAAAAGATCTGTCTCCTCGAGTCTTAAAATGGGTCCGAGGAACCATCAACAAGTTCAGATTCGACGACCTGAGGCTCCTAGTCGAAACATAAGGCTGGATGAGGTTCTTAATATAGTCTGGCGCTTGTCCATGAAGGGCTCTAAAAGTCAGTACCAGGATTTTGTAGTGCGTCCTGTAAGATACAGGCAGCCAGTGCAAGCTTTTGAGGATGGGTGTAATATGTTCCCTCCTGTGGGTGCAAGTGAGTAGGCATGCAGCAGAGTTTTGTACTACAGTACCTGCAGACTCGCAAACTCCTTCTTATTAAGACATGTGAACAGACTGTTACAATAATCCAATCTCGATGAGACAAAAGCATGAACAATCATCTCAAGCTCACTATAAGTCACCATCTTACGAAATTACGAATTACGAATTTATTCAACATCTGACTTAAAAAAATCTATACATATATAGATGTATAGAATGTCACACAGAAATGCAGCATCTGCCTGTACTTCCACCATTACACACATCTGTGATTTGTTTTGTATTGATGTCTAACCCTAGCCTTGAAAAAAAATTGCTTGACTCCAGCTGTTAGCTAGCATCTTAGCTTGGGAAAAGTGATTAAAAATACTCCTTCCATGTGAGGATGATGGCTGTATCCTGAGTCACTGTCACAAAAAATATAAAGCAACGTTTTGTGGTCTTTAAGTTTAAACACATCTGAACTGGAGCACTGATTGAAACCAGATAGCTACCAGAGTTTCCAGGGGTGTCAAACTCCAGTCCTCGAGGGCTGCTATCCTGCATGTTTTAGAGGTTTTCCAGCTCCAACACACCTGATTCAGTGATTGAATTAACTCTTCAAATTGTGCAGAAGCCTGTTAATCACCCAGCCATCAAAGTCAGGTGTGTTGGAGCAGGAAAACCTCTAAAACATGCAGGATAGCGGCCCTCGAGGACTGGAGTTTGACACCCCTGTATGAGTGTTGAGCAGACATAGTCACTTTCTAAAAATAGCATGAATGGAAATTGCCATTAGAAGTAAAACATTATTTATTTGATTGCCTATAATTTGAAAAACTGAAGCTCTGTCTACTAATTCTAGTATTCAAGGAAAGTGAATTTACACAATGAATGCAGCAACTTTTAAAACTACAAACACATTTATCTTTGTATGTTGAAGTATTTCACAACATTTTGTTTTAATTTTTTTAGTTTCTGTTTTGCTATGAAGCATATTCCCACCCTCAAATTAAAGGCGACATATGCAAAATCCACCTTTTTAGGTGTTAAATACATTTTGTTTTGTACTTGGAGTCGAGGAGTGCAGAAAAGTTGAATTTAGTCTCTCCTGGAGCTGCAAATACAGTATGTTTATATACTGTTTGGGTCACATTTTTCAGCTTGTTCAGCTTTCTCTATTTTGGATGGTGTTTTCAGAACTGTTATGTAAAATCTTCTGCAATGGAATTGCCAAATAAGGTCTGGACTTGTCAATTACATTTTTCGCATCTTAAATCTCCTCTCATTCTGGGCCAGACTCATGCTCCAACATGCAAGGCTGGATGGACAAGTCGTTCACATCTTTTAATTAAAAAAATTAAATAAAACATATTTACAATGCTGGAAAACGTAATCCACTTTCTCAAAATGAAGTGGATCGGTCTGGAAGCTGGAGGGGGCCGGGGCTTGAAGTGTGTTAAAGGGACAGTATCAAATGTACACAGCAGAAAAGAAGTGGAAGAGGAGCTGGTAAAGTTTAAATGAGGAATCCATAGGAAAGCATTGCAGTTCCACTTTATAAAAAACACAAATGAATGATTTCATTGTGAAAAGGAAGGATTTAAAAGCATGATATGTCTACTTTAAAAAAAAAAAAATCCCCGAACCATTTGTTCACAAAGACCTCAGTCTGGGGTCAAACAGGTCTTGATAGTTCATAAGTGTTTCTCATCATTAAGAGGACTCAGTCCGAGTCATGTAACCTCGAAGCCTCTGTCCAAGAGCTGAAACAAGGTACACTCTGATAACATTCCTATCCATCTGACCTCCCTCAGTTCTTGTTCATCCACAACATCCCATAATATATCTCATTTTGTATTGAGCTGCACCAGTCTGAGCCCACTGGGTTATATAAGCTTTCTGGATGAGCTCTACATGCCCAGATTTTTACTAAATAGCAAATAATTAATTTTGTTTTACATCTTTAATAAGAGTGCGTCAGAGTTTGCACAAGGAGAAGTTGTTGACAGGAGGAGGAATGTTAACGATTACAGAGATAAAATTAATAGTTCAATTAAAATTTCAGCATCAGTCTGTAATGTTTTTATATAATTTGTTTGAAAGAACACCGCAAGAGAAAACAAAAGTATATAATAAGAAACAAGTTCTAAAGCAAATAAAAACACAGAAGGTGTGAGAGGAGAACAGGAAACAGCTGATAGCACTTCCTTCTGTAAGAAAGATTAGGCAGTAGGAATGCGCGATATAAACGATATATGGTAGAAACGATATACTGTATATACATATATATATATATAAATAAAAATAAATTCCCTTCTCACCCTCCGCGGGTGGTCTCTTTCATCCTCTGAGTTCGGGTCCTCTACCAGAGGCCTGGGAGCTTGAGGGTTCTGCGCAGTATCTT
>NW_013952489.1:1660254-1666910 GCF_001266775.1 Austrofundulus limnaeus
GCTCCATTGTTATTACCCTGCCATTGAGAGTACACTTTAGCTGGTTGGGTGGAGAAGAGCCGATTAATCGTCCTGGAGTCATTCTCTCTTGTGTATCTCTATAGGCGGCTGGCCAAGGCTTGGAGCCGTTGTTTGGCAGTTTCGAGTGCTTCAGGTATGGGCATCTGGCTGTACTTCTTGGGTACTGATCTTTTCATTCCTTAGGAGCTCTGACAGTTGGCTCACTTCCCTCCTTGTTATCTTGATCTTAGCCTCTAACCGTCTTTTCCATGGTGGGTATTGGGTCTCATGGTTGCTCTTATAGCCAAGCATCTCAAGGATCACTGATGCTGAGTTGTATATCAGCTCAAAAAGGAGATTTTAAGATCTAAATTTTTTTACCTATACACATTTATTCCACTCAATTAATGTGTGATTTATTTATTTTCTATTATAAGTTTTATATCGTGATATATATTGTTACCGCCACTCATCATAATGTATATCGTGAAATTAATTTTTTGCCATATCGCACATTCCTTTTAGGCAGTTGCTTTACTTACGATACCCTTCCTGAAGCAACCGGAGCTTGAACCAGCAACCTCAGAATCGCAAGACCTCAGAACTGACCACTTAGCTAGTCAAGCATGTGTAATGCTAAAATCAAAATCATGAAAATAACTACCACCATTTATAGGATGAGTTTTAACTACTACAGCACCATGTCAAATTAAATTCAGTCTGTACATTTAAATAGCAGAGTCAAAGCCATATTTGTATTAACTATGACAGACACCTTGAATTAGTTTGACTAAAAAAAGTAAAGAATTTTAGCTGAACATTTAGTGTTTTCTGAAAGTTTAATTTAAATTCATGAGATATATTGCTAACAGGTAAATATATATACATACATACAAAATAAAAATACATGATTGCCCTTCTTTTGGCCGTGTGTTATAAGAATGAGATGAATGACAGCAGATCAAAACGAAACACAAACCCGTTGTCTACAAGCGCCGGTGCACGCCTGGCTTGTGCGTGTGTGTCTCTTTCTGTGAATGAAATAAAAGCAGGTCTTGTTTGGCAGTGAAAAAAGGCTAATAGGGCTGACCCGCCACTCACCCCGCAGCAGCGGAGCCGGAACGAGAAAGAAAAACAGAGCAGAGAGAAGCTGGCATTCTTCTTGTACACGAACAAGAAGGGTGAATGAGGGAATGAAGCAGCGCCGGGTGGCAGATTAGTGCAGGTTGTGTCCCTCAGATGAATGGAGGGATGAACCGCTGATGAGAAAGAACAACATGTTACAGTTTGATGAGGAGAATAGACAGCCTGGTGAACAATTTCAATTATTTTAATCAATCAAAACCAAACTGTTCAGTTTACTTCTACACGTCTTATTTTAGAAGTCTACGACACACAAAATGTATCATTATCTGAACCAGTGCAGCCATCAATAAAGCTAGTATTTCACTAATCTGCTACCGTTGGCAAAAAAAATAATAATAAAAAATGCAAACAATCCTCATGAGGGCAACCTCAAAATGTGTTAAAATATTTATGAGTGTTCTGATTTTCCTTTCTCACATGTTGCTACAATTCTGAACATGTTCAAAAAAATTTGCAGGACAAATCATTTTTCAAGATAGTGCAGAGCTGTTGTGGGTATAGACCATCTGCAACTCTTCCTAATTTAGTTTCATTTACAGTTTTTATTGATTGTTTTGACGCAGCTGTCAACTAAAAAAACACATTTTCAAAACAGTTAATGCAGAGGCCTAAACATTGACACAGTGGTCAAAATGACACATTTTGTTTGCAAAAGGCAACAACTGTGTCAAAACATTTAAAATATGGAACAAAAGCAAACTTTGCCTTCAAACAACTCAACTTTGACACAGTGCATGAGCACCTCCAAACAATCAGTACACAATAGACAACAAAATACAAAATACAGCACTCGTGTGAATCAGTGCAATATTGCTTGCCATTGTAGCCTATGACTGTATGTACAGTAGCTTACAAGCCAGTGTCGTTTGTAGTCAAATTTGCCCTCTTGCAAAAATGCATTCAGAAGCAGATATGGTTTGATGCAAATTTTATAGGTTACATTTTTTTTTCAGACTGCCTGACAAATTAAAGTTTTTACTGATTGCTTTGACCTGTTTGAATAAACTGGGAACCTCTCAGTCTTCATCATCACCATCTCAAAAACAGTCAATAAAACTGTATTCCAACAGAGAATACATGGAAATAAAAATAAAATCCTTTACTGTGTGAGAAATTAGGTAAACAAAAAACACAGTCTTTTACAGTAAAGAACAAAAATCCATAGTAGGCCTTTAGATTAGATTAGATTAGATTAGATCAGATCTTCATTGTCATTGTACAGAGCACAATGAAATTACAGTTCAGAACACCCATTCAGAAGAAGACAACATAACAAATATAAGAAAACAGGTACGGTACTCTGGGTCATGCTGCCACTGACCCTGAACAAACCCTGCCCAAAGCTAGGATCATCTTCATGAAGACATCGTGAGGAGGTGCAACCCTCCTAAAAAAATAATAATAAAAACCACACAAGGAAAGATGAGGAAAAAAAACACCCCATAACATTACTATAAGAGTGCAAGAGAACAACACAGGTCTGCAGACTGATTGCAAATTGAAAATTTCTGTGAAGAAGTGTCAAACTGGTGCTTTCGGTGTTTCATACTGACAGCTAAAAGGGAGTTTGGACTTCTTGAATGACATCTGCGTTAATTGTTTTGCAAAAGTGTGGGAAACTGTGTCAATCCAATGAGAATGGGTTAAACACATTGCAAGAGTTGTCTTCTGCTCTGCTGAGATGGTGATGACAAAGACTGAGAGGTTCCCAGTTCCTTCAAACAGGTCAAACCAGTCAATAAAAACTGTAATATAGAGCACTAGAGTTGCATTTTTTGTCGTGTTTACAATGGGGACCTTCACTCAGGCTATTTTTAGAACACTAAGCCCCTTGAATATGTCTGCTCGACACCGGTGCGTGCACAAACTCTTATATGCAGCTCTACCAAATCAGTGGAGCTGTGGCAGTTTAGCTGTGTTTTAACTGAGATAAACAGCATGAAACTCCAGGACCACAAAACTTGTAGCAGTGAACAGCCATACAGCCATTTTGCACACATGGATGTATTTTTTTGTCAATTTCCCAAGCTAGGATCCAAACAGCTGGATTCAAGTGATGAGCTGAATTTGACTGGAAAAAGTGTAACCATGAACTTAACATCTGCTCCAAACATTTTATCTGAGATAAAAGACCAACACAGGACCACCCAGATCCTATTGTTGCACTTTCTGTTGATAAACAGGTACAGTAAACGTTATAGACTATGTTGAAGTTAGAAATGATCACACCTCACATTTATCAGGAAAAAGCTGAGGTTTCTATGGAAACACCTTTGTAATTGCATGAATTCAACAGGTAATTTTACACCATTATACACACTCGACTAATTTGCTTTAAACTGATTTTGTGTTAAACTTTGCTTTAGAATTGTAGGTGAGAGTTTTCACAAGTATCTAAATGCGCTTTTTGAGCTTGTTGAGTTTGCATAATTCCTATAGTGCAGGACTATTCAATTGGCGGCCCAAGTGACAACAGTTCAGCCCGCAAATTGGTTCATTCATTTCATAAGCTTAAACACCCGGTTTTCTACATTAATTATTATAAGTTCTTTTAGTTAAACATAGACATGTTTGGTATCTACAGAAACATCAGAATCTTGTCTAGAAGCTGGTAAAAACATTTCTATGCACACTCAAGACATTTAAAACTAGAAGCACTTGGAGAGTGAAAACCTCCACCAAGGCCAATTTCCCCCATCTTATAATAGAGTAAATGCACAAAAGCAGAGACGGAAACACATTTGCCGAATAAGTTCTGACGTAGTGAACATTTAAGCAGGCAGTATGCATGGGATTTCCTCCTGATGGAGTCCAATGTGAGAAAAAAATGTCAGACTCGTCATCCGAGGTTATACATCGTCAAACTGGTCTTGGATTAAGCTTTTAAGTTTTCATCAGTCACATTCCACCGTGTAAAATGCCTGTTTTATTCTCTTTTATGAGTTTGTAATGGTTTGACTCTCTTTATAAAGTGCTTCCTGGTACAGTCGGCTCATGAAGCGAGTGGGTATTTTATTTTATTTTTTGTTTTTTGAAGCGAGTGGTTGAAGCAAAATACAGTGTGTGAGCGCTTTCAGTACAAACACTTCCACGAGCTTCAGAGCAATCACACAATAAATTTCTTGTATGGAGGGGGTACCAGGTTGATTAGCTGTTCCAGACAGTCCTGTTTCGGCTCGGCTGCAGCAGGACCCTCCTCCTGCTGTCCTTTTATTCCCGTAATGTGAAGAGAATCTCCTTTCTTTGTCTATGTCTCCAGACAGCATGTAACATCGCCAGATAGTTGATAACAGAATAATCACAACTTTCCTGATAGCAGACATACTGGGATGTGTAGTCCCAGTGAGCTTGCGACTTGTATTTCCTGTTTCCTACAGGCATGCATCAGACATAATGACGCTGCGTAGCCTGGCTGATTCGCTCGAATTAACCCTCTGAGGTCTGGGGTCTAAGTGTCCGTTTTTGACTAACTTTGAATGTACCTCTATATTTTCACTTTAAAAACTATTTACCATGTCATGTTTGGTATCATTATTTTCAGCATAACCTCAGGTTTATGATTGTAGAGTGTTTGTTTCATTTTGACAAACTGCATTATCACAGTGAACCAAAAAATCACACAAAAAACAAAATCCAAGTAGAAAAATGTTGGCTATTTTTTTTATGAAATTCACAAAAATGTTTAACGAACCATTTTTCTAACCAATAGTGAAAACCTACAGTGTAATTTTCATAAACGTGTACAAATTTAGCAAAAAAAACAAAACAAAATCGTGTCCATGTTTTTATATTAAATTGTGTGCAAATTCCCAGGCGTTTTTTAACGACAGTTTACTAAATGTGTCACAATAACTTCTCTCCAAACTTACAATGTCTCATGTGGGTTTTTTTATTTTACCACCATTTCAAAAATGTATGACAATGACTCAATCATAAAATCTCTCCAACCTTATGTCTCATGTTTTTGTTTTTACAACCATTAGTCCTGAACTTTGGCAGTTGAACCATAGATATATAGATCAAGAGACCCAACGATTAATATAACTCCTCTGTGTCTATTTGAGCCCATTTATATTGTTTTCCACTAGGTTGTTTTTTAGCATATTGGTTGGTGTTATCACAGATGTTGTTGACTGTATCAGAAGCAAAAACACAATAAAAAATGGTATTTTGGACTGTGTGCGTGTGNCCCAGATTCTATGAGTGTAAGCGCAGCCCTCTAAGGATCGGGGCCTCACCGGCTTCCGTAGCTGAAGAAAAAGTAAGCTAGTGGGAGCTGAACTCAGGTCCGTCCTCCCCTTTTATACGGACCGAGGTGAGGCCCACGTAACGTGGGCGTGGACTATTGGCTCTTCAGAATGCGCGTATGCGCACGGGGGTACCCATCTGCGATAGCCTTAGAGGGCTGCGCTTACACTCATAGAATCTGGGGTTACAATACGTAACCAACGTTTTCTGAATAGTCAAAGGTGAGCAGCTCAGTGACAAACAGACTCAGGAGACCAGGATGTAAGTGATTCTATTTACAGGTGCCAGGGGAGAATCCAGGGCTGGAAAGGAGGAGGAGACAAGGTGAGTACTCAGTCTTGTTTTACAGATGAGATCAGAATTAGAACAATTGGTTGACAGGTTTTTCTTACAGTTTAGCAGGGAAGGTGCGGCTCGGAGGAGAGGGCCCAAAATACGGAGGTGAATACTTCTCAGATGAGTCCAAAACAGGTTAGCAGGTTCCAGGATTGGTCAGAGGCAGACAGGCGGCAGCACAGGAGGGATCAGGTGAGTGGCTCTTAGGTAAGATCTCAACGGGTTGACAGTGAGGATTGTCCAAGGATTACTCAGGTTTATGCTCTGCACACAGGTAGGTAAACAAACAAGTAACAGAGATTAGCAATTCTCAGGTAAATTCTAAAAGGCTGCGGTGCTTTACCCTAGAGCAGTGGTTCCCAAACTTTTCAGCTTTTGACCCACAAAATACCAGCAGCACAGACCAGTGCCCCCAGCTGTCAGTTGATAACCATTGTTTTTACGTCAAATAAACAAGAGAATAGTAACATTATTTACTATGCTATTTTTGTCCATTTTAAGTACACTAATCGTATTATTTTGTAATAACAAAGGCAAAAAAATGTTCTTAGTTGTCATTTTTTTGTGTATTTCAAAAAATATTTTCAGGACCCCACATTCATGTTTCAGGACCCCACTGTGAGTCCCGACTAGGGTGTAAATCACCAGCTTTACCACGATGCAATATTATATCGATTTGTTTGGATGACGATACGATGTTTCTCGATATCACCAAGTCTGTCACGATACGATTTCAATTCTATTCGATTCACAAGTCTGCAATTGATATATTGCGATATCAAATTGTAACAGGTTCATGAAATCAAGGTTTGGGTGCCAGTCAGGTCTCCCTCCTGACATGTAGGATTTTTCTTTAATAATATTAGCCTTGAAAACACAACCTCACAAAGGATGCAAGCATATAACAGTGCTCATCACCCTAAGCA
>NW_013952489.1:1667697-1669448 GCF_001266775.1 Austrofundulus limnaeus
TTCCTGGTCTGAATACACCCTTATATAACTCCTCTGTGTCTATTTGAGCCCATTTATATTGTTTTCCACTAGCTTGTTTTTTGTAGCATGTTTGTTGGTGTTATCACATATGTTTTTGACTGTATCAGAAGCAAAAAAAAAAAAAAAAATTAAAAAAAGTATTTTGGACTGGGGGGCAAGACAGCAGATCTACCTGCACTCCATGGCTGAAAATGGCTGAACAACAGGGGCTGTGTCTGCTTTCTTTTTGATGTCCCACTGCCCATCACCTGTTTCAGCTGCTGTAGCCAGCAGGGATCTGGTTCTGGTTCTGATTCTGCTCCTGGTCCAACTGTGGTTGTGGGCCTGACAGAGTGGATGGGCAACTTCTCCTCCCTCTCCTCCTCTTCCCCTGGAGATCATGAAATCAGCTTGTAAAATGTGGTGCAATTTGCCTCTGTTACGATTATAATCTTTTACACATTCCATGCCAAACAAACAAACAAACAAACAAACAAACCGAGTCTGAAGTTCACGGCACTGGCACGCATCACTCCTCTTCCTCGGTTCTTCCTCTCAGCTTAGCTCAGGACAGAGCTAGCTTCCTCCAGTCAAACAATGACTCGTTTTGACACAAAGACTTAATAACAACGCTACTACAAACACTGCACACACACTCACACACTCTAACACACATCTGCACTACTAACTTCCAAAATGCCGAAATCAATCCGTTCTCAGTCCTCCCGTCTCCAAAGGCCAGAAGTTCTCTGTTTACAAGCCTAAACCGACAAACTGTTTTGATTGGTTGTTTCGGAAATGTGGTGTGTTTGAGGAAATACCAAAAATAGGTTTCATGGTGCAGTCACGCACTTCCTGGTCACAAAACGTTCTCTAAATGCGCACCAAATGCGTAAAAATGCGCACATTATGGCAAGTAAATTAAAAATAAAACTATATAACAACATTACTTTTATAAAGCTTGAAGTCCGTGCTGTTCAATGCAGTTCAAATGAACACTGAAAGCTCTCAGTGTTTTTTACAGAAGCCCTATAAAAGCATCGCAGCTTTCGACCAAAGAGCTTTAAAAGAAAATAAAAATTCCTATATCTTCATCGTGATCTGGAACATCACCAAATTTTAAGGTGTGTTCCTTGGCCAAGTACCCACATGTGGTAAAAATGTCATGACAATCTGTCCACAAGTTTTTGAGTAATTTTGTCCACCAACAGACAGAACGACAGACCGACATACGCAACCAAAAATATTACCTCCCCCTCTCCACGGAGGTAACTACAAACAGTTGAAGATAAAACGATGAAAGTGAAAATAAAATTGTTTTAAAAATTTGGTAAGTCAGAGATGTCAAAATAATATTTGTGGTAAATAAGAAGCATAATGTGTTCTTTTTGTTTTTGTTGATTTATTATCACTAATTTTATAGGATTATGTATGTTGTATTCATGATTAATAATGATGATGATGCCTTTGTTGTCATTGTACAGAGCACAACAAAAATACATTTAAGAGCACCCATTCAAGAAACACACAAGACAAACATAGGGGAACAGGTGATCAGGTCATGCGGCAACCAGCAGGGGTTGCACTACCTTTAAACAGCTTAGAAAAACACAATAGGAGATATGAGTTAAAAAAATTTGCACTGATCCTATGTTTACTCATAAACACAGACTCATACGCACAAAAAGAAAAACACTCGCTAAAGAACAAGACAGCTGGGGATGGGGGGCTTAGGTCACTTGGGATGGGGG
>NW_013952489.1:1675847-1679318 GCF_001266775.1 Austrofundulus limnaeus
CCTTCAACCACAGAGGACTTTGTGCTCCTTAGATCCACAGAAAACTTGATCCACCTTGACTCTCAGATGAATTTTCTCCACCCTTTACTTAAAGAAGACTCCTTGTCTTAATTTTCCTCCTTTCTCCATTCACAGAAAAGCTTCCTCCATTCCAAAGCAAAGCTTCTTCTTTCTTTCTCTCTCTTCCTGGCCGCGCCCATTCCCACACTAGAAGAGCAAAATGTGGTGGGTGTGGTCATGAGTTTTGGGTGTGAACAATTTCCAATGGAGAGTGTTCCAGCTGTCACAAAATGTCCATCTCATATACATTTACAAAAACAACTCAAATATGATTTGACCATTTTATTTCTGTTTTTAAAGGCACCAGGCATTTAAATATTTTTTTCTTAATTAATGAAAAAATAAAAATAAATTACCTCTTCAGTATCGTCTCACATTTCTAATGTTTAAGTTCATATTTAAAACAGTCAACTTAAAGTGCCCTGATGACCTTTCAGGTAGAAAAAAAAAACAAAAATAATAGACATTCAGCTCAAATAAATTATTGAATAAAATGCCAGCCTCTTAGGTCCCTTTTTAAAAACATTAAAGCAGAATGTAAACTATCACCCTTTTTACTATTTTAACAAAACTTTTTAAAGAACATAACCAAAGTCAACATGTAACGTATTCTTTAAAGTGCAAATCGTCCTGCATCATAGTTACTGAATACAATATCCACTCTACTGGGGATATACATTTTTCTTAGCCAAAACAAAATAAGAACAAGTCAGAGCAAAACAAATGTAAACAATAACCATATATTCAGTGCATTTTCTATTAGTAAACATACTTTTAAAAAGTCCTTTACATGTGATCATCACTATTTGGATTTTAACATAGCTTATTGTTTGATCTCTTCGACTGTGTTCTTTGAGAGTTTTATAAAAAAAAAAACTAATTGATCAACATGTTCAGGAGACAAAACACCCTGAACGCACACTCTGAACACACACTATGAACGCACAATGTCGCCTGCAGTGCTAAATACATGCTCAGAGGGTACACTGGTACCAGGAATGCAAAGATGTACTTTGGCAAGGCTAGCCAGGAGGGGAAACTCAGTCTGACGACTTTTCCACCAATCTAACACGTTACCTCCCAGCATCAAAGGGGCAGTTTGTTTATACTTAGCAACCTCAGCATTGGCCAGCTCTCTGGAAGTCTTGGCATTATCTCTGGGGTCCACTGTGAAGAAAGTGTCACCAAAGAGGTCCTCAAGTGCTTTTAACTTCTTGGAAGCAGGGACATAATCTAAAACGACACAAAACATAATATTTTAATATTTCAGAGCACAAAATATATATTTTTGTACTCCAAACACTTTATTGCTATTTAACCGTAACATTCAATCAAACTCTCTCAACAAAAGGGAAACACACACCTCCTTCAGTGGCTGGAACCTGGAGCGCACTCACCCAGTCAGGTTGATCAGAGATGTGGTCAACAGATGAATGAGGTGGTGCATTCTCAGCTTGTGTCACTGCCATTCTGTGGATAATTAACACATAAAAGAATTATAAATCATGCCAATAATGCTAAAATAATGTAACTAATGGATCATTCATAAATAATATTAAATAATGTCTTATTTTTTTGTCCCACAGCTCTGCATCCTCATGTATTAGACACTGGAAAGTTGCATCTCTCTCATCCTCACTAAGGAATGGTAGCTGCTTAAAGCTTGTGTCTAAGGCAGATGCTATCTGCAGGCCTTGGTGCACATTTGCATATCACTTCTGAAGCTCCTGGGTCATTGTTTGCTTCATTTATCTTATTAAAGTGGAATCTTCCTCCAAGATTCTATAATGCTCCATCAACTTCACTTTTAGTGGTGCAATCATAGATAACATGGGCTGTTTTTCCTCACACATGATGGTGGTGACACTTTTCACTGGTCCAAGTAGTTTAAGTCTTCAGCTGTAGAGATGTCTCCTTCGTTGAGTGTTTGCACATCATTTGCACCTTTCCTCAGCCTTTTTTTTCCCAGGAGGGAATCACACACTGCAGCTTGTTGTTCCTGAAACCATCATAGGTGAGCAGTGCCAATTTAATAATTAGTTATGCAATTTATAAAGTGCTTATGTAATAGAAATATTTAGCAGAAACTCACTTTAGACCGCAGGTTCAATTTGACACTTTCTAGCTGGCCACAATTCATACAGATTATATTTACAATGCTGCCCACTAGTGGTGAATGAACCCTTGTACAACTCGTTTTGCTACCGCCGATTACGGGGATCTGATTTCCTCAAACAGAKCTTTGGCTCATGGTCTAAAAATTAAAAACTTGTTGAGGCTTGCAGTTCGGCTGATTCTTTGAAAAGTTGTTGATTGCAGCTGCTTCTTTGTCTTTTTCTTTTGTTTGTTGTAGATTTTTCATTTGTAGGGAGTGGGCTTAATGTGGCATTAAGCCGTTCCTACATCTCTCATAAACAAGGTTATGAGGAAGGTTTTACCAAGGTATTTTCTCATTACTTTTAACATCTTGACTGTGCGAAGTGAAAAGTGACACAATAAGTGGACGTTCAGACGAGTTCAAGTTGATTCATAAAAGATTATGCAATCATTTATTTACACAAATTGAACAGATCATAAATTACACTTGATTGTGTTTATTCCTATAACAAGCTTCAAAGTTAAATGAGATAAAACTCACGTCCAAATTTTAATTCACATCAACTCAGATTACTTACATATACAGTAGAACAGTAAAACGTCAGTTCTGATGTTACAACCAAACAATTTTACTGGCACTTTCAGCTTAAGTTTTGGCAAATAAAGACAAGAAAAGGATGAAAGTAAGGTTAGTATTATACTAATCTTACTTTATCAAGAGAGTGGCCAACCGGATCAGCACGTCCCTTCTGTACTCAGTTTCCACATGACACGTCACCCGGAACACGTCAGTTTTACCTGGTGATGGCTTCTTAAGCGACCCCTGGGTAGTCACTGTCTCACCTCCGACCAGTCAGGGAACTTTGTAATCGGCTCACTCACTGTTCCTTGGCGAGAAAGATGTTATTTCAGGTAACTTTTCGTCTGTTTCAGTCCAAGCGAGAAAGATTCAAGCTGTACATCCGGTGCCTTCTTTCAAAATAAATCTCCCCTCGGGAGTTAAAACACACTTTGGAGGCGAGGAGCCTCGGGTGGGACATCCGGCTGGCGTGCCGTTATCCCGGCCGTTAGATCTTCCCTAGTTGGCTTATGGGCAAGACCTAACGAGCCAAACTGGCTTCTCCGGAGAGAAACTCAGCATTCCTTCCAAGTTTGGCATCCAGGAAGAAGTTTGAGTCACTCAAAGGCATCCGTGTTAGTAATAGAAGCTGATGACTTTGGTTCCGCCCTCAGGCGTTAAGATGAGTCAGAAAAAAGGAAGAAAGATAAAGACTTGCCAGCCAGGCGCCAGTCAAGGTTAAATTCTGTGGTTGT
>NW_013952489.1:1685843-1692604 GCF_001266775.1 Austrofundulus limnaeus
GCCACTAACCTTATTCTCCTGTGTTCAGAACTCCTGATTCCCGTGACGTATTACTCCAGATCCAGTATTCACAATTTCAATAAACTTGTTAAAACTGCTTTGGTGTTTGGCTCTGTGAAACTCAATCCCCCATTCATTACATTTTTTCACACATTTTATTCTCCTCAGCTGTGTGTGCGCTCCGCAGGCCATGTGCTCTGCGTGTGTTTCCAACTACGTGACATCAACATAAAAACTTTACAGTTTACAGACTGGACTGAGGTTCTTTGATCATTTTTAGGCTGATCTATTTTCTTGTCTGAGGTTAAATGATTTTCAGTCCCGGGGTTCAGTTTCATCATCGTTCGAGTTTAAACAATAAAAATGAAACAAAAAAAAATCTAACATGCTGTTAGCTCTCTTCATGCTGGATGACAACCTCTCTAGGCTCTTTAGGACCTAGAACATGGCTGGACCACAGGAAATTTGTAGAAAACATCTTACATGATCCATCCATCCATCCATTTCTGTACACGCTTCTTCCTTTTCAGGGTCGCGTGGGTCACTGGTGCCCATATCCAGCAGTCACAGTGCGAGGGGCAGGGTACACCCTAGACAGGTCGCAAGTCCATCACATTTGCTAAAAATGGTTTTCCCTGCTAATAATTATACCCTTGAGGTGTTTTCTGCACTCTTCCTGGCGCATATCTTCCAGACTGTATCAGAATTCAATTATGCATAATTAGATCACACCATGATACCAGCGCAGGTGTCACACCTGTTAGGTCTGATTAATTTGCCACAATCAGTCAAAGCCGAGGCATGGTCAGGCCTTTAAATTCATGAAAGTGCTGCCACTATGCTCCACCAAGAACCCCAATAAGCCCACCACAACCTTACTATAGAAGCTTTGTGCCTGCTCAAAACCCTCCATACCCATAAATATTTCGCAGTCCTGGATCCAGCAAAAGTTTTCTGTTTTTCTTCAGCATGAAGAAATCTGCAAGAGGAATTTCTGTTTGTTGCAGATGAAGCCAAGGAAAAGGAGCTGTGACAGACTGAGCACCAAAAGGTTCAGATTTCCCATCAGTAAAAGCTTCCTGCAGCTGTTGTTTATTTGTTGTTCAGCTTCCGTCGGCTCAGCACATCACTGACCTGGTGCCTGACTGACCCATCCACTTGAACAGGAAGTGAAAAGTTTACAATAATCCGACATGTTGTGGAAACGATCTGTAAGTCTTAATGGAGGTTTCTTTTGCTCACCGGCAACGCTGCAGTCACAGCAAACAACTTGTCACTTTCATCAACGTTGGACAAAGAAAGAACAAGGAGCTTCCAGCAGCTGACAGAGCAGAGACAGCCTGAAGTGTTTGTGTGTGCAGGAACAGTAAAGTACAAGTGTCTTTACAAGTAATAAACATCTGGATAAATGCTATTTTATGTGCAAACGTTCTACAACAAGCTACTTATTTTAACAGAACATAACAATTAAAAAAACATTAAAAACCTACAAGAAAAAAAAAACGTAAAGCTGATTAACATTGCAGGGATTCTGAGCTATTCAGCTTTTTGTTTATTATTATTTTCTGCATCAGCTTGTGTGTGCACAAATAAGTACATTATTATTGCAGTAAAACTACTTAAGTTGAGATTTCTTAAAATGTAATATTATTAATATTCCATGCAACAACCTGCGCAAAACAATAAAGAAATTAATAAATATGTGCAGAAAAAGACCTGGTGAGGCTGATTTATTTGTTCAGGATTTCAAAGATGCTTTAGGTTATTATTTTGTAATTATTACATTAGAGAATATTGTTCTGAGTGTTTGGTTCAAATTTTGTAATGCTCAAATAAAATCTAATTTTCNTTGGGATGGGGGGCGGGGGGCTTAGGGTCAAACACATGAAACGGGGTGGGATTCAGTGGAGCTGGTGACGTTTTAGGATAATTTTCCATGCTGGAACCGATCCGAGACCCGCCAGAGTCCAGAGACCAGATCATATTGTCTCATGCTCTGTTCAATAGAGTTCAGAGATTCCCCTTCCTCCTCATGGCCTTCAGACTGGTCCCACACACAGATGATACGGGAAGAGGGAAGGGAATCAAGCCCTTGTTGATGTATCCTCCCGGGGAGATTTAAGGTGTATTCAGACCAGGAAAGTCCTTTGGTCCACTTGTTTGGTCCGGACCAAAAGTGGACTTTATTTTTTTTTTGTTTGGTGCGGTTTGCATTCACATTGTGCTTTTTTCAAATGAACAATAACTTGTAAACAAAGCCACGAGGCTGACGATCATTGAAAGGTATGCTTTCAGTTTATTTAGCTCAGCAACGGTGGCCTGTGAAGTCCAAAAAGGCGCATGTTTAATGCAGTTGGTTCGGTTAGAGTCCGGTCTGTATTCACACCAGATGCGAACTGAAGTGAACCGCACCAGAATTTGTTTGGAAGCGGACCAAGACCACCTCAAAAAGCAGGTCTCGGTCCGGTTGTTTGATCCGCACCAGAGTTCGCATGAGTGTATTCACACCTGCAGAAAAGGTCCGGACCAACGCTGGAAACGAACTCTGGTTCTTTTAAAGCGGAGCAAATTATCAGGTCTGAATACGACCTTAGATAACGTGCCAAGCGAAGGCCAGCAGCTGGGTTCCAAAAAGATAAACACAATTGTTTTGGGACAAGCAGCCCTTGAATTTTTCTTGCTGCTTTCAGTTTCACTGCATCTCTGAAAATGGCYGGAAAAAAATGTTCAGAATTTCGAATTTTCTATTTTTTTTCTCTTGCCACTTCAGTAGAAAACAAAACTGAATGTTAGTTTCTTAATTTCTGCATCATCAGTGGCCTTTTCTTTATAATAATACTATAGTAAGAAAGAAAAAGAAAAAGTAGAAGAGAAATACTGTATAATGGTGCATTCACACCAAACGCGATTTCAGCATCAGGAGCCTCAGGTTTACATGCAAAGTCTATGGTGGACGCGCTTCAATCAGCGTCGGGAAGTGCTGAGGCGCCTCAAGCGCGATTTGAACTATTTGAACGATCTGAGCGTTCGACGCGCTGAGGCTCAAATCGCTGAAGTTAGAAAATCTGAACTTTTGCAGCTCCACGCGCCACGTCAATCAATCAGAGAGACTCCACTGTGTGACGCAGTGACAGATTTCCCGATGGGACAGTTTACTGAATGATGTCCACTAACCTGAAATAGATGGAGAAGAGCTCTTTAGCTGAAATTGAGTGCCTGCAGTCGGTGTCCTGACAGGAGATATCTGCACCGATGCGTGGCAGCGGCTCATCAGACTGGAAAAATAGTCCTGAAAGCGAGCTGTGAGCCTCTACTCTGAATTATCTGGTGAATTAATTATGAGTTAATTATCTGATGAACGTGACATGCTCTTGCTCTCTGTAAATAAAGCAAAGCCACTTCCTCGTCCAACATTAAACAGAGCCTGACAGAGGAGGGAGGGGCGGGGAGGCTCTTGCCGTGCAGCGCTTCAAGAGCTGTCCTGCGTCTGACCTCAAAGTGTACAAGCTTCAAAGTTCAGCGTTGGCTGCGATTTTGAAGCTGAAATCGCGTTCGGTGTGAACGCAGCATAAGAACAGTAAAGAGAGAAATCGATAGAAATTATACAACATGTGAAATGAACATCAATAACACACAGGACACCACACCCGACATCTGACCATCACACATANTAATCAGTCTGAACCATTCTGTTAGTCCAGATAAATGAAAGATTTTCTCAAGAAAAAACCACAATTATATTACTGTGTTCCCAGTAAAATAAAAACAGTGATTTATATAAAAACACAATGAAAACATGGTAATGATTTTCTCTGTGATTTTTTTATACCATTAGTTAATCTTTTAGGCACGATAAAAGGGTAGAAGTGGTTCCACTTTCTTGTGACAGTCATTATCATTATTTAACAAATGCATAAACATTCTTAGTTAAACGACAAATGAATAACGAACAGAAGAGATTGTTCTGTCCATTATCTGATTAAGAGAACTGAGAAATTCTCTTCTGGGTTGAAATGACCTGTCATGGCCTAAATTGAGTTCAGTTTGTGACAGAGTTCCTGCCCTCTCGTCAGGCCTGCTTCGAGGCAGTAAATCTTGTTTCTTCACTCGAGGTGCCCCCCTACACATTAAAGAAGCATCAATAAAGTAATTTTAAAACTGTTTATTAGAAAACTGAAGTGATGCATTCTGGGTACATCTGTGATGGGAAACAAAAAATAGAATGTAAATGTGTCCAGTGTGTGAGATTCTCCTCAGATTGTCCTCTCTGTGGGATCAGAAATGATTTTTAGATGCAGGAAATTTATACATTAAATGGAGAATGAGTGAGAAAATTGTCAGTGGAGTGTAAAAATTAGTTCGCCACTCGCAAAGGTGTGTGTGGGTGTTGGTGTGTGCGCACGTGTGCTGCAGTGGTGCAAGACATTTCCATCTTTACACGTCTTTAATAAATGATTATAAACATAGGAACTTATGACTTTGGTAGAACATAGAAAAATATTTATTCAAAAGTTGAAGTTAAGGAATGAATGACTCGCAGCGCTCTGAGTTTCTGCCGCGGTGTGGAATTTATATTTTAGAATCGTGAAGTTTCTCATTCAGATCAGCTGCAGGACTCGACTCAGAACTACAGTAAAATACCTGATTGTATTTTTTTTTGGTGTGATACAAATAAACAAACAAACAAACAAACATGCTGTCTTCAATTCTTCTTGTGGTGATATCAGCCAGCAGAACAGCTGACACTGATCCATAAATTACGCACAACTTTATGCAGCAACAAATCTATTGTCTGCATCTTGTGGAGCTGAGGAATCATCACAGCTGAGATGTTCTGAATTAATANATTTTTTTAATTACTTAATATATAAGCTAATATAGTATAATATCACCTAAGCAGTATAATTTTAGATTTATTTATTGTTTTTTAGCCTCACTGATCAGAAAACATAAATTGTTTTTGAGTTAAAAACCACACATATTTATGTATTTTTTAAATACAACAATTTTACTGGTGGAATTTGCTATTCATCTCATGTGTCAAGGTTATTTTCAAGTACAGTAATAGCTGTTTATATATCTTGCTTTTTAAAGGAAAAACTCTGATTTAGAGAGAAAACTGCAACATTTAATCAGAACATCGGAGAACACTGAAATTTTTGACTCAAAAGGAAGTAAACTTAACAGTTACTGATTTTTTTAATCTGTATTCCAGCAAATAATTTTATGCGTTTCAACTTTAGTAATTCTTACGTTCTTAATATAGTAATACTGCTGCAAAACAAACCAAAAACTGTCTCATTTTTTAATTGCAATCTAGATTATTTTCTTGAAATAAGTCAAACAAAAAAGCAGCAACACTGACCATTTTAAAAGTTGAAATTAAGATTTCTGGATTATGGACAGATTTTATCTGTTCAAAGCAGATGAAAGATCAGATGAATCAAAGGTCCAGATTTAGTCTAAATAAACAGATCAGATTAAAATGACTGGGATCATAGCCAAAGACATCGTCCCTCACTGGTTGGTGGTTCTGGTTAGCAGAGAGGTTTACTGGTGCGGAACAGAGGAGCAGCAAGGAGCTCTGAGATGTTAACTGACAGCAGCAGTGTCCGACGGTGGGGGGTGAAGAGGGGGCTTACTATTAGGCAGCGCTGCGTGAGCTTTGACCCCTTACACACTTCATGAGTTCATTAGCGTTGCTCAAGCCTCACTGATTTTTCCTTCTTCACACAAGACCTGGGATCTGTTTTAACTCAACTTGAGGCAAAAATTTGTCTGATTTGTAATAAAACATCTTCATCAGATAACGGGAGAAAGGTGCAACCATCAGAATTCACCTCCTAGGCAATATCGCCAGTTTGTTGTCATATGCCTTGTTCACACAGCAAGATTTTAAAACTGTTGGTTGAGTTTCAAAGACTGAGACCCCACACATGTCGACTAAAACATTGCAGGTTTCAACAGGCTGCGTGCTTTTTTATTCTTGGGGGGGAGACCCACGCATGCTTGGGCCAAAACAATCCAACATACTGAATATCATATAAACTTTTCAATTTAGGCATGAGACATTTCTTAGCCCACTTAACATAATTTCTGAGACCAAGGTGTCCTAATTCAGCCTGCTATTGTCATATCTCTGTCACCCAAAGAGCTAGCGATGCGGCTCTTATGGTTGATGCGTGAAAGAGTCGGCCTTTCCCAATCAGTGGCTACACACTCGCCCTACTCCCTACAACACTACGCACGCTGTGAAGCACCCTCACAGCTGAACTGAGTCCCAGTGATGGCACTGTAAGGTTTAATTACACACCCTCGTCTTTTGAGACGGGCTCTCCTCACACCACCGGAACAGGAAGCTGTCATCACTATGGTAACAGTACAAGCTCAGTAAGCGACTGAATGTTTGAGAACAAATGCTTTTTTTAATAGGATCAAAGAAAATATTTAATTAGGCCCACATTTTAGAGAGCTTTCAGATATGACTGTATTTGTAGCAAACAGTGTCTTAACTTGTAAAAACAATTGCACTTTAAAAAAAATTTAAATATTTTGTTTACTTTTATTTTTTTTCCTTCCGTCTTGTTTTAAATATGGACCAGGGTTCTTTGTTATTAATAAAGTTTTAATTGAACATGATTTATAGCCTTTGTGAAATTATATTTGTTGGTGAGATGTTTGCTTAGTAAATACAGCGGGTAAAATAAGTATTGAACACGTCACCATTTTTCTCAGTAAATATATTACTAGAGGTGCTAATG
>NW_013952489.1:1693959-1700108 GCF_001266775.1 Austrofundulus limnaeus
ATTACAAATAACTTCATTTCTGGACATTTATGGTTTGATTTCTTTGTATGTATGGATCACTTGGGTTGTTACGGACATCTGGTGAAAATTTCATGTCATTAGCACCTCTAGTAATACATTTACTGAGAAAAATGGTGACATGTTCAATACTTATTTTACCCGCTGTATGTGAACAAAACACATGTGGAACTTATATTTATACGTTCCGTGCTCCATATCGACCACTATTTGGTGCTGCACCTGCTGCTCAAGACTGCACTGGATGCAGACTCGCTGTGGAGGGCTTAATAAGCCACTCGCCCTCGTCCGTAATTGGTTTCGGATGGGACTTAAAATGGCTAACCCTTCGCGGGAATGCGCAAACTGTGTGAGGAATGAGTAGGGCGAGGGTGTACCCACTGATTGGGAAAGGCCCAGTAACTCCATCTTACAACTCAAGCCTGTGATGTGGTGATGACAGATGGTCTGTGCAACCACTTGGCTACAGGATTTAGAAAGAAAGATGTCGGACATGTTTCAGATATACAGTAGCATCAAAGTCATGCAGCTTCACTTCATGCCTCCTTTGATTGCTCGGTGTCAAATCCTTGCTAGTTGTGGTGATGGTTCATTATTTATCAACAACCAGAGGCAGCTTAAAGAGAGATTGTTTTTGCATTCATATCAAGGACTTGTTTAGTGAAAAAAGCTTTTGTCTCTGACCTAGGTGAAAAGTTCCTTGGTCTTCATGCTGTCTCTTGCTTGGTGGTAGCGCTTACAACTTATGAAACCTTTTATGGATCCAGAGAAGCTAGGCCTCATGTAAGAACATGTTTGTATTCTAAATTCTAAATTTCTCTTACTATTGTTTATACCAGGGGTGTCAAACTCCAGTCCTCGAGGGCCGCTATCCTGTATGTTTTAGAGGTTTTCCAGCTCCAACACACCTGATTCAGTGATTGAATTAACTCTTCAAATTGGGCAGAAGCCTGTTAATTACCCAGCGATCAAAATCTGGTGTGTTGGTGCAAGAAAACCTCTAAAACATGCAGGATAGCGGCCCTCGAGGACAGGAGTTTGACATCCCTGGTTTATACGAAGGGTTCATACAAACATGTCACGTCAGATTCAACAAACTCTTCTATCTTCAGGAAAAGTGTGTAAATGAGCTGCGTAAACTGATGAATGCATATCCAGGTGCTCGCGCACGAGGAGAGGTGATTAGCACAATCTACCACCCCAAAACACGATATAAGGCTATGTTTCCTGCCCCACATACCAGGAAGTGCCCATTCACAAGTGACATTGCAAAGTAAAATTAAGAACTTTACGAGTTTGGAGACTGAAGTCCTGCTCTCAGAGATCCAGAAAAGAAAATCTGTCATTTTTAGCAGCGTCAGCTGTGGAATCAAACTAGGGCCTGCTAAAGCTGAGGAATGAAATGATGACTGCTGTTAATGCTGTGTCTCCCGTGGGTCGTACAGTCACAGAAATAAAAATTTAAATCATATTTATCTCTCTCTAGTCTTGCTCCGCTTTTCCTTTTGTCAGTTATTTTTAATTTAAGTGTAAAGCACTGTGTTACATAGTTTTCATTTATTCAGAAGAATAGCAGTCGCACACTACAATCCCCTGTCGCAAATGTCAGGTGTGTTTCTGAAAAAAAAAGCATTGAAATGTCTCCAAGCTTCAATTAACTTCATATTAATATTGTAGTGCTATACAGCAGCATTGATAGCCAATTTAATTTAATTTAACCAATTTATGTTGTTAGTTACATTATTACATTAAAAATTATAATTCCAATTCAAGCAGAATAGCCTATTGTCAACATAATTATTAAGTGTGATTTATTTTCAACTCAAAATACTGTATCTTCAAACTAATGAAATATGAAGTTATTAGTGAAGAAAATCTATCTGGATAACAACAGACTTACTGCACGTAAAATATACGACAGATCTGAACCACTCATAAATTTTGTTTGTATCTGAAAAAAATCTTAGAATATGAAAAAATTTGTGAATGTCACAAATTTTCCTAAATCACTCGTACGTACAACTTAAAAACAAATCTGTTCGTACGAACGGTTGTTGCATGAGGCCCAATGTTTCTAACCTTGTGTCCTGCATCTGAGGGATGCAGAGGTTTGAACAATGTTTCTTTATGGGGAGAGTAATGGGCCTTGGGTATTTTCTGGCATAATGTGAACTCTTGTGCAGGTTTCAGAATACAGTTCCAGCAACACTCTAGAATTCATGTGCAAGTACGTTAAATCAGACACAAACCAATAGGGTGTTGGAATTGTATTTATAAAATTCACTCTATCCAGGACGAGCCATGTATCTGTATTCTGTAACAATAAGCCAGAATGAAAACCAGAATGAAAACAAGCCAGCAAGAAGTAGGACTATCTTGTTCATCAAATGAACATTTTTCTTAATTAAAACACAAGATTTATTCTGTATGTTGTGGCAATATTTATTTAACAAAGACAGAAATATGTGGTCCAAGAATGAAGGTACTCTGTAAGATGATCAGCTATGTTTTATTGCAACAACAGGAAACACAGAGAACAACCTGGCCTGTCTCTGTGCCTCTGCTTCTCTCTGTCACTGTCTCTCCACACTACTGTTGTACTATGTTTCTCGAGAGGCCTCATATATAAATTAACAAACACCATTCTGTCATCTTAGCAAGATTTGAGACAAGGTCAATGGAAAACACAAAGATAAATACAAGTGATATCTAAGAATGACTGTTGTTAGCAAATCTTGTTCTGACTTTAATCATTCTATCTGCAGATGAACAGCATGTCATGAAAACCTAGGTCATTAAAGMATGTCATGAATTACTTGCTTAAACATAAAAGTGTTACTTCCACCACACTGTAAATTCTTCAAAATTTACTTAATTCTAAATTCTAATTATAATGAATGAAAAACTTAGTCATACATTTTTTTTCATTTTACTGTGTGTGGATTTCCTGTCACTTTGCTGCTGACACACCTGAACTTCTCCACTGAAGGACAATAAAGACAATTTCTATTCTAATTATACATTTATTAAATATACCATACTATATGTCTGTCTTTGTTAAAGAGCATAAAACAAAGTATTTCAGCGTGAAAGATTGTATTTTTAATGTGTGTCAGTGTCCTGTATCATATCTTACAGCTCTGCAAGAAACCAGACCATTTGAAAATCTGATAAACGTGACACTTGGGGAGTTATGATTAGGACAAACTGATTCCTCTGAACAAATGAGCTGGTGGCACATGAAGAGCCCATCCAAGATGGCGACCGTGCTGAAAAGTCGGCTGCTTTGTGAATCCATAGGGAGTCGACGTATATGATGATAACCCCCTTTTTAGATGGAGCGTCCTCCTCAAATATGGGGTCTATTGTAAAACTGTTGGCTGGTGCAGTGTAGGTCAGACACATCTACATTATATTCCTACCAAATTTCATGTTGATTAGTGCAGCCGTTTCTGTGCTACGGTTAAAAACAGTCACTGAGAAATAAATAAATAAACACTACAAAAGCAATATGACTCCTACTTTGCATGCAGGGGTCATAATAAATATTACGAAAACAATATGACATGTCATAATTATGCTGAGGCATTACGGAGCAGGCATGGCGGAATGACCCAGGTGTCTGTTTTCAAAATATAATAAAAACACTTCCCCTATACATATATTTAAGGTACAATACCCTCTCAAACAGCACAAGAGGAAGTTGTTAAAATGTCACACCCATCTGAGCAGTAAAATGAACAAAATCATTAAAAACATACAAATACATTATGTGTGGGCATTAATATGTGACACAGATGAGTAGGGAGTGAGAATGTTGTGTTCAAGCAGCAACCCATCAGCATTTCACCTTATTATTTGATGATAACCACCTACTGATCCCACTAGGAGGTACAGGGGAGATGGTCTGAAGCCAATGTATGAGGCTGATAATTACTAATAAAGGCAATTTAAGTTAAAGTTCTATTCTTACTCAACTTGATAAGCAACAGGATCACCTAATTTCTCCTTAATTAAGAGACCTACCGTATTTATTCAAGTATAATACATAAAATTAAATCCATAAAATCATCCATAAATTTTGGGGGTAGTACTATACTCGGATAAATATTTTTACTTATGTATTTTAACTGAAATATCAACTTCATTCACAAAATGCCTGAGTCCGGAAATGAGACCGCGTCTTAAAAAGCAGTTGAAACGAGCTTACCTTTGACACCCCTCCAGCGAGATAATAACAGATCCAGGCAGGCGACATGATGTGAAAAAAAAAAGGGCGAAAAAGCAGTCCTGCATAACGAACTAATGACATTAGCGTGTGACCGGGCCGCTCCTCGAACAACAACTAACATGTTCGTCTGTAATGGCGACCGTCTACCGGTGTTCTGAAAAAGTTTGTATCCCTGAAAAAAATGTTTACCCACCAGAGGGGGTGCTCGCGAGTAGGAAGTAATCTGCTTTTGCCCAACAAGATGGTCCAAATCTCATGTGAAGTCTCTGACTTTTGTGTTGGTGCATTATGGTGGACTACTGTATGAGTAAAATGCCAGAATTCATATGATGCTGCTACAGCTGATTTGTATTTGTTGTCAAAATACCTTTTAGTACATATGTTGTTAAAATAAAATGAACAGTCCAATGATCATTTTACTGATATGTATAAAGAATGCAAAGGCTGAAAAATCATGAAGTCTAAGAAATTGGAGGTAGTTTTAGGATTAAACTTTTTATGCTTTTTAAGCTCAAAAAAGAGGGATCGTATTATTCATGACATCATATTACACACGAATAAATACGGTAAGTACAAACACTGTAACACTTTAAACCACAGTTAAGTTTCATTTTGCCCCTCTGGTTCCAGGTCAGCAGAAACCCGCACTCCTCTGTGTCTCTCAGTCTCTCTGTGACAGGTTTTTATCAGCTTAGCATGACAGTTCTGCATTAAAATGGACTCAGCATGCCAGTTCTTTCAGTCTGCAGAACCATGGACACCAGCACCCCCCACCCCCTACCCACTGTCTGGAAAATCTGGGATGGAGTTTTTGAAAGAAAAAAAAAACATAGAAGTCATAATGAAACAACCAGCAGCTTAAGTAGATACATTCTTGACTTGGTTTTATTTGCACACACACACACACACAAAATGTGTTTTGGGACAATTATTGACCTAACGTAAACAAATATGACAAAAATGTGTTTGTTGATGAAAAACTTCTGTTGTAAATGCAATTAAAAACCTGATCCAAATATGCTACTAGATTGTAATTTATAATCAGTCAATAAATCATAAAACATCCATTCATTTTTCCATTATCTTAACCCACTTCTTTTTTTCAGGGTCACTGGTGTTCATATCCATACAGACAAACGATTCACTCCAGTTAGTTACCAATTAACCTAACAGTCATGTTTTTGATCAGTGGGAGGAAACCTGAGTGCCTGGAGAAAACCCGCACATGCACATGAATATTTTACTCAGAATGGTCTCCGGGCCAGGATTCAGTCTGGCACCCTCCTTGCTGAGAGGCAGCTCTACCAGCTGAGCCACCGTGCCACCTAACCATAAAACAATCAGAGTGAAAGTACTGATCTGATTAAACTATAAAAGCAGGGTGTCATGCCAAGACTAGAATATCTCATCCAAGCCAAGAATGAAATGAATTAGCTTCAGGCTTGAAATGATCTTCAGTGCTTCAGATTACAAACAATAAAAAGCCACGTGTTTCACAACTGCTGCAAAAATATGTAACAATAAAAATGATTTATGGAGCTCGAAAGCAGACTTTACAAAACAGTTTTCAGGATGATAAAAATAATGAGCCCAAAAATAACAAATTGTTCAAGTTTGACTTGTACTATTTTCTTTCAGCTTAATTAACACGGCACATTATGAGTCCATCAAAAACTGACAAAAGGAGGGAATTAGAGATTTTCCCTCTGTTCTAGATGCGAGGTAAAACTTATTTTACTTGATGTAAAATTAATATTTGGTTAAAACAAACAACACAAAAATTGTGTATTTTTAACCTTTATTGCTTTAAAAGACTTTTGCTGGTAGAATTAAGGGTGACAATCTATAAATTTAAAACAGCTTTTGTGTGTGTGTGTGTGTGTGTGTGTGTGTGTGTGTG
>NW_013952489.1:1700256-1702740 GCF_001266775.1 Austrofundulus limnaeus
GCAGAAAACCCAGCACTCCTTGTGTTCTATATATTAGACATAATTCAAAGTTTAAAAGGGTCGCAGAAATTTGAACTTTATATATCTGAACTAGTGTTTTGATATATTTATTTAGTCATATTTTTCACAATTTTTGGATATTTTTCTGCAGAATGTTCAGCTTTGAGTGCAATAATGGCTCTTTATTTTTTGAATTGTCCAAAATTTTTGCAAACTCCTCTCTTTCTTATGTACAATTTAAACAACAAAACTTAGATAGAATGTCATATGCACCTTTTCCACTAATGCCACTTAGTGTAGTGTCGGAACGGTCGGTGTAGGTACGGGTCGGACCAGTTGGTTTTCCACTGATGTTCCAGTCTGGTTCCAATGGGTGTGTTTTGGGCGGTTGGTGGAGGTGGTTTTTAGGTATTTTGAAAAAAGATTAATGGGCAAAATGAGAGATGGAAACACATTTGATGACTAACTTTTGAAATTTTAAACATTTGCAAAAATTTAGCCAATCAGTGGTGAACAGTTTTCTGACGTCGCATTTTGGTGTTAGCTGGGGTCGGTTGGAACCACAATGAAATAGGTACTAAAAAGGTGTCGGTTCCATGGATCTGACCTAATGGAAATGGCTTGGAACCGCACCGAACCGTACCGACACTACACTAAGTGGCACTAGTGGAAAAGGGGCAATACAGTACACTTGGGTCCCATATTACTCTTACAGTGCAGAGGAAAAAGAAATGTGTTTTTACAATATTTCCAGTTGTTACAAACAGTCCTTACAGGAATACAAAACTCTTAAAGAAACAGAATATCTGAAGTAGAATTAAGCAATAAATTGAAGCTCTAAGTGCTGAATTATGAGAAGCAATGGCCTCAAAATAATAATAACAAGCTATTCTTATTAGCTTGCATCTAAAAGTAGTTCAATGAATATTCTGAATACCAGCAAAATTTGTTTTTCTCAGCCATTCCTCAGCCTTTGGAATGTGAACTTACAAAGTTTTACACTGTCTTGATGAATTGCTCGTATGTCCCTGGAAAACTTGGGGTCCTGAAGGCAGCGGCTCATTATCTGCTTATATAATTAAGAAATCAATTTCTTAATTTTGTATTTATTAATGCAGCCATCACAGAACACTGATTCAAGATGAGATGTGGGTGAACAGATGAGTTATTTTTAAAACTTAACCTTCATTAAACAGCATACATTCCGGAGCAACAAAACAAACCATCAGTGTAGAAATCTTCTTTTTGTGTGTGTTAATGCTTACTTCAGTGTGTGCTTTAAACCTTGCATTGTGTTTGCAACTTAGACCTGTGTTGTTGTGTTTGTATTGGCACTGATCTGTCAGCAGCGGACTTCTGTCCTCGGAGTCCAAAGGGATTTCATCCCCAGGGTTGTTGACTGACCAGCAGGTCTCAGGCTTAAATCCTGCCTTCACCTCTGACCCTGACACTAATTGCATATCGCTCGAGTGCTGACGGCTATAATACACCCCGGGGGTGAATAGAAAGCTTCTCAAGGTTGTCTACAAAAGCTACGGAAGCAGCTGAGCCAAACTTGCCTTGAACCTTTAAGCCAGGACTGAAACCTATGGCTGTGAGGAGAAATGATGATCACTGGGGGCTCTGAGGCATTTCCTAAAGAATTAGTGTGCCGTTTGTTCAGCTTTAATCCCACAGACAAATAATATGATGTTGGTGGAAAGGATCTCTTGGGATAATAATGTGACTCCAGAAAACCCCTGAAACCTAAAGACAGAAATTCAGAAATAAAAATTTTTCTAGGTTTTGTGGAATTCAGTTTAGAAGCCTTCTATACCTGCTATTTACTGCTTTTTACATTTAATTTCAGTCTCATGCTCTGTTGCTGGTAGAAGATGGTCCAGTTCAGGCTTAATCTGATCCACAGCAGAAATGTTAATGCCACAGAAAAAAAGAGACCAGAACTACATCATAGAAATGCAGCTGCTTATAAAATTCCGCAAAAGTTGTGTTAATGTGCAATCAGTGACATTACTCCTGCTCAGTTTCAACTCAAAGGTAATAACTGGTGTGCAGATATTTGTCACAGTTGAGGAGTCAACAATATTACTCTTTTTAATACCCTTATTCATTAAATTTGGATTTTGCATTGAGTAGAAGTTTGAAGTTCCAGCATTTGACTTTTTTTTACCCACTAATATGGAACATGAGGGGTTTGACCATTGGGAAACATGTTAGTTTTTCTAACTGATAAGGTGTTGCTGCAATAGTGACAGATTGTGTCTCAATTCAGGGGCTGCATCCTCCTGAGTGTGCATTTCTTGGCCATTTATGTCACTGTCCTGCAACCAAAGGCTGTCCCATTTTCAAGGGCTGATAAATGTGGCCCACAAAACCTCAAAAATGAAGGCTGCATCTGTGTATCCTTCCCAGCCAAGGATATCCCAGGAGTCAATGAGTTGTCAGCAAACTAAACAAGAAAACAAAGACTGCAGAGTTTTTATT
>NW_013952489.1:1709565-1715008 GCF_001266775.1 Austrofundulus limnaeus
CCCACTTGTAAATATCACTTTTGGATTCTTGGACCCTGGACCTCCTCTCCTGTGTTAAACCCAAAGCCCTCACCCGTCCCGCTTCTCACTTCCCTCTCCCTGTGTAAATAAACAAACCACTTTATTATTATTCAAGTTTTGGTCTCCTGAGTTGTTCTTGGTATTTGCTCACGTTGACTCTTGTTAAATCCTGATATCTGCGATCTCAACGGGACTTGCCTGGTTAAATAATGATAAATAAATTAAATAACAGCAATATTAATATCGTACATCGATATCGGCTGAAATTTTCATATCAGTGCATCCCTAAAAAGATAAAAACTAGTGACTGATGCATATCAGCTGGTGCTTCCCTGACTCCAGTGTTGCTGTATTTATTAAATAACCTAATCTCCACTAAGGTCACATTTGGCTCGTAAAGTTCATACATGGCTGTTTTGAAATAGTGTATAAAATTTCTCTTTTCTAAATTTTCTTTCATTGGCCCAATAAGAAACATTCTCCCTCCCTACAAAGCCTTCAAACAACATGGAGGCTGTGACATCTGGAGACTTAATACCCTGAATGAGACAATAAACAAAGCAAAGTTGGTTCATGAGATATTTTGCTAACAAACACACAAAGACAGCCAAAAAAATTGTTAACCACTTTGCAGTTGTGAGCGATAAAAAGGATTAAGAAAATCCTTTTTCCAGAGCATGCTATGGAAGTTACCAGGGCTAACTGAGGTAGATGAGTGATAAAGCTGCATCAATAATCAGTGTTGTCAGACAAAGACCACTGGAAATAAAACTTTTTCATGCTGCTGTTCAAGCTTTCTACACTTGCTTTCTTTGAATTAATTTTGCACAGTTTGGTTTGAATATTTGCTAAATTATGTTGCACAACAGAGTACAGACTTATTTCATATAACTAAACCTATTCAATATGACATGCTATTTTTTATCCCTGCAGGGTGTGACACACGAACAAGCTATAACTGTAACTCATTAGGAAACAATCCCAGGTGTAGGTGTTTTGACAGTGATAAAAGCCTTCAGATTACATTAGCTCAGAGAAACTTAAGCTGCAGTCCAAAGTCAACACAGACAGCCTGGAAAACAAAGAGTGGATTATTGTAAAACAGCAAGGAGAGAAAATAGAGTCTGAAGGCAAAGGTGTATAAATAAAAAGATAATTAAATCCCGTCTTTTCTCAATGATGACAGACACATCACTTATGTGAAAAAGAGAGGCAATAAAAAGGTCACAATCTCCTTGTAAACCAAACTGGTTGAATGTGTGAGTCAGTAAATATTTGGTATGTCATACCCTCATATTTCATCAAATAAAGGTATGACTCATTTGTTCAGGTTTGCAGCCACATGAGCCAGAAATAAATTTGGAAGTAGAGATTAATTCCGAAAATTGTAAAGGCAAGTTGTGTGCTCACACTTATGTCAAGGATCAGATTTATTTTGAAATTCAAGGTTAAACATCTTCTAACTGCTCTTCACATTTTTATGACAGGATTAGCAAATTGTAGTAAATAAATTTCTAAAACACTTCAGATTTTTTAAAATGACTGGTTCCATTTGATTTATGTAGGTCTCATGATGACACAGTGAAACATACAGCAGGATTTTAGGCAAGCAGAAACATATGCTTTTTTGGAATTGTCCACTAATTCACTATAAACTGTCCTGTATTGAAAATTTTCATTTACTACAGTCCTGCTCACCATTGTTGGCACCCATGAAGTTTAAGTACATATAATGGAATATTTACTGAAGGAAATTCATCAAGTGAAACAACATTTTACTGCTGATAGCTTGTGCTTGATGCAAAACAGCAAATGACCAAAAACATTTAAAAAGATAAACATTATGAGGAAAACAAAGAAAAACATAATTTTTACCACGTCAATGGTATTGGCACCCTTTGCTGCAAATCAATATGAAAATCGAATTTGGCTCACCTGTTGCAAATCACACATAAAGATCACTTGTGATGGATTGCCTCCACACATGTGACATGAATTAACCAATGAATCATGTTGGTGCTTTAAAAGCCACCTGTCAGTTCATCTCCACATGTGACAATGGTAAAGACAAAGGAGCTGTCTGAGGATATCAGAAATGCTATTATTTGCAAGCACAAGACCTCCAAAGGGTATAAAGCCATCTCCAAAGACCTTGGTATCCCTGTTTCAATGGTGCTTAATGTTAAGAAGTTTTCCAGGCATGGAACGGTCAAGAACCTCCCTGGATGTGGGCGGAAGAGAAAAACTGATGACAGAAGTCTTTGACAGTTGGTGCGAATGGTGGAAAAAACACCACGTCTAACATCTAAAGACCTAAAGACCAACCTGGAGCAGTCTGGTGTGATTGTTTCAACAAGTACCATATGCCGCACACTAAACAAAGTGAGGCTTTATGAGCGGAGGCCAAGGAAGACTCCATTGCTGAAGAAAAGACATAAAAAAGAACGTTTGATCTTTGCAAAAGAGAACCTGGGCAAACCTCAATCCTTCTGGGACAATGTTTTATGGACGGATGAAACAAAAGTGGAGCTTTTCGGTAATTCACACAGACGATATGTTTACAGATGGCGCAATGAATCCTTTAAAGGAAAGAACACCATACCAACAGTCAAGCATGGTGGAGGATCCATAATGCTGTGGGGCTGCTTTGCAGCATCTGGTACTGGAGGCCTTGACCGTATCACAGGCATCATGAAATCAGAAGATTATCAAGCAATTCTAGAGCGAAACGTCTTGCCCAGTGTAAGGAAACTTGGTTTGCGGCGAAGATCCTGGGTCCTCCAGCAAGACAACGACCCAAAGCACACCGCCAAAAGCACACAGGCCTGGTTGAAAGGGAAAAAATGGTGTTTTAAAATGGCCAGCAATGAGTCCTGATCTCAATCCAATTGAAAATCTTTGGGTGGAGCTGAAATCTGCCATTGGCGAAAGGAACCCTGCAAATTTACAAGAGCTTGAGCATATTYCAAAAGAAGTGTGGGAGAAAATGCCACCCGAGAAGTGTAAGAAGCTTATAGATGAATATAAGAAACGTTTGGAGGCTGTCATTGCTGCCAAAGGCTGCGCAACKAAATATTAAGAGGGGTGTCAATATTAGTGCACATGCTGGTTTTCTGTTTTGTCCTTTGGAATTAAAATATGTATGTTGAAATGGTAATTGTCTTTGTTAAATTACTTTGGACCTGAAATTGAAAGATCCTGTTGATATAAGTTTTGAACATTTCCATTTATTTCTGAAGATATTCACTCAGCTATGCAAATCATGAAGGGGTGCCAATAATGGTGAGCAGGACTGCATAGGAATGTGTCTCTTGGTTGTGAACACTAGTTGTTGCAGTATTGTTTTTTTGTCCATAGGGGGTGGCACAGTGGCACAGTTTAGTTGTGTCTCAATGAGAAGGTTGTCAGATCAAATCCCAGCTAAAGTTTTTTTTTTTTTTTTGAGTTTGCATGTTCCCCACACCTCTGGCTGCGGTTTCCTCCAATAAATTAAAAGCATGCATGTAAGGCTGTTTCGTTACTTTAAATTGTGCATATGCATGAATGGTTGTTTGTCTCATTTCTCTATGTAGCCCAGTGTTGAACTTGCAACTTGTCTCTCAAATAGAGACTATTGGACATGGGCCCCTGTGACTATGAAAGGAAAAAGCAAGTAAAGATAATGGAAACATGGTTTTAGGGACAACCGGCAGATGCAAAACCAAAAGACAAAAAAAACCTTATTTTTTCCGTCCAGTTACTCAGTACATGAATGTAATGTCTGAGAAACTTTACCTGCTTACGTGGGATTGACCTATCAGCATTAGGCTTTGATCCATGGAGTCCCAACCTTTGCAGGGGTGCTAGAAGTCTGCTGTCACTCCAAATACCTTTTACCCAAATTTCAGGCCCTATACATTTTAATTGGTACCAAGAAAGCAAGCTCCACCAGTGTGTTTTCACCATGTCATGTTTACACCATGGAAGCTTGCGGTTACATTCAAAATTAGTATGGCTAATTGACTTGAGGAGATTAACTGTGTTGTCAAAAGAATTGCATTTATTTATTTAATTTTTTGCTGTTGTGTTAATGAGGAAAACTTAAAACACAACGATTAAACCATATGTTTCAATTTTAAATAAACAAAAGTTGTGCACCATTAATCATTTGAGGAAACTACGTATACTTTTAAGCAAAATAAAATGATGAAAGCATATCCACCGTTTATATAGATAAATTAAATAAATTTAGCACTTGTGTTTTTAGAGAGCATGAACTGCTCTTTTCAGGATATGTTCCGGTCATATTTAACGTGTAACTGGGTGTTAAGTTAAGAATAAAAAGGGTCATTTTAATGTTTAGAATGTAATGAAATGAAAGTAAAAGTTATGATTTAAAATATATATTTGGTAAAATTAGAAATCCTTAAACAAATTAACTAAGTAAGTACTGTAACAAAGTAAATGTACTTATACACCTATGATTAATATTATAGTCAGAGTTGCACATAAGTGGTGCGCAGGTACGCCTGCGCGGTCAAAAAATTAAAAAGTGCAGCAGATGGAATGTCAAGAAGCTCATTTGCGTACCTGAGATTGAACCTGATTGTCGGTCAAAACAACAGTTAGCAGGACTCTAGAGTGCAACCAGTTTGGTCTCAAATGCGACCTGGTGTCTTTAAAAAATAAAAAAATAAAAAATCCAGCCGCAGTGGTTCGTTGTTCGGTGCTCACCAAGCCTCTTAGGACAGTGGGACCCTGATTTAAAGATAAAACTGAGACACTGGCTCCAATAAATCAGACAAAGCCTAGAGCCGTTTTATCCAATCACAGCAGAGCAGGGTGGGACTTTCAGTGAGAGCATTTTGGTTGAAGCTGCAACTCGGGGAGCAGATAGGCACCCATGGAGATTTTCGAGGCTGCAGCTGGCTGCTGCGGTCGGTCCTGACTCCTCCTGCACTTTGCTCCTGAACTACCAGAGACTTTGGTCTGTAAAACCTAACTTTATATTAAATATACAGTATATTCAGAATGTTGTTATCCAACGGATCTGTCCTACTCTGTGTGAGTAACAAACTCCTCCTGATGAGAGACATGGGAGCGCGTCGCCGCACACGCAGGCTGAGTCTTTCTGTGAGATTCACTGTTTACAGAACATTTGTTTGCCCCATATTAAAGCAAAGATGATTCTCTGTTTAACACCCCCATCAAAAAAAATATACAGTATACAGCAGGCATGTCCAACTAAAGGGCCTCCTGCAAGTTTTAGATTTGTCCCTGCATCAACACAGCTGATTCAAATAGGTGATTTACCTTCTCAGTTTGCCATCAAGGTCTGCAGAGGCTCACTAATTAAGCACTCCTTAGGTTCAGCTGTGTTGAACGAAAGCAACACCTAAAATATGCAAGACTTTGGACACCGCTGGTATACAGTATATTAATA
>NW_013952489.1:1715173-1720879 GCF_001266775.1 Austrofundulus limnaeus
GTTCTTGATGTGTTAAACCTGTTTACTGTATATTTAGGACCATACTGTGACACAGCTGCTCTGGGATAAATGTAATTTATTAAACGATCAAATACGAAGAATAAATAATTACATGAGCTGAAACTATCTAAATAATATAAGGTTTTTGAATAAAATAGTCTTTTAAAAAAGAAATCAGTCTAACAAATAAAACATTTGTATGTTTTAAGTTGTCTTGCTCTGTGCATAAGACAGATATTTACTGCTTGGACTGAAGAGTGTGGAAAGCTGGTTTAACCAAGGCCAAAGATCCAGAACACCAAACAGGAGCTGTCCATCTGAAGGACATGTGTAGTTTAAAAGACATTTAACCATGAAATGTTCAGTTTGTGATGTTTATATGAAATACACCCAGGCCCTCGGCCACTTAGGTAGTTTACAAAATTTATGCAGAGTAAAAAATTTCAACAAAAAACTTGTTGGACTGATTTGGCATGATGTCCTGAGACATTGCAGCTGATAGGAGTCATAAAACAGAACAGGGGGACGTTAGATGCCCTGACGCCCCTCTAGATAAATGTGTTAAATGAGTGAAGGAAAATATATGAGTACCAAGCAACAACCCTAGGTTCTCCCCTGAGAACCAGACCAAATATTTTATGTGCAACCCTGATTATAGTTAGTCCATATCCAGTAACAAGTCAGGCCAAATGGGACAATTATACATTAGATAATTGTCAAGTTTATATGAACAGAAATCCTGGTTTACTGTTCCTGAAGCAACCTAAGTGGCAGGGAGCAGACCACTGTGATGGACCACCAACCTGAAATGTTAAAGAAACATGAGCCACAAGATATGTATGGAAATTTTATTGCAATGTTTGGTTTGGTGAACTTTGCCTTTTAGTTAGATGAGAACTACAGGCTTAATGATTGTAGCAATTAGCTCAGCTGATCTACTGCTCCTGCTGCTGCTACTACTACTACTACTACTACTACTACTACTACTACTACTACTACTACTACTACTACTACTACAAATACTACTACTAACACAAAGAAATTACAAGGAGTCATTATATACTATGTGATTAACACTTATCAACATTTATTAACACATTCTTACAAAACAAAATAAAAAATGAACATTTCAATCAGTTCAGGGGGAGGTGACAGCATTTGAGAAAATGAAGAGTAATGTCACAAGGAAGACATAAGAGGGAGAACAGACAAAAAAAAAACACACATCCTCACAGTACCCCTCCCCACAACAAATCATCATCTGGTGATTAACAGACAAGCATGGGTGGGGGGTACGAAACACAAAGACAGGACAGAGGGCACGAGACAATAGACAACGAAGGAAACTAAAAACAAAAAGACACTGAAAACGAAACCAAAAACCAACAGGGAAGTCCTGGGCAAAAAATAATCTCATAAACAGTCACCAAGATGGTCCTAGGCACATCTGAGGGCAAAAAGTTCAGGTGGGCACCCAGAGACCCAACACAGATGAGGCGGAAGATCTAGAGGGCGACCGTGAACCTGGCCGCAGCGGAGGTGGAGCTCTGGAGGGCGACCGTGGAACTGACCACGTCGGAGGCGGGGCTCTGAAAGATGGCCATGGCCTGGCCATGGTGGAACTCTGATGGACGGCCTGGAGCCTAGCCACAACGAGGATGGAGTTCAGGAGGGTGACCCAGGACTCGGCCGCTGAAGAGACAGATCTCAGGTGGGTGGCTTGGAGCCTGGCCACGATGAGGATGGAGCTCAGGAGGGCAGCCCAGGACTCGGCCGCGGAAGAGATGGATCTCAGGAAGGTGGACCGAAGCCCGGCCATGGAGGTACTCTGGAGGTGCCGGTAGAGGAGACTCTGGAGGTGCTGGCTCAGGAGACTCTGGAGGTGCCGGCTCAGGAGACTCTGGAGGTGCCGGCTCAGGAGACTCTGGAGGTGCCGGCTCAGGAGACTCTGGAGGTGCCGGCTCAGGAGACTCTGGAGGTGCCGGCTCAGGAGACTCTGGAGGTACCGGCTCAGGAGACTCTGGAGGTGCCGGCTCAGGAGACTCTGGAGGTACCGGCTCAGGAGACTCTGGAGGTACCGGCTCAGGAGACTCTGGAGGTGCCGGCTCAGGAGACTCTGGAGGTGCCGGCTCAGGAGACTCTGGAGGTACCAGTGCAGGAGATCCTGGAGAGGCCAGCAGAGAAGATTCTGGAGAGGCCTGCCAAGAAAACTCTGGTGGAGTAGGCTTAGGAAACTCTGCAGGGACTGGCTCAGGAGACTCTGCAGGGACTGACTCAGGAGACTCTGCTGCTGCAGCTGGCGATGAGCGCTCAGGATGGTTGGAGATCTCAGCTACAGACGACAAGGAGACATCATCTGCAGACAACAAGGAGACCTCAACTGCAGGGGTGAGGTCTCAGTTGCAGGCAGCTAGGACTCAGCTGCACGTGGCGAGATCTCAGCTGCAGGTGGTGAGATCTCAGCGGTTGCAGAGGCCAGAGTGGACTCGGGAGCAGAGATCAGCGAGGAGAACTTGAGAGCCTCAGGCAGACCCAGGCACTTCACAATCTAACCCGGGGGCTTGGTAGGCTCAGGTTGGCCCGGGGACTTCACAATCTGACCTGGGGGCTTTGTAGGCTCAGGTGCTGGCTCTGAGGACTCTGGTGCTGAGTCTGGCTCTGTGAGCTCTGGTGTTGGCTCTGGCTCTGAGGACTCTGGTACTGGCTCTGGCTCTACGATTCTGGAGCTGCAGCAGGTGTGGACAACAGCGCCACCAGAGCTGCAGTCAGGAACATGACAACAGCAGACCCTCCTCACAGGAGGTGGATGCGTCAACCCTCTGGAGAGCACAGGGAGTGGTAGAGGCGTCGACACTGTGGGAAGCATACACGGAGGTGGAGGCGTCGAGCCTTGCTGGAGTGCAGAAGGAGGTGGAGGCGTCAAATCTCACCGGAGCACAGATGGAGGTGGATGCGTTGACCCTCCTGGAGGTGCTGAGAGCACTGTAAGTAGAGGAGTCAAACCTCACTGGAGCACAGATGGAGGTGGAGGCGTCCAGCTTCACTGGAGCGTAGATGGAGGTGATGGCGTCGGGCCTTGCCGGAGCACAGGAGGTGGAGGCATCGATCCTCACGGAGGTGCAGACAGCTCTAGGTCTCGAGGACCTTCACGAAGGTGGCACTGGAGGGAGAGTCGTCCGGGACCCCCTCGGAGGTGGCACTGGAAGAGGCTGCATCCGGGACCCTCTCGGAGGTGACACTGGAGGAGGCGGCATCTGAGAACCTCTCGGACATGATGCTGGAGGGCAGGGAAACATTGGCTCGGCAGAGCAGTAACCGATGTACCCGAGACAGAAAGGATCGCTCTCTGGATCGTAGTCGGGATCATACTTTGGTTCGCTGTACCAGGGCTCGGTGGAGAAAAACTCAGACGGCTTGGGAGGGGCCGCCACTTTTCTCCGCCGGCGACAGTGGCGCTGAGAGGAGCCGGATGGTGGAGTGGGTTTCAGCGCCAGGCAAGTTCCCCAGAACGGTGTACTCAACCTCTCTTCTTGACGGGAGGACCTCAATCTCCAGATCCTGGCACTCACGTCTCTGGGTGAGTGAGGCAGGTGCCATCCAGAAACCACCCACTCAGATGGTGGTCTGTTGCTGGACCCTCTGAGTCCTGGCCGCACTCCGAGTCGGACTCTTTCCCCATTTGTCGAGTGGAGCAAAAAGATTTTCTCTTTCAAAAATATCTATAAAACATCTTCTTCCGGTGGGTTCTTGTCTTGGCTGGTTCATTCTGTTATGGTTAGTGCGAGGAATGAACCCAGGTCTGGACGGAGGAGAGAGTTTTCAAAAGGAAAAATATTTATTTTAACAAAAATAAAACAAAAAGCTGGCAGGGCAGCTAAATAAACAAAAGTAAAAACAAACACTAAGACGGGGAACCATGAGAAGACCAAAACAGTAAGTAAATACCAAACAATGAACCAGCAGTGAGCGAGGACAAGAAAGAAGTATACAGAGGAAGAGAGAAGATTGACAACAGCTGACAGGAACTGATTAGACAACTACTGATAGGTGCATGATAATTGAACAGGTGACCAGCAGGAAACAGATTGAGGAGAAAATGAAGAGTAATGTCACAAGGAAGACACAAGAGGGAGAACACAGACAACAAAACACACATCCTCACACATGTAAGTCTTAAAGCTTTTATTTGTCAGACTGACAAATGTAAAAATACTACATGAATGAATGACTAAAGCTATGTTCACATGGCAGACAAATGAGACCAGGTCTGATTTTTTTTCTGATAGTCTGACAAATACCATTTTTTTTATCTGACCCAGGCCTTTTCAGTATGTGCTTCTAAATTGGATACATTTGGTATCTGATTGTCAAAGCGACCACAGTCTAAACGGTCATATGTCATTTCAACCAACTTTTATGTCAGTGAGGTGGGGGTGAGCAGATCGATGCAAGTATTTTGAATATTGATACCAACCTTTTGCACTTTTGCAGTTCAAATCTTGTAGCTCCACATGTCTTCAGCTACAGAACAGAAGACCAGTTTGGTCATCTTTTTACTCTTAATTATCCATGTTCTGGATGAAAACACTAATATGATAGTAAACAGTAAACTAAGCAAACATAGCAGAAAAGTATTTGATTGCATAACAACTTCAGAATCGACATGCTAACATGTAGCATCCATGTTTACTTCTGTAAACAGATCGCTTAATGTGATATCTCATTTTCTGCACATGAGTCTGATGGAAGTCCAGTGGAGATCATGTTTCAAATACAATGTGAACGTTTACGATAAAAAAAATAGAATAAAAAACAAGAACTGAGCAATATAACCTGTAGTGTGAATGTATCCTAATTAAATAGCACAGATTAGCAGGTCAAAGATCAGCATTTTCCTTAATACAGAACAGCAAGAGTATGGTTTTAGGCTAAGTTTTAGTCTTTTTTTTACAGAAAACCTAAACATGATGGAAAACATCAACACAAACCTTGGAAAAGATACTCTGCTGGAGACAGGTACTGTAAGTTTATTTTGGACTTCTGTGCGTTTTTGTTCAACATAACTAAAAATGTTGGAGCTCGTATTTGTGTCCATGCAGGACTTTTGCAGCGTCATTCAACATTTTTTATTTTGAAAACCACCTCACTGAGCTGTTATGTGTCTTCAGCAACAGCAAACTGATAGGAATAAGTCTGCAGCATCTAGAGATGTGTTTGGACAACTGTGTAGGAATCCTTCACATTCTTCTGTTGTGACACTTTGAATCACCTCCACAGTGCAGGACTGAACATCATCCTTTGTTATTACAAATTAACTTAAGGTATGTAAGAGCATAAGAATTTTATTCTGTGTACAGTAATTTAAACCTGAGCCAGAAGTATGAGAAAACAGAAAATGTCATGTCACTGTACATCATTCACTCATTGGTTTAAGCAGACCTGCTGATGTAAGTTATAACATAAACACATCAGCTCTGAGAGGGATTCAAAGGACTATTGTTCATTATTTTAACCCAAAAGACATAAGACAACATATATGTCATAAACTAAAAATTCCACAGGTGTTTTGGTCCAATTTCTGTTTTTATCCTTTTGCAACCTGGTAGGAACCAGGGGTCTCATTTATAAAGGATTGCGTGGAAACCATACTAAAAGTGAACGTACGGCCAAAAGGCGGAAATGGCGTACGCCAAAAAAAATTTCAGA
>NW_013952489.1:1721729-1723783 GCF_001266775.1 Austrofundulus limnaeus
TCATTACACAGTGTGGCTCTAATTCCTCACTTCACCATCTGTGTCATCTCCAAAATGAGCGTACGCCTGGGTCAGAGCTGGCGTGAGGCACCGCACATTTTCACGTCAAGTTTGGATTTTATAAATCACAACCTTAGTGTAAAAAGTGGCGTACGCAAGTTTCTGGGCTCAAATTGTGCGTACGCCAGTTTTATAAATCCGACCCCTGACCCTTGTCCTTTGCTTTGCTTCACGCAGAGGGTCTGGACTCTCGACCATTGAGAAACAATTTCTTGCTGGAGATGTGGACTCTGTTGAGGTTTAAAACTATGGGATCTGATTTTACCCAATCACTAGCGTTTGGCCATGATGTATGTAGTACACCAGCTTGACCGTGAAGGAAGCTAAGCTAAGAAGCTAACTGGAAATTGTGTGCGCTGTAAACAACCATCCCCTACTGGTAAGACAGAAGTACCGAGCTGAACAAGATGGCTGTTAATGAGTGCTGCAGGCTTTGTGAGACAAATTTAATTCAAGCCTTGTTAAAGGCCCCCTCAGGCTATGACATTTTAGACTTAAGTGTCCCAAAATCCAGCATTTGCCAAATGCGAGACACTTGGGTGTCTCACATTTATGCCAACAATGCAAACTTATGAAATGTTTTTTCCACTAAATGACTAATAAAAGTTAGATATTTGATCAATTTGTTGGCATCACAGTATGTACTGTACATGCCTAAAAGAAGTTTCCACTTGATTTTTTTAATTCCATCTTCAATGTATACCAGATAAATCCAAGTCAATGGGAGAAAGCCCAGACACAGCAGAGAAAGGGGATTAGAATCAAGCAGAATTGCCTAAAAAGACATTTGCCAGGCCTTTGCGGTGATGCTTATTTAGTAATTTACCAAAGCTACAGTCACTAAAATTTTTCTGCATTGAGTTTTCTGAACAGTGGAGGTCTTGTGTACAAAGAGCTTGTACAAAGAGAAAAGTGCTTTGTACACTTTTCCAAATATAAGTTGAGATGAGTCTTTAAATTTCAAACTCCACGTAGAGTATTCTCAAAGTTGTTTTTAACTATAACATTATCTGCCTCTATCCACACTCAATAAACTCTCATTGAGCCACACATTTAGTATTGTACTGTTAAATGGTGCAACACATGCCCTAGTCATCTCAAGAAACTTGAAAGTCTTCAAAAGAAGATAATAAGAGTTGTGTCATGTATAAAACCCCACATGCCATCTATTCCATTATTTTGGTCTCCTTCAGCTAAGACAATTAAATATATATCTAAACGCTTGTATGATGTTCCAAATTGTAAAAAAAATTATTAATAGATTGACTGAGCTTGTTCCAATCAGTGGTCCACAGCATACGTATAATAAACAAGAAAAAAAAAACATTTAACCTATGCTAAAAATAGAAGATGCTAAATCACCACTTGAACCTTTGCTTCGAGGGACCCACAGAATTAGAACAATCTTGATGCAAGCTTAAAAGGGTTGAAATTCATCTCCACCTTTAACAAGTGAAGAATAAATTGCTTTGTTTCTATATCTGGGAACTCTTGTAGGACCAGCAACTGATTGACTGATTGACGTGTAATGATATGTATGAGGAATGTATTTGATGTGTTTTGTTGTGTTGTTCCTATAAGTCAGGGGTGCCAAAACATTTTCCCAGAGAGGGCCAAAATAAAAATCTATTCGTGGCTGTGGGCCAAATGCAATAATATATTACAGGAAATACAAATACTTTTTAAGTACAGTCTTTTATTATTAATGATTAAGCTAGCAGCCAGTGCAGTGGCCCACTTTTGTTTTAGTCTTTATACTTGGGGAAAGTCTACCATACGCTCAAGTAGAAAAGGCTCATGGGAAATTTCATAAATTGAGAAAATATGAGTTTTTGTGGCCTTATAAAGTGTGCAAATATACATGTGGGGTTAAATCTAATTTATCTCTTGTTGTTACTTCATGTTTTTATGTTTAATCCTAATATATAAAGAGATTAATTCAAGTTAAGCACAATGGGCCTCATGCAAGAACCGTTCGTACGCACAGATTTGTT
>NW_013952489.1:1724709-1729166 GCF_001266775.1 Austrofundulus limnaeus
GAACAAAAGTAAGAGAAATTTAGAATAAAAATACGAACATGTTCTTGCATGAGGCCCAATGAATGAAAACTACCTGCACTACAAGCCTTTATATAGTCATTTGACCAATGGAAATACTGTGTTTCTACTAGGGGTGAAAATCACCAGCTTTATCGCAGTATGGTATTACATCAATATGTTTGGATGATGATTCAACATTTCTCGATATCACAAAGTCTGTCACGATATGATTTCGTTTCAATTCACGTCTGCGATCGATATAATGTGATATCATTTGCACATTTACCACAATGACTGTGTTAGTTGGGCATATGATATTGATTCACATCAAGCATATGATGACAATATAGATCGATATTTTCATTTTGCCTCGATGTAACTGAATCATGAACCATTCAAATCGATATATTGAAATAGAACGATGTATTGTTACACCCCTAGTTTCTACATAGTATGACAGGTTGCAACCTAGTAAATATGGATACTCATTACTTATAGTAGAAGTATCTTAAACCAGGTCAGGCCAATCAGTCGACAGCGATCGACCGTTTGATCTTTGGCTGGTTGGCAGTCGATCACAGAGCAATCGATCACGGAGTTTGTAGAACGCAACATTGTTTAACATTGCAGCCTTGAACAGGCTCTTCTAAAACACGTTTGTTTGTTTAACATTGCAGCCTTGAATGCACTCTTCACGTTTGTTTAACATTGTACAGTAGTCTTAAATGCACTCTTTGGAATATTTGTTTAACATTGCATTCTTGAACGCACCCTTGTTAACGTTTGTTTAACATTGCATTCTTGAACGCGGTCCCCCTCACCCTCCCCGTCTTGTTGACGTGACCACTCTCGTGAGTTTTAGGTGCCGTGAAGCTGCACTCCGAACATGATCTTGCGATACTTTAGGGTCGCCTGTTAACAACATAGCAGAGAGGTGGAAAAAAATGAACGAAAGACAGCTAGCAAGCAAACACAAACTTATCATTTTCACCTGAAGTGGGAAGAGGACTCATATATAATTCGAGCGCTACCTTGCTTTGTCCAAAAAGGATGACGTGGAACAGCATTTCTTTCGAAACAATGCACAGATGCTACGAGGCGGATGTCCCCTCATAATCGAGCTCAGAATAACACCAAAGCAAAGGTAAGGCTGCTAATGCAGCCCTGTCCTGGCTCAACACACACAAAAAAAACATCTTTCAGCAATGACGAAGTTATGAAAGAAGCGTTTGATGCTGCAGACGTACTTTTCCGTGATTTTTAAAAATAAAAGTGAGATTGTGGCTGCTATTGTCGTATATTTTCGTGTACTGGCCCTTTAAGGAAGGTGAACGAGCGTGGCCGACAGGGGCACGCGCACGCTGGTCTCGGGGGCAGAGTTAGAGTAACTTTTTAGCAAGGTAGACGCTTTTCTTTCTCTCTCGTAAATAAACGATGTCCAGAACTGAAGAAATAGTCTTTTCTTTATTTAAATGTTAGCCTAGAGTTTTATTGACATCTGACGAGACTTCAGACGGGAGCAGCAGAAACCAGAGCAGCCGACAGCAACCCAGCTCCGAAGCAGCAGCAGAGGGTGAGGAGACAAAGAGAGTCCGAGCCACCGACAGCAGACGGAGGGGAAACGAGTGAGAGTCCAGCAGCTGACAAGCCCAGCCGAACCGAGCAGAAACGAACCAGGAAAAGACACAACACTATAAAGATGTGCAGTTTTCCACCAGGATGGATAATTGTGTCCAAATTTGTGTCTGTGTTTCAGCTGGACTTCTCTGGTGTTGAAAATGAGGTTTTGACTCTGCAAAATGACATTGGGATCAAATCCAGAGCAACAAGTTGTATGGATGGAGAGTTCTGGAGTCTGCTGTCAGAGGAAATGTATCCCACCATCAGAAGAGGTGCTTTGAACATGAGTCAGCTTTCTCTCACATGAAAATCATCTAGTCTAAGTGAAGTCTAAGTACAGATCCACTGTTGATCATCTGGAGACGTGCCTGCATCCACAAAGCAGCAGCATTTCCATGTCTCCAGCGGAGCATGTAACCTTATTGCATCTGTTCCGTTTTATTTTATTTTTTTTTCTTCTATCGGTAAAACTCATACTGGAGCCCAAACTGCAAGGGCTATGACGAAGATTTTAACAGGATAGTTGAATAGGGTTACGGGTACGGAGGAGAAAAATAATCAGATATGTCAACCTATAGGGGGCGCCATAATCAAGGTCTTTGCATTTGGTCCGCTGGCTTCTAAACCATACAACATTTTTTGGATTATAGCAACATAATCCCTGGGCACCACTGAGTCACATGGTATAGGCCACGCCTATTTCTGCCTAAACTTTTTTTCTACAGCACAAAATTTGCAAAAACTACTTTTGGCTTTGTTTTAAAACTTAAAGTCCGATCACCACAAAACTCACGTCCTTTATTAAGGTAGTATGTTAATTCAAAGCTTTGAAGAACAAGTAAAAAAATGTTAAAATGTGTGAGTTATGCCTAGGCAAATAGCTTAGGCAAGCTAGCTAAACAGAAATTTTGCTAAATCTTCAAAAAAAACAGTAGTATATAATAAGATGAAAATCATACAATTAGTACAAGAGTCAGTTCTAAGTTGTTGGACCAAATCGTACTATTATTGAGAGATAGGGGGCGCCAAAAACCACAAAAAAATTTCACGCAAAAATGGCTTATCGGATATTCATAAAATTTTGCACGGACCTACAGACCCTTGATTTGAACCTAAATTAGCAAGATCATTATGAACAAATAAAGTGGGCGTGGCCTATACTTTTTTGTCACTTCAGTAGAAAACGAAACTAAATATTAGTTTATTTGGTTTATTTATTTCTTCATCATCAGTGACTTTTTTAAGTGAAGAGAAAATAGAGACAGAGAGAAAAACAGAGAGAGAAGTGATTAGAAAGATAGAAAGATTGAAATAGCGATTAGAAGTATATTAAATATACACCAACAAAACACAGGACCACACACCCAACATCTGTCCGCTCACCTGAAAAATAAATGGATAAATACATGGAGGGCATATATTAAAAATATACACATACCATACATATATAAAGATATACATACATACATGCCACTGTATCTATACTTTCTTAAATGAAAAATTTCATAAAATCATTTATGGAGCCTAAACCCTCAGAGATTTTGAGAAGTTTTTCACAGCAAAAATAAAGCATAGTATCTTCTACATAATACTAAAAAACTGCTTGAGTCCACCAATAGGTGGCGCTAGTGTGATAAGTGAAACATTTTCATCTGTAACTCCTGTATACTTAGCTTGATCATAAAAACCATTGTGGCATCTTAATTGTTCATTTGTACAGTATTTTTGATAAATTATATGTTTGTTTAAAAAATGTATTGTTCTTTATGCAAATTGGCATAATGTGATAAACCTTTAGAAATTATCTCCTCCAAAGGCACAACTCCATTAAGCAGGAAATGTTCCATGCAACACCTAGTGTAGTGGCTGTACAAACGTTCAGGAAAAGTTGTTTGGTTTTTGCTTAACCAAGTTATGTTCATTTTTACACAAAGCTAGCTTGTTGGCATTAACAAAAATGACAGTCATTTATGTATGCTAACATGTATTAACATCAAACTCATACCATATGTCCAATTAATACTTCTGAGCATGTATTCAAAATTTAGTATCAACCAAACTGTAGGGGGTGCCAGAAATGCATCATGCTTATATCTCATAAACAGTAATACTAATTGACATGAAATTTATTACACTTACTAAAGACCACAAAATGAGTGAGTTTATACAATATTGTAATGATTGGTAAAAGTGGGCGGGGCTTGTATATAACATGCTTTAAAATATTAAAAATCATACATTTGACATACAGTGTTCATATTCACAAAATAAAGTCTGTGATGTATAACAAACAGTTCTGATACTCAAAACTCTGGAATTTTATTTAGTTTCTGCATTTGTTGATGAGAAATTTGTCAAAGCAGCTAATGATTAGGAAGTGAGGAACATTTTTCCAATCACAACAAAAATAACCAGGGATGATTTCCAGGCTAATTTGGACAAAGTGTTTAAAGTTTGTTTGAATCCATATAGTTATTTTGATTTAATATGTGTTTTTTTTTATTTATTGTTATGCACCTTGTACAATTCAATATTTATCAAAACCTTCTAAATCTATGTACTTGAAAAAATGTACATATACAACAGCTAGATTTTGTCATTGGGGAATATTTTCAGATTTTTAGAACTATCTGGTGATTTTTAATAATTTTTTCGGCACAGGCAGAGTTTGAGACATTTACCTCATAGTAACTTCAGTCCCCACACTTCACAACCACACATTTCCACACACTCACACATACACACAGAGAGAGCCTTTAATAATGCAAATCAACCTCCAACCTCAAACAACTCAATCAACATCTCACCACACACACACACACACACACACACACACA
>NW_013952489.1:1729186-1739379 GCF_001266775.1 Austrofundulus limnaeus
CACACACACACACACACACACACACACACACACACACACACACACAAACTTGTTTTTATATCTTTGTGGGGCCCATCCATTGACTTCCATTCATTTTTTGGTAATTTTATATCCTAACCCTGACCGCCAACCCTAAGGCTAACCTCACAGGTACCTGTGTGGAGGTTTGCTGCTGCTGTTCCTGACTAATTGTTTTGCAGTTCACTGAGAGTTCAGTGGGCGGAGACTGGATGGACTCACCTGTGCATAGTCTGCTCTGATTAAGCCTGAGAGTATTTTAGTCGCCTTCTGAGATCCATCCGATGCTGGATTATTCAGTTGCCCATGGTACTGTTTAAGACAGCCTGAATTTAATTCTTTGAGAAAACCTGTTTAACCCTTGTTGTATTTTTTTCTACACCTACCTTGTGTTCAGGCAGGACTGTCCTGATCCTCCTGGTGACTCCACGTTTGGTCCTCGTCCAGACTGTTGTTTTTTTCACTCCAAGATCTAAGTCAGGGGTGTCAAACTCCTGTCCTCGAGGGCCGCTATCCTGCATGTTTTAGAGGTTTTCTTGCTCCAACACACCAGATTTTGATCGCTGAGTGATTAACAGGCTTGAAGAGTTAATTCAATCACTGAATCAGGTGTGTTGGAGCTGGAAAACCTCTAAAACATGCAGGATAGCGGCCCTCGAGGACTGGAGTTTGACACCCCTGATCTAAGTGATTCGTTGTCCTCTGCGTTGCCTCGCTCTCTTTCACGGAAATCTGCAAGAAACACAATTGGAAATTACTGTGCTGGATTCCTAACAAAGAACCTCTACAAACCTCATCGTCCTTGTCAGCTTCCTCACCTGGATCCTGTAAGAAAACCAACAATTAAAACATTCAACAACTTCAAACACGCACCTGAGAACATCATCCTAAACCATCCCCCCCCCCCCCTTTTCAGCAAAGAAACCTGGACGAATTCACTGTATAATAAACTCACTTACCTTACTTTTTTATTTTTATTGTCTGTAGATGTAAAGTTGCTGGAAGCCTTGAGTCACCATCGGGAGTAATAAGGTACCAGTCAATCAATCAAAATTGGGGAACTTTATACGTTTTTAAAAAACCTTCAATGTCAAAGTAAAAATAAATTTCTAGAGAGTAATATCAGTTATATTTTGTACAATAAACATATTTCCAAGGCTGTAGACATTGTTAATTTTATTAAATTTATCTTTAAGAAATAGAAAAAAAAATATGGGACATGTAAATCTAACAAAGTGAGCACTTGTGCAAGAAGGGGGAATAGTGAGATGGGCCACCAAACTTAAAGAAGTGATGGTCACAAAAAAATCTAAATCTTTAGAACGGCTCTTTAAAATTAATGATAAGGACCAAGTCATAGGCAAATGGGAGCCATTATTTCCTCCTTGTGATTTATTATTGTTTTACTCCTGAGACACAAACACATGCTCCTTCTTTACTTTTCCACTAAGATAAAAGAGAGGTGAGCAACAATTCAGGAGGGGAGTTCAGGAGGGGAGGTGGGTGGCAACATCCTCGTGGTACGTTCCTTATGTTGTGAATCACTACATACAAATAACATTATCATGTACGGCCACACAAAGTGACATATGTTGAGCTAGTGACATCAACTATGTTCAAAAATGAACAGCTTTTTGAAACAGCTCGTTTCAAAAAGTCACAAATACCATCTCTAACCAGCACAAGACCTCACCCCACCCCCCACCATTCTGTGTCCCACACAAGGGGTGGTAAGACAATCAAGTGTTTCACATTTGGCAAATGCTGGCTTTTGGGACACTTAAAAAATCCTGATCATAGTATTCAAAAGAACATGGATTTTTCAAAAAAAAATTAATTTCAATGCACAGCAATAAATAAATAATTAAATAAATAAAATAAACAAACTCAGCTTGACAAACTAAGCAGGAAAGTGAGGTTTGAATTTCTTTTCTCATCACAAAGTTAAACTCAGCCAGCAGGTGATTATCAACACTGTCAACTAATGACTCTGCCACTGAAAAACAAATACACACAGAAAACCTACAGACACTGATCAGAGGAGAGGATCTTCTGGGACTTCAGGAGGCAGTGAGTGATCATATTAAACTTATTTTATAAGCTAGCATGTGCTACTTCAAAAAAACAATAAAAAAACAATCAAAAAACAATAAAAACAATAATAGCTAAAAAAAAAACTAAAGGGCTTTTTTTTTTTTTTTAGGAAAGAAGACACAAATATTCATGATTTAGGTAAAGGTCACCAGCTCTTTGTTTTCCTTTGGTTTTTGATTTCACCTCCTCCTCAATCATCCCAATTAATGAGTGGGTCAAAATGTTAAAAAAGCAGCCTGACTTCAGTCTGATTTACATACCGGATTAAAGTGTATCTAAAGCTCGTTTGAACAGATGTAGATTAGTCAGGGTGTTTACATCTCTGCTGGATTAAACACGCCACTGAAACCACACAGGAATAATAAGGTCCCTGTTATTTAAACCTGTTAATGGGTTTTTGCTGAACACATCAAGCAAATCACTGTAAGAAAAAAAACTTACAAAGGTGAACAATTATATTTAAGTCACATTATTATATAGTTACAACTAAAAAAGCACATTTGAGTTATATGTAAAAGTATTGCTAAGTGTATTTGTCTTATGTGCTGCGTTACAAAGCTACAACAGTTCAAATAAACCTCCACTTGAGATTTTTGTTAAAATGGGAACCAGTGAGAAGTGAGGTGTGTGCACTCTGCACTCTGGGAAGGTTTAAGAGAACACAAGTCCTAATGCAGAGTGATACACTGGTTAACAAAAGACAGAATACCTATGGTTTGTTGTTGAAGAAATTTTTGTTGGATAAGAAGTGCACATTTGTGGGAGTAAAATGAGTTTGTTTACAAAAAAAATGTTGGTTTAGACATTCACATTAAGTAGAATATTCTCTAATGACATTTCCAAAAAAATCATAAATCATAAACTGTAACTGTGTAAAAACCATTAATAATGAAATTCTAAGATCAGATTTTTAGGGCTGCTCAGCCCCCAGTGAGCAGCTGCCAGTGGCCTTTGATCAAAACTCTTCTTTAGTATCACAAAATAAGAAAGAAATATAAATATATTTATACAGTGTAAATAATGGGAATAAACAACTTTAGTTTATTTCTGATTAACAATCTAGTGTTTGACCCTATATAACAATCTAAAACCATTGTCTCATCTGCTTCCAAGACCCACTCTCTGTCCCCTCCTGTCATTGAGCTGTTACTGAGTTGTCTTCTAGTAAATAAAACAAACATTTTTAGGTTAAACTCTTTTTAATTTAGAAATTTTATATAACATTTTTTAATGACAGACTGTTGCGAAAGAATGCTGTTTACCTGATATTCAACCTCTACATTTTGCATGACACTGTTTAGTGTGTGGTTCGCTTGTTTTTCCAACCAAATATTTTGTCATGTGCAAATGTATGTGTGCTGAGCGTAGATAGGCAGCATTTATGCTGATGACACTGAGCCCAGTCTGCTGTCTTTCATAAGTAAAGAGGTCAAAAACAGTGGAGTCTCAACCAGCAGCTCACTCAGTGTTTCAGGCGTGTTGAATTACCTGCTACAGTTTTTTGCCTTATTTATTTATTAGAAAATATTATAAAGTGAAACCAATTTTAAAGATAAAGCCAAGAGTCATATTTTCTGTTAAAAAGCCTGAACCTGGAAATTTAGACAACAACTTAAAACTGATGTGTTAAGCTCATTATTTTAGTACCATTCATATGTAATTCTAAAACATAAGAGCTCAGTGTGAGGTCCTCTGCAGGGATGGGCATTTACATGTTTAAAATAGCTGGAGGAAAACAGTCAATGAGTGATTGCTTGTAATTAGTGTTATTAGAGTCTGAAGATGTGTCAGTGTAAATTATTGCTTCTGTGTGTTTGAAGATTACATAGATTTTAGTTGCTCGACCTAAACCCTGAAATTTGTTGTTTAAAAAACGAAACACCCCATGTAGCAGACAGGTGTGGGCCAGATCTGGTGTCAAGCTGGCACCGCTGCCATGGCAAGTGGTTTGTCAGCGGGATGTGGGCCAGCCAGGTCTGGCAACACTGGCATTGTTTTTTTAAAATGGCATGTCACAACTTTCCCATGTGGTTGTGGTTTGGTTCATGTGGTTCTGGCCCATTCATGAACCACCTCTGGCAATCCGCATCTGGGGTCACCAAAGGGCTGTCATTCTTTGGAGGATCTGGGGAGAGTGTTAGTGCATTGTGTTGGCCAGGACTGGGCCAGACAAATATTACAATGACAGATGAATGTTCACTTATTAAAAAAAAATTTTTCATCTTAAACATAAATTTGCAAAAAATGTTTATTTTCCTTTGCCAATTTTTAACATAAAAAGAACTCCATGCTCTCCCCCTGTTGCTGGGAGTGTCTGTGAAAGCACGCATGTTCATCTGAGAGCGAGATAAGCTTGGTTTTTAGCTTTGTAAAAGATCTCCTTTTTGTCAACAGAAAGTTCTTTATTCTAGTCCTGCCTTGAAAAGTCTAGAGTTTTTTTACGTCCATCTTTTTCCAACAAACTTTTTCCTGAAATTTCAGAGCACATACATGAAACTTAAATTAAAAAAAGTGAACCGGCCGCAGACCTCTTGTATTTTACTTTGTGGTGAACTTGAGGCTCCAGAGGTGTGCAGTGACCCTGGCTAATGTTAGCAGTTAACCAGCTGGCAGCCTCGAACAGGTTCCAGCAGCACGGTTGACTGGAGAACTGAACCAACCACACCACTGGGCTCTAATCCTGTTAAGGAGGAAAGAGACAATTACTCTGCTGCGCTATGGTTCAGCGCTCAGATCCGTTTCCTGCAGAGCTCCCAGAACAAGAAAAAAAAAGACATACCTCCATCACTGAACTCCTTTAGATAACCCTATAAAAACACACACCTTTTCACTTCCACCTGAGCCATTTGTGTGCCACACTTACATAAACAGAGTTACACAATAACTCAAACTTGATTTACTCTCTAAAGACACACAAACAGTACTTCAGGCCATGAAAGTCACGCAGACTTGCGGATGCATATTATTTGGCGACAGACAGTGGGTGGACCGTAAAGACACAAATGCTGCTAATCACCGCTTGTCCCAACTCTGAGTTTGGTTTCAAAAGCTGCGTGTTGCTGCATCAGTCTTCGTGATCCCCGGCTCATGTTGTCTTAGCATCAAAGATCTGCAGCCTTCTCTGTCTGTGTGGAGGTGTTCTTTTAAACCAGGAGGCATGCAGGGCGGCGCCTCTCCACTTGTAACTGTCAGAAAATTTCAGAAAAAGCTTCACAACCTGTCAAGTATTTGTGTTCAGTAGCAGTAAAGCGTAGTCTGAGGAGGGTTGTGTTTTTGTAATTCACACTCTCTGTAATTAAATATCTTTTAATTTTTTATTGAACTGCTTTTATCTTTATTATTCTGCTGTCAACCTAATAGTCTTGTTATTTTTGGGCTGCTTTGATCACTTGCTCACTTATTACACTTTCCACTTCACAGGTGCAGAGCTTTAGAAAAGCTGATACATAGTGCTGCAAAAAAGTGTTTTGATGTTGGTTATAAACCGTATTCTTTTAAGTTCTGACTTTTGTTCCATGGGTATAAAATGAAAAAAATTAATAATAATACAGAGGAGAAATACTAGTGTAGATTCTCAGTCATTCACATCTCATGAAAAAACAAAACTACTTGAATTTTATTCTGTGGTTGAAGACATTTCACTGCAGGAAAACTACAGTATTTGGAGTCCCACACCATCTGCTTCCTGGGTGGAAAGTACAGAATAGAAGTCCAGTTGTTTTGTCGTTTATTTATTGATTGACTTTTTAATTATTGGAAGAAAAAAAACAGAAAAAGACAATCTTGCAGAAGTTTTAGCAGCATTAACTCAATAATGGTTTCCAGTTGGACCTCATCAGACGTTCACATGGTTGAAGGGTTTTTGGCCTGCTCTTCTTTCAAATGTTGCTTCAGTTCACTGAGAATGGCAGACTTTTTATTTTATTTTATTTTTTTGCAAAGCTCTCTTTCGGTCCCACCACTGCATTACAGTTAAATTGAGGTCTGTATTTTGACCGGACCATTGCAACACACTGATTCTTTTCTTTATCATCCATTGGGTTGTAGATTTGCTGCTGTGTTTGGGATTGTTGAGTATCATGACCCAGTTTGGTCAAAACTTTTATCAGACAGATGGTCTCACACTTGACTTTAGAATCCTCTGGTCTTCAGAGGGGTGCATGCTTGAGTCAATGACAACATGGTATCCAGGACTCATGCACAAAAAGTTATGTATGTCCCTTTCCATTCAAAATTTCAGATGTATCAAGAATGAAATGAGCATGAAAATGTAGCTACAAAAGCATGCCAAAAATACCTTTGGCCTTTTTGGAGGATATAAGAAATGGTGCAATACACAGAGTATTAAAACACACACAAAAAAAAAAATTTCTGGTGCACAATGATGATCAGCTGTTTTCCCTTCAAGAATAATCCTTTTGCAGCTGTGCTTAAAGCTGCAGCCAGTCTGGGAGCATAACACTGGGGTTCATAGCAACAGGGGCATTCAGACAGATCAATACTGTGCCTGTTGACCCTGAACCGAATCATGCCAGCTGAACCGGACAACAACAGTATGATTACAAAAATTGCTTCAGAAGTTGTGTGGTTTATCCAGAATAAATTTTACAAATATAAGCCATACTGCCATGTTCTGTTTAGAGACAAGACTTTTTCTCCAACAACCCTTCTAACCAAGCCACACGTGTTCAGTCTTTGTCTAATTGTCCAGTTTTGGCCTCTAAAATTAAACCAGCTTACTAAGGCTTGTTAGTTTCTGAGATGAAGCTCTTGGGCTTTTTGTCATTTCTGTGAGCATTGCATTGTCTGACCTTGAGGTGAATTTCCTGGGATCTACACTCCTGGAAAAAGTGGCAGCTGTGTAAAATGTTTTACAGTTGTGAATGTTGGTTTTGTTACAATTAAATCAACAGTGTTTGGAAATTACCTTTAACCCTTCTCAGGTTGATGAGCACTCTTTCCTTTTTGGCATTGTGTCAACACATGTTTGGTCCAGAGCAGCAAACTAACAAAACTCCTGCCTTTGTAGAGGTGGACACACAACGGATCAGCTTCAATCCTCTAGAAGCAGTAAATGGGAATTTTACCTGAGACTATCTGCATACGTGACTGTAGTTTGAAATTTACATCAATAAAATTTTCCAGGTTTTGCTTGGTAATGTAAAGGTTTTTAATTTAAGTGTTCACTAAAAAAATCAAAAATATTTTATTGATTGGAGCTTTATAAATTGAATGTTGTAGTAACTCATTTAACTAAAGACTTAGAGGGGTTAGACAATGAAACTGAAACACCTGTCATTTTAATGTGGGAGGTTTCATGGCTAAATTGGACCAGCCTGGTGGCCAGTCTTCATTAATTGCACATTGCACCAGTAAGAGCAGAGTGTGAAGGTTCAATTAGCAGGGTAAGAGCACAGTTTTCCTCAAAATATTGCAATAAACACAACATTACGGGTGACATACCAGAGTTCAAAAGGGGACAAATTGTTGGTGCACACCTTGCTGGCACATCTGTGACCAAGACAGCAAGTCTTTGTGATGTAAGAGCCACAGTATCCAGGGTAATGTCAGCATACCACCAAGAAGGACAAAACACATCCAACAGGATTAACTGTGGATGCAAGAGGAAGCTGTCTGAAAGAGATGTTATGGTCTAAAAGCAGGTTTTTCAGTTTCACTGTCTAACCCCTGTATTGTTGATGCTGATGGCTGAGGGCAAGAAAGATCTTCCGTAGCAGTCTGTATTGCAACCAAATTGAAGAAACCTCCGACTGAAGACACTCTGTTTTTCTACGACAGTCTGATGGAGAGGTCAGGGTTGTCCACAATGTTCTTGGTTTTATGTGAAAAGCTTCTTTGCACCATCATCTCTATCATCATTTTGCGCTTGGAGCCAACTCCTAAACTATAAGCACTAAACAGATATTACAAATATGTGGCTTGGTGTGATTTCGAAACCTTTTATTTCTCCACTTTCACTAATTTATAAAGATGTTAGTGTCAGATTAAGTTTCATAAAATGCATGTTGATTGTGGGGTAGAACCTTTGCAGTCAGGGTTAGATCTGAAAACTTGATCAAACAAGAGTTTGTCAGTTTTTATGCTGAGTCTTCATCCTGGATTCTTCGATGGTGCCTGAACAGTTTTTTCTTGTACGTTGGGGTATGTTGAGGGAGGCAGTTGCTTTTAGGGGGCTGCAGTTGCCATGGGGCAGTGGGGTGTAACCTATTGTGTGCAGGGCTGTTTAGGTGGGTGATGTGTGTCAAAAAGCATTTAAATGAATGCCAGAGACCACCATTTTCCCACCATAAAATAACTGTTCTGCAGTCACTGGGTGATGCAATTCTGCAGCAGTTTTGTGTCATGTTCTGTTTTTATGATTAAAGGACAATTTCCTGCTGTTTTATTTTATTATTTAAGTGTGCTTCTAAAAGGTGCTAAGGAGTAACAGTAGTACTGGGACAAAAAAGTGAGACAACAGAAAACTCTGGACACCTATACCAATTTACCTTGCAAGGATTTTTGGTTGTTTTTGTCTTAAAATATCAAAGTTAGAAATTACATAAAGACTGAAAACAAATAGGGCCTATGGGAGCAGCCATGAAATAATCTTATAACAACGACAAACCTCCTGAATAATATAAAATCCACTAACTCAAAATCTGTTGCGTGACAGGTTACCATGATGATTCCCACACTTTTTGATGAGCAGAGAGGAGAGGGGCAGCACACAGAAAAACTCTTCAAACAGGCTGACCAAAACACTAAACGGAAACTGATTGTAAAACAAATCATTGTCATGGAAAAATATAAGTTGTAGCCTATCCAAAAATACTTTGACTCTTTAAGGTCACTAAATTAGAATTGTTTGGAGTCTAGTTTGTTTTTCAAAAGCTCAGGAAAATTGCAAGAGATGATGTAAATGTTGCATTACAGTCTTACTGAACTCTTTTGTGTTTGTGATCAGGTGATAGTGGAGATGCAGTGATACATTTTGAGTGGCCAGGTTTTGAACATCACAGCTTTATTTTCATCTAGCATTCTTGGCACGTTGTTGCTCACCTCTGCCCACATCACACTTGCCTTGGCTCATTTTCTTCCCATTTTATCAGTCCTTCCAACATTTATGATTAAACCTGTTGAAGTATGCTGTAGCACTTTTGAGATGGGTTGAAAATGTCCACAATTACTCTGGTTATTTTGAAAGAAACATTATTCAGGAGACTTTTTCATCTCCTATTTGCAGCCCAGATACAAGTTTGCACATATAAACTTATAGGTTTGCAGATGTAATTGAATCATTGAATAAGGTGTGTTGAAGCAGAGAAACTACGAAAACATGCAGGATAGCAACCCTCAAGGAACTGAGTTTAAACCCCCTTGATACTGAAGATATCAAAGGTACTTTGGATGTGTCCACTCTGCACTCTAGAGGGATCTGAGAGAAAACCAAAAGTCCTACATCGGTGAGAGGCACACTGGGTGAAAGAATATAAAAATGTTGGTATATTTAAGGAGTGTAAAGACTGAAGAAATAAGACAAGTTTGTTTCCAAAACATTTTTAAGTTGAAACAGCTTAATAGTGAGGGTGTGACATCATCACACAACCTGGCTTATAGGTCAAAAAGATGTGAGACAGTGGATCAATGATTACATCATTTCAGATGTCTTTTTCTTACCAAGTGTTTATAATCAGGCTGAGGATGAGAGAAATACATCATCATATTTTTTTCCAAATGCGTATAAACGGCAATGATAGAATGATAGGTATTTTTCTAAAATACATACAAAAACAGGGGAGCAAATGAGACAATCAAACCATGGTTTAGAATCAAAGGTGAGGAGAACGCTGGACAGGGAGTCTCTCGTACAACCCAAATCCACCGTTCTGAGGGACTCCCTGTAGTTCAACCTCTTTTATTTAGTATTCACGCCCCTGATTACATCGGCCATGAGACTGCCTAAGGGAAAAGGGGAAAATGCAGATCTCATGACAACATTATTTGATACAGATTAAGTCAGGGACAGCTTCTACTGTCCACAGATGGATGCGGATGCGGGTGAATCAGTTCAGAGTTCA
>NW_013952489.1:1742462-1744292 GCF_001266775.1 Austrofundulus limnaeus
CAGCTGGGTCTTGAAATGTGTGTCTTGCTGCTGTTCATGTTGAAAGAAAATGTTGCAGGGTGGGGGTGGGGTGTTGGATTCAGCGTTAGACAAAACGCGGCAGATGTGGCCCACCTTATCATGGTGCTGGGCGAAAAGGGGTGAACACCTGCCAGATGTTGCAATTGGACAGGGTGTGTCCACCTTCAAGCTGCCTGTAGGTGAAGAGCAGCTTCTGCTGGTCAGGGCGACGCGAGGCCTTCATTGACATCTTCATTGTAACCTCCCGATTACTGCAACTCAGCAAATCTGCTCAGATGGAAACATGTGACATTATACAAGACCAAAATTAAACAATGATTAAACTCTCAAGATAAGGAAGTTGACCCAAGCTCTCACTGCCAAGTATATTGAATGATGAAAATAAACACCACCTCAACTTTGTTCTATCATAGAAGATAGTTGTTGTTTTTTACGCCATGATGTATCAAAGCCTTGTATTATTAGGTGAAAAGAAGGAAGAGGAACAACTTGTTTTTGTTTTACTTTCTTGTTAACTGCAGAGATGGAGAGAAGACTGTTGCATGTTTGCATGCTCAGCAAGACCAAACAAATGCTGATTGAAGCTGTCCACCTTGCCTTTTACATATACTGTATCTGTAATTTATCTTTTTCAGCAGGAATATTTCCAAACAACATGAAAATAGCCAAGGTAATCCCTCTCTATAAGAGTGGTGAGAAATATATGTTTACAAATTATAGACCATTATCATTGTTGCCACAGTTTTTGAAAATTTTGGAGAAGTTGTTTGTGACCAGATTAGATCAATTTATTGATTAACAAAATATTTCAGGTAAAAACCAATATGGCTTTAGGGCTAATAATTCCAAATCAATGGCTCGCATGGACTTAGTTGAACAAATAACAACAGCTGTTCATCATAAACAATACTGTATTAGTGTTTATGTTGATTTAAATAAAGCATTCAACACCGTTGATCATAGTATTCTTCTTGAAAAGTTAAATAAATATGGCATTAGAGGACCAGCGCTACAGTGGGTATTTAGTTATTTGAAATGCAGGAAACAGTTTGTACAAATTAATGATGTAAGATCGGAATTCTGTAATATCATATGTGGAGTTCCACAGGGTTCTGTACTTGGACCAAATTAGTTTCTTTTGTATGTAAATGATTTGGTAAATGTGTCAGGGTTGTTGAAATGGGTTTTATTTGCAGATGATACTACTTTTTTTTGTTTTGGTAAATACATAGAATGTCTGATGGAAATGATGCAAACAGAATTTGTAAAAATACAAACTTGGTTTAAAACAATAAATTATCATTAAATTTGGACAAAACCAATTATATGATACTCAGTAATATAAAGAAAACTATCAATATTTAATTTAAAGTTGATGGTGCGGAGATCTGTAGAGTTAGTGAGGTGAAGTTTCTGGGTGTCAAGTAAAATAGTTATTTAATGATAAAGCACTGTTTATATTATATAGTTTGTGACGGCCCTGCTGCGCCTCCTGCTTACAGCTGATTAGGCTGGCAGGTGCCTTCTATCAGGTGTGCTTCCTTTTAAGGTCCTGAAGGGGAGGAGTCGAGAAGACCTGAGCCTGTCTTAGGGAGCACCTGGTGTGAAGTGAAAGTGGGGGGGACGGTCCGTGACGCCTCGGGACTTTATCTGAGAGGCTCTCCGCAGGAAGACCGTACAGAGCTGCAGAGAAGGGCTGGCTGTCGAAGAAGGTTGGGTGTGGCAGAACAGATTGTTTGTGTCGGCGGCTAACTGGCAATTGCTAAATTAAACCAGAGGTGGTTTGGCATAATCCGGGTTGTGAGTGGA
>NW_013952489.1:1747832-1753581 GCF_001266775.1 Austrofundulus limnaeus
GGGACACATACTATATAAGATTTTTTTCTTCTTTCTGCCTTTCATTTAATTTCATTTGTATTTTTTGTATGTGTATTTGTTTTGTTTTTTAAATTAAACGAATAAACTAAAAAAAAGGCAGCTGGAAGAGGACCATTTTCAGCTAAGTGACATGCAGAGGCACACGCTGCTTCTGACCAATCAAACAATACAAATGTACAAGATGGGGTCAGCAGGAGATAACAGACGGAATTTTCAACATGAAAGTGTGATTGTGTAAAACCATTTAATATGTCAATTCAGACATGTAAAGTTCAATTTTATGACCTGTTTAAACTTCGAATGATGTTTCAACTGTAGGATATCTGAGTTGTAGATCTACAAAGATGGCTGGGTTTCTTTCATTTAGTACTTATTGTTATTTGTGGGATGATAATTTAATTTTACTTTAATTATTTTGTTTTGTTGTATTTTTTAGATATGCTGTCTTTGTTTCATGAGGTAGACCTATCAAAGGTCATAGCCCAATGTTCCTGGTCAAACTGCACATTTTAATGTATTTTTGTATGTAGCTTTTTCAAAACCACAGGAGTTGTGAATATATTGGAAAACCCTGATGTAATTTTCACACATTTTCACATACTGTGGTTTATTAAGACAGAAATTGGTGCACTTTGGTGTTATAAAGAGCCAAAGACAGCGTTGGAAGAATAGCATCCTGGTGTGCATTGTTAGCATGATTGACAACTGTAGGAGCCAAGCTGGTAATAAGCCCCACCTCCCATTCTTGTCTAAACTTCTTTACAATGACAAAATGTCAATCAATATTTTAGACTAAAAAATCTTTTAGGTTAAGACTTTCCAGAAATAATAATAAAAAAGTCTTTCCAGAAATAGATGCAAACTCCTCTGCCTGCCAGCTTGTCTCTAAAGCAGCTCAATGCTAAACAAATTAGCAGATAGTAGTCATATTTCTCATTCAGAAGGTACTGGTTGTCACGGAGCAGCCCATTAATCACCCTGAATGACAGCACAGTCCGTGATGAAAGCTGTCCAAATGTAGAGGTTAAAATGATTTCTGTCAGCCCTTCCTCCTCTCTGTCTTTTCTTTCTTCAAGGTTTTTTTATTTATTCAAACTCCAACAGCAGGCCTCCACAGAAGAAAAGAAGAGAGAGAAAGAGAGAAGCTCAGGGGGAAGGCAGGAATGCACTGACTGAGAAAAGACTGAGCTCCACCTGTCACCGGGGAAGCCGCACAAACTGCAACTCTGCTTGTTTTTCTTTCTCTTACCTGAACAGAGAGGTGACCTGGTCATCTTTCTGTTGAGTGAGTTTCATGACCCCATCAGACCTGTTACCCCCCACAAACCCTCTTTGAGAAAGTGCTCTGTATTGTTTGCACAAAGTGATGTTGAAGGCAAAGTCATTTGGTGGTTTTTCTTTTCTGATCGGCAAAAATAAGTGATGGTTTTGTGTTTGCTGGAGATTGTAACATCATTTGGCAAATTTTGACAATTCTCAGATTACACCAAACGCTATTTGATCCAAAGATTTTAGCTTATTGACTTCAAATTTTGACCAAAACTTCTTGACAAAATGGTGCACAAATGTAATGTAAGAGATGAGTTATTTATGCAAATAGCTCACCTTTACATCTTCCCATAACTAGGTTATGAGAGTAAATTTTTACCAAGGTTTCCTCATTACTTTAATATTTGTCAGTGCAAAGTGAAGTGACACAATTAGGGAACTCAGACTGGTTCAAGTTGATTCATAAAAGATTATGCAATCATTTATTTACACAAATTGAACAAAATCATAAATTACACCTGATTGTGGGTTATTTATAACAAGCGTCTAAGTTAAAATGAGGTAAAACTCGCGTCCGAATTTCCTTCACATTAAAACCCAGATTACCTATATATAAACAGTAAAACGTCAGTTCTGATGTTAAAACTAAACGATTTGCTGGCACTTCACTTAGGGGTTGGCAAAGGATTAAGGTAAGAAAAGGTAAGGAAATTAAGAGCTAGTGTTTCTGTTTTAATTTTGAAAGATTTGCAACCGGATTCAGCACGTCCCCTCTGAGCTCTCAGCTTCAAGTTGACACGTCATCCACGAACACGTCAGCGTTACCTGGAGTGGTCTGCTTAAGAACCCCTGGTCTGGCTGTCTCACCGACGACCCTCCAGGATGCTTGTCCTCGCTGGTCCTTGGTGAAAAGGTGTCTTTTAGGTGACTTTTAGTCCGCTTAAGCCCGGCTAGAAAGATTCCAGCTGTGGTGTCGGTCGTCTTTCAAAATAAAAGTCTCCCTCGGGAGATAAAAACACTTTAAAGAGACGTATGTCTCCAGGTGGACATGAAGGCGGCTTGCCTTTGTCCCGGGCTTCAGGTCACCCTATTTAGCTGATGGGTGAAGCCTGAGGCCCAGCTGTTTCTCCGAAGAGACTCAGCTTCGTCCTCCTGTCTCGGCCACAGGAAGAAGACTGCCTTGTCTGTCTAAGGCGTCCGTGTTAGTAAGTCAGAGTGGAGTCTTAGATAAGCCACAGTCAGAAAGGAAAGGAAGATAAGCGAGTTGCCAGCTGCCAGTGCAAGGTCACTTGCTCTGCTTCTTACAGACATTATGAAAATATCTTCTCTTCTTCTTGTTGCTGGACTGTAAGAAATCACTGTAAACATTTATCATGATTAATTAACACTTCGTTTAAATAATCAGTCTGAACTTGRGTCCATATAAATGTAAGATTTTCTTAAGAAAACTCAAAATTATATTACTGATGTTTCAGTAAAATAAAACAGTGATTTATAAAAACACAATGAAAAACATGGTGATGATTTTCTGTGATTCATTAGTCTATTTTAGGCACGATAAAAGAATAGAAGTGATTCTATATTCTTTGTGACAGTCATCATGATGATTAACAAATGCATAAACATTCTTAGTTAAACAACCAATGAATCARGAACAGAACAGATTGTTTCTGTTTAATATCTGATTAGAGAGAACTGAAGTCCTCGTGTAGGTTAAAATGACCCATCATGGCCTAAAATAGAGTTCAGCAGTTCCTGCCAGTTCTCAGGCCTGTGCGAGACCTGCTTTGAGGCAGTAACTCCTGTTTCTTCACTCGAGGTGACCCCTACAGTAATTAGAAAGTTGCTGGTTAATTTGAACAGTGTAGGTGTGGGGTTTGTTTTTTTTTATTTTTTTGATTGGGCATATTTCTACTTGAACACTTTGCGGGAAATGTCGCTGGCAATTGTCCAAACTGGGAATAAATGTGCATGATGGATAGTAGGGGTGCACCAAAAAATCTATTCACATCAGTATCGTGATTCTCATTTAAAACAGTTCAGAATCAATCTAAAATGTCCCAAAATCACTTTTAAAAGATAAAAATTGAAGCAAATCCAAAGGCTGTCAGCCCCTATTTTGTAAATACTTGGGACATCCTGATGTCACCACGCAGCTGGTTCTGGAATGTATGCGTGTGCAGAAAGCACCAAAACAAAGACAAAACTGCAAAACTGGAGGATTCGTTGAAGGCAAAGATTTGGGATCTCTTTGTTTTTTACTAAAAGAGTTTGAGTCAGTGTGCAAGTTTTGCAAAATGAAGATGAAGCTCGTTGGGAACACGATCATCAGTTTTGAATGAAAAATCGATTTTGAGTCAAATTGTGACCCTAAAAATCAAAATCAAATTGAGTCATAAGATATTAAAAGATTCCCACCCCTAATGGATGGCAGCCAGTCCTGAACATGGCCATTTGCAAATGTGAATTGACCACTGGCACTGAGTCACCTAGTGGCAATATCAAAATGCCTTGTTATATTTGAAAAAATGTCCCTCTCAAACCTGTCACCATAGCAGGGGTGGCTGCGGGAGTCGTGGGTTTCCGGTTCCATTTGTCTTAGTTGCTGTGTCCTTGGGCTGCTGGTGGTGGTCAGAGGGTCCGGTGCTCTGTGCCACAGGGCAGCTGTGGCTACATTGTAGCTTACCACCATCAGTGTGTACATGAATAGGTGAAGGTGTAAAGCACTTTGAAGTCCATGGGGACGTGATAAAGTGCAATATAAGTTCAAGGTATTTACCATTTTGCAGCTTTAAAATTACCATGTAATGTTTAGAACCTCTGAAAACTAAGAAAATATTCATCACTAGCAGACACTAAGGGCTCCATCACACGGCAGGATAATTGTGCCAAATTCTGGCCCTTCCAACAATCTTAAGGACGTCTAGATTATCATGATGGCTCTAAAGATAATCATAGCAGATGTTCCTGCCATGGGTGGTGAGTTAAGAGTGATCTGGTTGGCTCAGAAGGACGTCAGGTCCACTCCGACCTCAAATCAGGGATATTCAACATGTTTGATTTTTTATCACAGTGTGTGTAGTGTTCACCTGAGAACAAACAAGCTCACAGCCTGTTGAATGGGACGTGAGCCAACCAAGCAAGGTGAAATAAAAACAGAGGGCATTTCAAAATACAGAAGACAAAAAAAAAAACTATCATGACTCACCAGAAAGTCTGCTGGATGTTAAAAGTCCTACAGAATTGTTTTTCCTCTGATAAAAATAGTCCACAAACGATCAACATTGTTCCTTCCTCGTCTCAAATGTTTATTTACTCTGAACTAACGTCTCTCTGGCAGTAACGTGAGATTTTTCCTCTGACACCTGAATTCTCGTGAGATTTCAAGGAGTCTCTCATGATTTCACATCTGACATTTGAATTTTCATGAATGAAATATCTGTCTGTGTGTGGTGTATTGTCTCTTGCTGTGTGATTGTACACCACACACTATAGGACCAAACCTGGTATATCCATGATTTTTTTTATCCTCACATGTGGGCTCTCTCAGTCTTTGAAAATGTTCCCAGAAAATGTTCCCAGAATATCTGCCCGAAGAGCAAAGTGAATATCTATCCCTTTGCTTTACCTACTTAATCTATTCAGGTGCCCATGTCAAACAATCATTGAGTGAAAGACAGGACATACTCCAGACAGGAAGTCAGTCCATCACATGCAAAAAAAGAAGAAAAAAATCATTGAAAATGAATGTACCTAAAAGGTACATTAGCTTTGTACCTTCAGCTGTACTCTAGAAAGGTATGGACATGGCACCATAGAAAAAGTTATATTTTTGTAACCTTGGCGTCAGTTTAGCATTACCAATTGACCTAACATGCATGTGTTTTGAACTGTGGGAGAAACCCAGAGAACTCAAAGAACCAAAAGTCTTTATGTGGAATGTGTATTTTAAACACTGTGATTGAATAGTTACACATTTACCAGTGTAGACAATTGGAGTTGGTGCCACTCTGATCTCTGTACGCAGTAGCACATGCTGAGATGCATGCATATAGGCAGTCCATGAGTGTAAAATTAGTAACAGTTTTTACCCTGCTGGAACAAATGACAGCCACTTAAAAGGGGTTGGACTTGGCAAAGGTACAATTTGACGTGTATCAGTCATTGCCATTGAGATGGCCACATCTGCAGCCACACAGTTGGTAACCCCACGCACCAACACACAGCAATAGAAAGATATAAGTATTTATATATATTTATATTTGACAATAATGGAATACATTAGTACTAGATGTAGCGCGCACATTTAGTTAACTTTTGTACATTTAATTTTGTCATGCAATTCTTTCTAATATTGTTTGCCGGTGCTGTGAGTGAGTTCCCTGAATTGGGCCGAAACCATGGACTCTGGCTATCACACTAATCCTAGATTGACTGATTGGGTGATACCATATGGAGC
>NW_013952489.1:1753642-1773649 GCF_001266775.1 Austrofundulus limnaeus
GATGCTACGGAATTTTTCTTCTAATTCTATAATGAGTTATTTTGTTTTTCTGATTTTGTTTGTTTTTTTAACTTTAGTTGTTGTTTAATTTAATCCTTAAGTTAATTATGTGTTTAGTTTGTTGTTAGTTAAATTTGTGAGTGTGTCTTCCCTCCCTCTCCCCAAGTGTGTCAGTCTGGTTTGATCAGCCAGTAATTAAGTCCCCTTTTGTTTGTTGTAGGTCAGGTCAATGTAATTTTGTTTGAATAGTTACTTTGAGGTACTGTTATGTTAAGTCAAGAATTTGTCTCAAGCTTTGTTATTTTTATTTGACCTCTTTTAAGGGCCCTGTAAAAGTTGTTTAAAGTATCCTTTTGGGGAATAAAACCCATTTTTGTCACAAATCACAAATGTATCATCATGCTTTACTAGCTCGGTCTCTCACAGTTATCAACACTTGCTGGCAATGTTGTTTCATAAACTGTTGGAATCTGACTTCTCATATTTTCAAACAATAAAAAATAATTATATATATTAAATAAACTAACTGTAAGCACTGTCGAGACCAGTTATCCTTCCACCTTTTTTAGACAGTTTTTGGTGTAGTATTGCAGAGAAGCTGGTGCTCATCTCCAGCATCATTATGTGAGTGACAAGTTAGACTCTGGACAGGATGTAAGTCCTTCCCAAGGCCATATAGGGACAAACAACAACAACAACAAAAAAATCACTCTTGCTATGAGAAATTTAGAATTGTCAGTAGCCTGATGGTTTTTGGTCAATGAAAAGAAGATATGCCAGTGAAAGCTTTCAGTTATCCAAGTCATTATAAATTTAAAAAGTCCAGTTGTTTGTGTTCAAATCTTTTTTGGAATAAAATAAACCCAGATTACCCAGAAAGTATTCACGTATACAGGGGAAACGTACAAACTTCACACAAAGGTGAGAGGCAAACCTGTGACCTTATTGCTGTGAGGTGACAGCACTAACCACTTGCCCTGCTGTGCAGTCCTGTTGTCAAGACCTTAAAAATAGAATACCACCACAAGATTTTCTTCATGATGTTCCTTTCTTCCAGCAATATCAAACTGAACCTTTATGAACATACAAAGGGTTTCAGTTTTATCTAAAGGAGGAAAATACCATCAGACTTTGCTGCAGTGTAATGGGGTTAAACAGCAGACAGTACAGAAAAGTAGCATCATGTTTAGGGGATTTTTAATCCCCCAGGGGCCTCTGTAGTTGGGATTCAGCCACTCATTTGATTGTAAAGGTGTTGGGATAAAAGCCTCTATTAAATCAAACATTTGGGTGCAGTCACTGCTCTGCCTCACCTCTGGCTTGGCTCTGCTGTAACAAGATTAAGATCTAGGTTGATGAATCATCTGTCAGACAAAGTTAAAAAGAACATTAGATACAGTAGTGGGAAATCACTTACACACAGAGACACACACTTTATCTTGAATGGATTAAGTGTAGTCTGAATTAAACAGGAAAAAAGTACCAGGAAACAAAGCAAAGATGAATGTATAGGACAAAGGTAAGTTTAAAAAGAAATAAGAAGGCCTAGAAACGTTTAAAGAATGCATATCACCCATTGCTTTTCATGCCAGGGTTTTATTATGTTATTTTGAGAAATGTAAATAAGAAATTTAATCTCAAAATATGTCAACAAATATATATCAATTTTTGTTTTTAAATCTAAATTAGGTGTTGGCAGCCATCTTGTATTGGGTAAATTTCAAAGGTTTTTTCTTCTGAATCCTTTAGGAAAATCAGTCTGGTGGTTTGAGAGACATTTTGCTGCCAAACATCAAGAGAAAAACATTATCACTTGTCCTTTTTTATTTTTTATTTTTGCGGAAAGCAATGTTTAAGCAAAAAGAGAAAAATTTGAAGTATGAAGAGAAGTCAGCAGTTATAAACAAAGAAAACTTGAGATCATCAGGTGCCTTTCACAAACTCCAACTTCAGATCGCCAGACAACAACAGTGGTGCTGATCAGACACTTCTGTTTGTTCAGACCTTCAGTGAAAGGTCGGCTCTCTGAGAAGACAAAGGTCAAAGCAAAAGAAAACTTCTCCTGTTCTCCTGAAGAACTTTTGCCCTCCTGCTCAATAGGTTTTGCTGCTGTCTGACGCAACTTGTCTTTTTCTCGCTGATCAACATCAAAAAGTCTTTAACTCCTCCCGATTCATTCATCCATCTCTCCCGACCCTTTTGAAAGTATATTCCCTATGTTGTCAAAGTGACAAGACCCTGGAAACTGCTCATCTTTAGGTTTTACATCCTTGAGTACCAACAGCTTCAAGTCTGCCTCAAAANCAACAAGAGTACTTTTTAACAAATAAGCATTTTTAGACATTCATTGACCAAGTTGGCTGTGCTACTCTGAATCTTTAACTCTGGGATTTAGAGGAACACCTAAATTAAAAATTAGGATTGTCGAGGCAAGAAAATAACATTTGTTGTGTTGTGGTTGACTCTCAGCTACTATCAGACAGAATCCCAACTCAGTGTTTGTAAAACTGACTAAGCTTTGCTGTGGTGGCCGTCTTGAACTGAATTGAGGGACTAAAAGAGCAAAGGTAATAAATCCAGTTCATAAACCTTGTACATAACCAAAGTCAACTAAAAACACTATAAGTAATGGGTTCAATGGCTTTGAGCCATCATCCATCCATTTTCCATCGCTTCTTGCAAAACAATTACAAATCCGATTTTTGTTTTACAAAAAAAGAGTCGTAAGAATTATCGCAAGAAAAGAATCCAACCATCCATCTAATACATTATTTTGTAAACTGAAAATTTTGAAATTCTATGATTTGGTTGACTACAATATTTTACTGTTTATGTACAAGGCTCACAGTAACATATTACCTTCCAACATTCAGGTAAACTTTGTTAAGAGAGACAATTGTTATTATCTAAAGGGGATGGAAATGTTTGTAAAGCCATATTTTCGTACTTTCTTGAAAGAAAGATGTACTTTAATCCAAGGTGTAGGATTATGGAATGGTCTGGAAGATGATCTTAAAAATGCTTGATCAATGTATATGTTTATGAGACAGATAAAAGCAAGTTTTTAGAAGAATTATGAAAAGTAAAATGTGAAGCTATTTGATTTGTTGTTTGAGTTAATGTTTTATGTTTATGTATGTTCATGTTGTTTTTATTTTAATTTATTTTTTGTATTTTTGTATTTTTATGTTATTTAGTATTGTTTTGTAAATCTGTTTCATTTGAATATATTCTGGGTTTAAAAGGGGCAGACAAAATAAGGTGTATTCTTCTTCTGCTCCCTTTCATTTTATTTTGATTTGTATATCTTTTTGGGTTTTGGTTTATTTTTATTATTGTATATAGTATTTTTTAATGAAATGAATAAATTTTTGAATTGACAAAAATTGAATGGAATTCTTCCCTTCAAGATCACAGCGGTCACTGGTGCCCATATCCAGCAGTCACAGTGAGAGGGGTGGGGTACACACTGGACAGGTTGCAAGTCCATCACAGGGCCACACATAGAGACAAATGAGACAAACTACTCAAGTACATCTTAAAAAAATACAATACCGTGAAAATTTCAATTTTTTTCAGTCATTTCAGAAAGTTAAACTCACATATTATATAGATTTATTACAGAGTGAAATATTTCGAGCCTTCATTTCTTGAAATTGTGATGATTATGACTTACCAATAATTAAAAAACAAAGTTCAGTGCCTACATAGGGCCAGAAACAATCATTCAAACACTCAGTTACACATTTATACATGTCAATTTAACCAACATATATGTTTTTGATTTGATTTAACATCCAGCCAAAGCAAAACAGTGAACAAATCAACATGGAAAACAAGAGGGTCTGACAATGGACTGTGGAAAAACTGAGTATTTTAGTAAGAGGGAGTGATGGGTAATAGAACCAGGTTTGCTGTTTAGGAAAGAGGGACAGGTGGTGGATGAGGAGCAAACCCAAGAACAGAACTCAACAAAACAACCTAAACATAACAACAAATACACTAAAATTTAAGAATTTAAAATATAAATGAATTTAAACAAATATCTTAAACCATGATCATTAGGTATATAAATCTTAAGTAAAAGTACTGTCATTGTGGGGGTTTTGGGTTCTGTTTTGGTTTGGGTTTTGTGGGGTTTCTGTTTGAGTTTCCTTTCTGTCTGTCTCAGGTGTGTTCTGTTTAATGTGATTTATTGCCCTCGTCTCCCCAGGTGTTTCCTCTTCCGTTGTTAGTCCTCTGTGTATGTAAGTTCTGTGTCAGTGCTGTTCGTAGAATGATGTTCGACCCAACACTTGTCGGGTCTCAAGTCATGTGAGTAATCTTGTACATTTTTGTACCCAAGCAGTTTTTGTAGTCTATGAGTTTTTTTGGATGACTTTCCAGCATATGCTGAAGTTCTGCCTGTCCAAGGAAGCAAGCCTGTGTTTAATAAACTTGTTCTATTTTTTGGAGCTCCTTGTCCCCACCTCTTGAGTGAAACATCCCGAGCACAGCACCTGACAGAATGTACCCACCATTCTGCTGCGACTCGGTGAGATTCCCATGCGCCTCCTGCCTGGCCCAGGCGGGAGTCGATCTGGAGGAGCTTTGGGCAGTGGCTAACAAACTCCTGGAACTTCTGGAGGTTGTACTTAGACTGTCCAGTTTGAAGTCAATGAAGTGAGCCTATGATGACGTCATCCTCCTGCTTTCGCCATTGTGGTGGATCAGAGGGATTCCAGACTACCAAGCCGTCTTCGAAGTCTGAGGTTTTTCTTTTTTCTTTTTTTTTTTTTGATGATTTTGCAGCATATGCTGAAGTTCTGCCTGTCCTAGGAAGTAATATTTGTAATATTAGGGGTCACAAGTTTTTGCCATGGATATTTTGTGGGTCAGAAGACAAAAGGTTTGGGAACCACTGTTTTAAATTATATTCTGAATTTGACAGGGAGCCAGTGGAGAGAAGCTAAAACTGGAGAAATATGATCTCCTTCCAACTCTCATTAAAACTCTAGCAGCAGCATTTTGGATTACCTGAAGACTTCTTAAAGAGTTTTTTTGATGCCCAGATAATAAAGACTTACAGTAATCCAGTCTAGACGTGATAAATGCATGAAACAGTTTTTCTGCATCATTTTTGGACAATATGTTTATAATTTTAGTGATATTACATAGGTGGAAGAAGGCGGTCCTGGTAACATTTTTAATGTGGGGGTTAAAAGACATGTCCTGATCAAAAATAACACCAAGGTTCTTTACATTAGAACTGGAGGCCAGATTAATGCCATGTAGAGAACGTGAAAGGCTACAAAGTTGATCCCTAAGATGTGCAGGTCCAAAAACCATAACCTCCGTCTTATCTGAGTTTAGAAGCATACAATTAAGAGTCATCCATGTTTTWATGTCTGTAAGACATGCTTGTAGTTTAAGTAACTGGTTGGATTCATCAGATTTCATGGATAAATATAATTGAGTATCATCAGCATAACAATGGAAATTTATCCTATGGTGCTTAATAATTTTACCTAAAGGAAGCATATCCAAATAAAGAGGATTGGTCCAAGCACTGAACCCTGAGGAACTCCATGACTAACTCTGGTGTAAGAAGAAGATTCATTATTAACATTAACAAACTGAAATCTATCAGTTAAATAAGACTCAAACCATTTTAGAGCTGTTCCTGTAATCCCAATATCAAGTTCAAGTCTACATAATAAAATATTGTGATCACTTGTATCAAATGCAGCACTGAGATCTAACAGGACAAGAATGGACACAAGTCCACTCTCTGAGACCATGAGAACATCATTAGTAACTTTAACCAGTCCTGTTTCTGTGCTATGATGAGCTCTAAAGCCTGACTGAAACTCTCCATATAGATTATTTCTATCCAGATGTTCACGTAGTTGATTTGCAAATTTTTTCTCAAGAATTTTTGAGATGAATGGGAGATTAGATATAGGTCTGTAGTTGACCAGAACTCCTGAATCAAGATCAGGTTTCTTAAGTAAAGGTTTAATTACAGGAATCTTAAAGCTCTGTGGCACAAAACCATTTATTAATGAGAAATTAAGTACATCTAAAATTTAAATATTAATTAAGGGGAATGCTTCTTTGAACAGTCTGGTTGGGATAGGATCTGGCAGACATGTTGATGGTTTGGATGAAGCTATTATTTTAGATAATTCAGAGAGCTCAACAGGACAAAAACTGTCCAGACATAAATCAGGTTCTAGTGACACTAAAGCTGCCTCATCTGACAGAATCAGAGACAGTAGCAGGAAATTTGCCATGAATTGTATTCCTTAATAAAATTATTTTTTCTATAAAGAATCTAATGAAGTCATCACTACTTAAAGTTATAGGGAACTCAACAGAGATAGGACTTTGCAATAGTCTAGCTACAGTACTGAACAGAAACCTGGGATTGTTTTTATTCTCTTCCATTAAGGATGAATAATATACAGTTCTAGCTTTATGAAGGGCTTTCTATATGTTAGCAGGCTGTCTCTCCAGGTTAAATAAGATTCTTCTATGTTAGTGGAGCGCCATTTTCTCTCTAGTTTTCTAGATGCTTGTTTTAAAGAACATAACTCTGAACTAAACCAAGGAGCCAGCTTCCTCTGATCATTAACTTTCTTTTTTAGTGGAGCAATTCCATCAAGAGAGTTTTGCATTAAAGTTGTAATATTATCAACAAGACCATCTAAGTTACTGTTCTCTGTTACATTATTGTAAGACAGAGGAAAATAAAGATGGAAGAATTTAATTGGCTTAATTTGTTTGAGTTAAGTTGTTCATGAGAAAAGTTTAGAATTTCCTTAAAACTGTTTGTGTAAGCTGTTTGTCTAAACTGAGTTGTAAAATACAGCAGATTTTTCTGTAATAAAATTCAGAGGTAAAATTATTAGTATGAAATTTTAAGTGTTAAACCATATGAAAAAATACTGATAATATATGATATACAAAAAATATTAAAAATTGATTAGTTTATGCATTTTTATTGAGGTGCAAAAGTTTTTGAAGAGTCTTTGCTCCAAGACGATTGTATTGGTATCTTGTTTTCTTGTTCTCCTCAACCTTCACATCAAGAGGTTTCCAGAGACTGTAACAAATATTTTAGAAATAAATCTTTGTTAATCATTAGTTTATTTGTTATTATTATTATTTGGCGTCACAATATCAAAATTATTCCAGACTGGGGAAAACTTCTTGGAACAATCCATGAAGTCAGTGGAACAAGGTGAGGGCAACAGCAAAACTCCATCCAACAAATTCGCAAAATGTCGATACAGTTTGTTTCCTTATAAACACACTTTGGTGCAGCACATCCAAACGACACATTTTCTGTATCGGTCACTTAAGTTTTTTTTAAAGTGATACACACACCAATAAGGGGTTTCATTTTTGTGTGCTCGGCATAGTGCTGACACAGCAGTGCTGTTCGTCCCGTCACTAGATTTCCCTGACTTGTATATATCTTTGTTGTTTTGCTGGCATAGTTTTCTCATTCTCATCTGACCAACTCCTTTTGTTCTATTGCCTTTACTTAAGTGCTCTTTTTATTTTAGATTAACTTGATGTCATGTACTCCATTATATTTCATTACCAATTTTCCCTCCTAATGTGACGGCCATGAAGCTACACTTAGAGTACAGTTTTTGCTATCAACAAACAGCTTTTAAAACATGTCGCCCTTTGAAATGGTGTCTTCCCTCCTTGTTCAGACTTTCTATGGATGTTCTGTCATAAACTTTAACCAGTGTACTGAGGCCTTAGATCGGGATCTTCAACCCTGTTTCTCATGACCCATTGTCCTGCATTGCTGTTTCCTTGCCTCGGCACACCTGATTCAAATAATTAGATTGCCGACACAGAATGTCAACAAGTTTAGCAGAAGCCAAGCAATTACTCATTCATTTCAGTCAGGTGTGTTGATTATAGACTATAAGCTGAAAACGGTTTTCAGATTAATGAGCATCAACAGTTGTTTTAGAACCCGTTTCTTTGTTAATTTCGTGTTTGCTGAGTTTCTCAAGAGTATATCAGTGGTAATTTAGATCTGCATACATAAAACACAAATCCAGGTGTAAAACAAACACAAAAAAAGTCAGGATGATTAATGAACGTGAAGTATTAAATCCCTAAATGCCCTAAATGGTGAGTTTTCTGGTAAATTAGGAGCCTCTGAGAAGTTTTACTTTCTCATTAAATCAACTTTGTTCTGCTGGCCAAACTTCCTTCCTCCTCTCCTTTCATAGTGATGCTGACCCTCCCTCACCTAGCAGGGGTGAGCACACACTCATACACTCAGCTTCTCTCCAACATAATTACCATGGAGCGGCTTAGGCGCGGCAACTCCCCGTGTGTTTCCCTCCCTCATTGTTCTGGTCGTTTCCCTGCAGCTCAGCTCATCTGTTTGTGTCAGTCTGAGCAGAGACGGTGCTTTGTCCTACCTGACATCAGCTCATACAGTTAATCCAACTATCCAATTAATGTATTGAAAACACATCAGGCTGCTCCTCACAGTGGCTGTTTGGGGATTAAATCTCCTTTACTTGAGCAATCCCAGATGTAAAGCAGGCTTCAGGAAAAAGATGGCTTTGTCGTCATCAAAAACTTTAATATCCTTTATTGTCCATTTATCATGATCTGTTTTTAGAACCTTAATCAGTTTGACATAATGAAGGAAGTTTGTATTTACTGTTCTCCATTAAAAATACAGAAAGACAAGAATGCGATTACTATTTATATTTTATTCAAGCATTCTGCCAAATTTCCATCTTGTTATTCAGAAAATGCCAGACCCAAAATAAATAAATAAATAAATTAAATAAAAAACTGTGTCACTCAGTCAGGAATAGTGTGCTTTGAGTCTTGGTAGCAGTATGTCCACAAATTTCCTAAAAGTCAACATTGAAATTTTGCAAGCTTCTTTGGAGTGCTAAAGCTCTGCTATAGTCCTACAGTGGAAACAAAGTTAAAAAGAGTCGCACAAAGTTGGACTTTATACATCACAGCTTATAGATTGAAATGTAGACATTTTGTCTTTTTTCACCCACAGTGTGACTCTCAGTGCTATAAGACATCATTTTTTCCCTCTAATGCCTCAGAAATCCTCTGCATTGAACATGAACACAGAATTTATTTTCATTTTTTTACTTATATCTCCGACATGAAACACTGTAGATAAAATAAAATCTACAGAACCGTATCATCAGAGCTTTCTGTCACTAACATTTAAATAATTTATTTGATGCTGTCTCTAGTTTTTGCACAGTGACTTTATTTGAAGCTTACTTGAGCCTCGTTATGCTCAATGTGATGTAGTCTCTTATATATTTCTTTTCTATACTTGCAAAAGTGCAGAAACAAAGTATGCAAAGATGCAATGGTTGTAATCACTGTGGCTTCAATTGAACTTATTTTTTGCTTAAGCCATGGTACCTATTATATTGTTAAAGTTGTGAAACAGTATGTTCTTTTAACCATGTTGCTGTTATGTAACCATTAGCTTCATTTGTCATTCTTTCATTCTTTCACTCTAACCAAGTCAGAATATTAATGGCTAGTTTAAACTTTGAGTCCCACATCTGGTTCCCTAGTAAAAACCAGTCCCTTGTCCTTCACTTTGCTTCGTACTAGGGTCTGGACTCTCGGCTACAAAGAAGTGATTCTTGCTGGAGGCATGGCCTCTATTGACGTTTAAAATGATTGGATCGGTTGGCTACATGTGCCAGCTCCACTGTGAAGGAGGCTAAGCTAAGAAGCCAACCGGAAATTGCGTGTGCTGTAAACAACCCTACTGAGTGGAGAAAAGTACTGAGCCAAATGAGATGACTGCTGTAAATGAGAGCTGCTGCTTTGTCAGACAAATGTAATTTACTTTGGAAGCCTTGTCAACACGGACTGGCTTCATTCACTTCCTCCACTGCCGTATGCTAAACTAACTAGCAGACACTGTGCAGAAAATCGACGTCATTCAAAACTCCACCTTCTGTTTGCTGATTGGCCCAGGTAAAATAAACTACAAGCAGACACTGCGCAGAAAATTGACGTCGTTCAAAACTCCGCCTTCTGTTTGCTGATTGGCCCAGGTAAAATAAACTACAAGCAGACACTGCGCAGAAAATCAACATTCTGTTCTCTGATTGGCCCAGGTAAAATTCTCCTGAAGACATCCTTGTCTACGGGAGAAATCCCAGACGGAGCAGTGAAGCGAAACTAGTATTGAGCGGAACTGCATAGGAAGGCAAGGGCCAGGCTAGGTTCCCCCTGCTGAGTGACAAAAAAATGCATAACTTCCATCTGCTCTCCCGCTGCTATCCCTGGCAGTCGTGTACATTGCCTCCAGACAGAACTTTGCGACACGGCAGCCCACAGCATGTGATTGGTCAGAGCTTTATGGGTGTGTTTGTCAATGAGGAGCAGGACCAGAGCAGGACTTCGAGCAGCTCTTCTTTCTGCATGTCATTTTGTTGAAAATGGTCTTTTCTCTGAAGCCTGTTGTTAAAGAGCTAGAAGAGCAGCTGGTTTGATCCTATTGAACAAGCAATCCTATTCCATCACCACCTTTAACAAAAAAAAAAAAAAAATAATAATAATAATAATAATAATAAGTTTTTCCATTGCGTACTCTTCACCTAATACAACACTGATAGTTGAGTAGAAAAAAACAATATCCAGCCATCATTATTGTTGTTTATATACTTATTTGAGCTGTGGGAGGGTAGAGGGATGAATTATGATAATTTATGGTTGGTTTTATTGTAATTGATTCGGTATATTTTGTTTCATGTTGTCTTTGATGTTTAACTTATTTTTCAATGTAAAACACTTTGTAAGACTTGTTTAGAAATGTGCTATTACAGATAAAGTTATTATTATTATTATTATTATTATTATTATTATTATGGCCCCGCATCTTCAGCCCATTTAACAGGTCAGGAAAAAAAATTCAAAATGACACAATGACAGACCCGCTGTCTCACGTCGTATTGCAGTATAAGCCAATCTTAAAACAGGTGAAATTAATCCCTAATTTACTAAGACAAACTATAGTGCCCATCCAGTGACATTGAATAAAAAAATTATCTTATGGCCACGCGTTATTATCTCATGGCCACAAGATTATTAACATGCGGCCCTAGGATAATAATACGTGGTCATAAGATAATAAAGTATGACCACTAAGTTTGAGCAGCCTCATCTTTTTGTGTGTCTGATATTTTAATGAAGGGATAATCAATTACGGTCCTCGAGGTCCGCAGCCCTGCATAGTTTACTTTTTTCCCCTTCTCTAACACACCTAATTCAGTCAGTGAATTACTTCTTCCAAGTTCTGCAGAAGCCTGATGATCATCTTTTCATTCAAATCAGGTATGTTGGAGCAGAGAAACAAGTAAAACATGCAGGGCTGCGGGCCTCGAGGACCAGAACTGATGATACTGTACCTGTTTTAATGTGACCCTGAATGTAATGCTTGGCCAGATAATTTTCAAAGACTGAGAGAGCCCACACAAGGATAAAATAAATCATGGATATAACAGCTTTGGTTCTACAGTGTGTTGTACAGCCACATGACAAAGACAGCACACCAACAGATTTCACTCAGGAACATTCAGATAGCAGATGGAAAATCATGCGTGATCTCACAAACATTCAGACAGGAAATCTCATGAAACCCTTGATTTCTTTTTTATTTTTATTTCAAACTTTATTCATTTCTTAAAAAAATCAAAAGTAATTATATGTACAATAAAAAATACAAATCTTTTTACATCTGCCCCTTTTCCTCAAGTATAAATTCAAACAATAATGATCTTCAGTTAAAAAAACAAAAACATCAAATCCTTCTAGAACAACAAATTATATGGATACAGATTATATTGTTTCATTTTTTAAACAATCTAGCCTTTATGCTTTTAAGCATGTACAGTGATTTGGCACTTTTAATATCATCTTCCAGATCATTCCACAATCTGGCTCCTCAGATTGAGGTGCACTGTTCTTTCAAACATGTTCTAAATTTAGGTTTCATGAACATCTGGGGCGGCTGTGGAAGAGTGGTTAGGGGAGTCGTCCTGGAACCAGAAGGTCACTGGTTCGATCCCCCATTCCAGCTGTCTCAGTTGTGTCCTAGGGCAAGATACTTCACCCCAATACCTCTGATGTGTGTCCCATCAGTGAATGAATGTGATTGGCACTGATTAGTCTCTCTTTATATGATTGTACACGTTAGCTTTGTAGGAGATCTGGTAGAGTGCTGTGTAAATGAGGCACAGATTGTAGCGTGAACTGCTTTGAGTATCCTGGTTGGATAGAAAGGCGCTATACAAGTACAGTCCATTTACATCCATGTCACATTAAGATTATAATATCTCTCTCTTTTTACAAAGTTTTCTGGATGTTTAAAGGTACTGTGTTTCGGTGTGCTTTATACATAACTAACAGAGTGTTATAATCAACCAGATCATAGAATTTCAATAATCTCAGTTTACAAAATAATGTATTAGATGGATAATGGTATTGTTTTCGAGTGATAATTCTTACAGCTCTTTTTTGCAAAACAAAAACAGGATTTGTAATAGCCTTACATGCTTTTCCCCATACCTCAACACATAGACCAAGTGTGGAACAACTAATGTGTTATATGACATATGCAAAGCTTTATCATTAAACAAGTCCCTTACTTTATAAAGCAACGCAATAGATTTAGCTAGTTTTATTCTTAAATAATTAGTATGAGGTTTCCATGTCAGTTTCTCATAATAATAACACCCAAAAACTTTACCTCACTGACTCTATTTATCTCTACACCATCAACTCTAAATGGAATGTTAACAGTTCTTTGTCTCTTTGTAAATATCATATAATTAGTTTTATCCAACTTTAATGATAATTTATTTAGTTTAAACCAATCTTGTATTTTCACAAATTCTGCTTGCATTTTCTCTAACATCAGTTCTATGTCTTTACCCAAACAAAAAAAAAAAGTTGTATCATCAGCAAACAAAACACATTTAAAGATCCCTGACACATTGACTACATCATTTAAGATAAACAATTTTGGTCCAAGTACAGAACCCTGAGGAACTCCACGTTATTCCACAGAGTTCAGATCTCACATCATGTACTTGTACAAACTGTTTCCTATTTTCTAAATAACTAGATATCCATTGTACTGCTGGTCCTCTAGACCCATATTTATTTAGTTTTTCAAGTAAAGTGCTGTTGTAAATTGTGTTAAAGGCTTTCTTCAAAAAAAAAAAAAAAAAACACTGGCGCAATATTGTTTTTGGTTTGGTCCATCAGTTTCATGAGAGCCATTGAAGTAGCGTTATTGTCTCTAAATCCAAATTGACTGTTACTTAAAATCTTATTTTTATCAATAAATTGATCCAATCTGATTACAAATAACTTCTCCAAGATTTTTGAAAACTGTGGCAAAAAGGATATTGGTCTTGTGGCAGCTGTCGGCTCCTCCCTCCCTGGCTGCTCTACAGCTGATTAACTTCAGCTGCAGCTCATCTGAGGATGATCTCTTTTGGCCTTTAAAAGGAGATCATTTCCACTCAGACCTTTGCTGGAACATCATGTGCTTGTGGCTTATTGCCAAGTCTTCCTGTTGAAACCTCCTCGTGCCAAGCTCTGGAAGTCCCTGACAAACTCACCTGCTAAACTCACCTGTCCTGTCTTGGAAACCACTACTGGCAACTGGTACTCCCCTGTCGGTCAAGGATTTGGATCACTGTCTGCTTTGGATTTCATGTCCAAGCTCCAAGTCTCCACCAGACCCAGTAAGACCAAGCCTCATAGAACATTTGCCCTTCAGCAGTACAAGTATTCTAAACCTCATCTCACTCTCCTCAGGCCCTGATCAGTTCCAGTGTTCATATTTGTAAATAAACCATTTCTTTAAATCCAGTCTCATGTCGTTCCTCTCTGCCTGTGAAAAATTGTGACTAAAACCCATTTCTGATAGGTCTATAATTACTGAATACACATTTCTCACCATTTTTGTAAATGGGAATTACCTTGGCTATTTTCATACTGTTTGGAAATATTCCTGTTGAAAACGTTAAATTACATATATATGTAAATGGCTTAATAACATAACTCATTTTTTCCTTAACAAATATCATGTCCATGTCCACCCAATCTTTTGACCTTTTACTGTATCTGCAAAAATTTTAACCATACTCAATATTTCTTCCTCATTAGTTTCACCAAGAAAGATGCAAGATGGGCAGCATGGTGGCTCAGTTGGTAGAGTTGAATCCTCTCAGCAAGAAGGTCGCTGCTTCAAATCCCACCCCAGGGACCTCTCTGGGTAGAGTTTGTATGTTTTCTCAGTGCATGCATGGGTTCTCTCTGGGTACTCTGGCTTCCTCCCACAGACCAAAAACATGACTGTTAGGTGAAATTATAACTCTAAACTGTCCCTAGGTGTGAGTGAGAGAGTGAATGGTTGTTTGTCTCGTTTGTCTCTATGTGTGGCCCTGTGATGGACTTGCGACCTGTCCAGGGTGTACCCCTCCCCTCGCACTGTGACTGCTGGAAATGGGCACCAGTGACCCTGAAAGGAATAAGTGTGTGCAGAAAATGGATGGATGGATGGAAACCAGTAAATGATCCCTTACATATGTCAGTTGTGAAAAGTCCACTCAACACCTCTCCATTTCTTACATTAGTGAAGATATTGTCAATTACTGTAGCAGTAAGTGCTGTGATTCTTGTCGGTTTTGATAGTGGATGTAGTCCCAAACTAGACATTGTATTAATGAACACACTATTGGAGTCAGTTTGATTTCTCAAGTCAATATTGAAATCACCACACACACAAAAAAAAACTGTTTTATCATAACTCATTTCAAAGAGCTCTGTGATTTTATTATAAAATAGTTCAATATTTGAGCCTGGTGAACGATACAAAAAGCTGATTATAATATTTTTTTACTTCTCGTTTAATAATTCAGTGGTAATTATTTCCATTTGATCATCAACAGCTGTTGACATTTTATCTTTAATTTTACATTTTATTGCAGTATCAACAAACGATGCAACTCCCCCATCTCTTTTGTTACTTCTATTCGTGTAATATAGTCCATATCCTTCTATTTGAATACTTTTTACATTTTCATCATTAAACCATGTTTCTGAAACTTATATTACACTGAACCTTCTGTTTAACTGTTTTAAGTAGTCTGTTATTTCAGATAAATTTGCATTCAAACTTCTGCTATTGAAATGAATTATAGACAGACCTCCATTTAACATTTTATTATCATTAAATTGTTCTTCATTATAATACTCACAATGTTTGATTTCTGGAAAAAGGTTTGTATCTACCATACCATCTAGATTGTATTCGTATTTTAGTTTCTGAACTTTCGTAAATGTCCATATTTTAAATGTTAGCATCTACTATGCCCATTTGTAAAGAGCTTATTTGTATTTTTGTAAGCCTTTTTTATTCAAGCTGATTTTTTTATTTTGTTGTTTGTCCCCTCCTAAACTGATCTAACTTTTCTCATTTTAGCTTGTGACCCCTCTTCTACTCTAATACGAACGTTTCTGTTCCATGTCCAAGTTGCTGAGATTTGTTTCTGTTTTTTAATAAACTTGCCTTTCGTGCAATGTTAACATTTTTTTGTTAAATGTTCATTAATGTATACTTTTGTTCCCTTCAACTTTTTTGCTTGTATTAAGAGGTCATTTTTTGTCTTTATGCTGATAAATCTGATAACGATTGTTGGTTCATCTGCATTGCTTGGCAGGACAGATAGATATTGTTTCTTTTAGGATATGAATGTCTTTACTATGTAAAAAAAAGTCACTACCTGTTGTTCCAGTGTTTGTATTTCGCTTTGTGGAGCATCTTCTGTTGTTGTACCACCTGAAGTAACTTGTGCATATGTTCAATGTTCTTGTCTTCAGTCCAGTTATAATTACCTCCTCTCTTCTTGAATATTGCTCCATATCATCCACGCGTTTCTCCAGTTCAGATATTCTCCTGTCTCTCACCTGCACCATCAATTTCAGTCTTCACCTCTTCCAATCAGGCCAATCAGTTTTTCTTGCTGTGAAGCTAACTTAGTTAGCTTAGCTGACCTAAAGTTTAATGATTTTCTGATCTTATCCATGTTTTCCGTTCCAGCAGGTTCTCTTTCTTTACCTGATCTACGTCTTCCCGGCATGGTTTAATCACCTGTTTCCAACCTCGTTTCTCAGCCACCACCACTATCCGCTGATGCACATCGTGGCCTGCCACCTCCAGCCTCAGTCCTCTGCGCTTAGCTTCCACCACTTCCCGCCGGTACACGCAGTGGCCCGTCGTCTCCAGCCACCCTCCAGGCCTCCTTTTTTTCAAACATGAGTTCAAAGTAAAACATGGCAGATGAGGAAAAAATCAATGGCCATAGTTTGTGGACTATCTCAGCAAAAAAAAAAAAAAAAACAATTCAAAGAGATTTCTTTAATGTCTAGCAGACTTTCTGGTGAAACATGACAGTAATTTTGTCTTCTGTATTTTGGATTCCCCTCCAATATTGGGCCAAGGATATCGGACCAAGACAATCCATCATGTTGAATAACTCTGATTTGAGGTCAAAGCAGTCCCAATGCCCTTTCGAGCTGACTAGATTACTCTTAACTCACCACACACGGCAGTATGGTGTGGTATTAGTGCCAAAATTAAGACTATGTTTTATGCAACTAGTTGCTACATTCTTGTAGCAGGAGGCTGCTCATCTACTTTATTAGGCAAACACTTTTTGAATGAAGAAAAGTTTCTCAACAAAAAGTGTTTTTTTCTCTCTTTAGCCAAATTATGAGAGAAAAAAATCCCACCATGGTCGACCAATAGACATGGGCAAACACAGTTGCCAAATCAGGCATGCAGCTTAAGTTTTGTATGTCAACCATTTTTGTTAGGCAGGCTAATCGCCAATCTCTCCAATGCTAATGGCAGCTTATCCTTGCTTTTGCTTGGGTAGCTTTGGTTTAAGTCCGATAAAAAAAGACAATTGTCTGAATTCATTTGCTGAAGAGGAAAATATAGGAAAAAAAGAAGAGAGAAGGATTCAAGGAGACTTTGTCATTCGCATCACGTGGTACATGGGGTGGAATGAAATTTCTTCTCTCATGGTCCAGTTACACCCATAAGCAATTTACAAATAAAGATACAATGGATAAAATAGAATAAAAGTAGAATAGTGTGAAATAAACTTGAAAATAGGTACATAAATATAGAAAATATACAAATAAAGGAGATATAGGGGATAAGGAAATTGGGAGTAGCAGCAGATTATTGCTCCGCAGCCTCCTGCCTGAGGGGAGCGGGGCAAAAAGTGGGTGTGCTGGGTGGGTGGGATCTTTCCTGATGCAGATGGTTCTTTTCCTACATCTGGAGGTGTATATGTCGGTGATGCTGGGGAAGCTGGCCCCACCAATCCTCTGTGCTGCCTTCACTACCCTCTGCAGAGCAGCTTCCATGCCACACGATGATGCTGGAGCACACAGCGCTCTCCGTGAGGACAGAGCTCCCAAGTCCAGCTCGTCTCAGCCTCCTGAGGAAGTAGAGCTGCTGATGTGCCTTCCTGACCAGGGTGGAAGTGTAGCTGTTCCACCACAGATCCTCCAATGTGCAAGTGGAGGTTGGCCTGCTGGCCCCTTCTGAAGTCCACAATCATCTCAATTTTTATGAATGGCTTGGAAAGAATGAATCCAGGGTGCAGGCAGCTTCAAAAAGGCAAAAATAAGGATTTAATAAAACAAAAAATACTGACAGAGCAGCTCAAAAACTCACTAGGCATGGCGTGGCAAGACAAGGAACAAGAAACAAGAATCACAGGCTAAGAACAGCACAATGATCAGACAGGGAAGTGAAGACAAGACACAGAATATAAAGGTGAGACTAACGAGCACAAACAGGAAACACCTGGGAGAGAAACATGAGGAGCAGGTGAGAGTGGGCGGGGCTGGAGCAAAGGCAAACAGGAGGAAGAAAACAGATGACAAGACAGAAACTAAAATAAAACATTAACACAGACACAAATCATAACACCTTTATCTTTTTAACATTGATGCAGAGTTGTTCTCTTTGCACCAACCCTCCAGGTGTTCCACCTCCTGCCTGTAGTTGGACTCATCATTGTTTGTGATGCACCCAACCACTGCTGTGTCATCCGCAAACTTCACAATCTGACAGCCTGGATGGATGGGTGAGCAGTCATATGTGAGCAGCGTGAACAGGAGGGGGCTCATCACACAGCCCTGAGGAGAGCCAGTGCTGAGGGTTATGGTGGGGAGGAGATGTTGTGAAACCTCACAGATTGCGACCCGTTGGTCAGGAAGTCTAGGACCCAGTTGCCGAGAGAAGAGTTCAGTCCAAGCGAGGAGAGTTTATTTACCAGGGTCTGAGGAACCATGGCGTTGAACGCAGACGTGAAGTCAACAAAGAGCATATGGACACAAGAATCCTTCTGCTCCAGGTGGGTGAGGGCAATGTGGATCATGGAGGAAATGGCATCCTCTGTGGAACGATTTGACCTGTATGCATACTGGTGTGGATCCACATTGACGTTGATGGAGGCTTTGATGTGGGGCTTACAGAACTGATTCCTGGTGAAATTCACTGCACAGAATTAAAAATTCTGCATAAGTAATAAATTAAAAAATTGAGCTTTTTGTGTTTGAAGTATGAGGTTAGACTCTGAGGTACTACCACACTGAAATTTAACTCAATATCTAAAAGAGTTGATTGTTTCTAAACTCTTCGTAGTTTTTATTGTCTTTGCCAGCAAAGACAATAAAACATTTTATCCAGATAAAATGTTTAAAAACTCCCATAAAAGCAGCAAATCCCAGACTTTAGGAGCTGAAAAGTTTTCATGTCTGACATATGACCAAGAAAATAAAATGTATATCTGTGTCCACTAATTTCCTAACTTAAAAACTAACATATTAAGGTGTTATTTCTTACAAGCCAGCTTGTTGTATTAGCTGTAAAGCTGATCATGGTGCAGAGACGTTTTTGAAAAATCAGGTGCTCAGGGACCAGAAACATGCTGAGACTTTGAACCTTGGGCAGGTAGCGCCTCAGCTGATGAATGGAGGTCTGAGGTCAGCAGGAAAGGAACTGAAGAGGAACCAGGAATGAAAAATGTCAATGTGAGTGCTAGTTTTTGTCAGGTTTGTGAATGTAGTGTATTCCAGGAATGTGTATTTGTGTGGGTGTGGTGTGGGGGTAAGTAGGTGGATAGTGGGAGGTCATATTCAAGTGCTCAATCCCGAAATTAACCATAAAGATGTTATAAACAAAGCACGTAGCTTTATAAATGATGGAAAACATGACAAAACTTGTATACTGGAATATTTAACCCACATGAACTTACTGTGATTCACTCATCCTGAAGCTCAGAGTTTTACATAATTGCAGTTTTTCTGAATTAAACTGAAATGTCTTATAACAGCTAACTAAAAGCTAAATTTCAGACTTTTTATTAAGTTGTGACCAGATTGTATTTATAGTTTTAAAGCTGCTGAAAATTTGTCTTATTTCAAAACAAAGCTGGCAGCACAGTACTTTGAAGAAATCAAACTTTTGTTTATAGTTTAGAAGAACTTTAGAAGAAAGCAATTCCCATCCCATGAACTTAACTCTTTTAACAAACATTAGAGGGATGGACGCAGGTTCTTCAATAGGTTTGTAGGTTCGGATTTAGACGGTGAGAAAAGGGCCACTGGCATTTCTTTGAAATTTCCACATCCAGCTTTTCTGCCATCTGAAACTCCCAAATTTGATTTCAGCCCACCTTTCTAGGTGCTCAAAGAACAGTGTCTTGAGATAAATTTCAGAAATCAAATAAAACTTATAAGATTAGCTTATAGCATTTTCATTTGCCAAAAATATCACAACAACAATGTTAAACAGCAGTAGATGTAGTTTTGTTTCTTTCCTAATTTTAAACACTTTGATCATAGCATTTAGGATCACAAATATATGTTATGACTGTTATATAT
>NW_013952489.1:1775779-1778706 GCF_001266775.1 Austrofundulus limnaeus
GGCTGAAGGAACTGAGTGTGTTTCTTGTTCAGTTTGGGGGTGGAGCACGTAACTCCTACGTGGCTGGTTACTTCCTACTGTAAGTGATAATGGATCAGGGAGGAGGACACACTGTTGAGTGGAGAAGACACAGAAAGATGGGGAGGCTGAGGTGTGTCAAAGATCAGTCCTGTGGAAGTACAGTGGTGGGCTGGGAGGTTGTAAAGATAAGACAAACACTTTGATCACTTTATAATACCAATAAAAAGTCATTAAACCGTGCACTTTGGAATAATCTGAATACACAGAAGCTATGTGTTGTCTTCTATTGTGTATTTTAGCACAATCACAGATTAGTGAAAACTCAAGGTTCTAACTATATTTATAATAATTATGAAAATTATGGTAATGATAAAAACCTATAATTAGGTTGATTATTAACTATAGTCCACTGCAATCCATTTCAATTCAATTTTTTGATTGCCAGGTGTAGATGCACTTATTTCGACTCTGAACCTCATCTGGTCTTTTGTGGTTTGTTGGACTGTCTATCTGTAGACAACAGAAACTCATCTCCCTACTGGCAGGATGGCTGAGTATATGTGCCAGAAAACCTGTTTTTAACTAAAAAAAATACCTTAAGCTTAATGTGGTGCAGTGAGAAGAAAATCCTTTTGGCACAACGTTCTTCTTCACGGTTCCATCAGATTCAACTCTTTGAGCAAGGACTGCCCAAACCTTCAAATAAGATGTGGCAACCTCCTTACTGAATTGATTGTTGACAGTCTTGTATAAAATACCTCAAAGTAATACTTGAATGAAAGTACAAGTATCTTACCATAAAATTACTTTGGTGAAAGTTAACATTTCTTCTAAGAATTTTACTTGAGCACAAGTCTGAAAGAATCTGACATTTATTGTTCTTATGTATCAAAAGTAAATTTCTGACATAAAATGTACTTAAGTATTAAAGGTATATGTACTTATGAATGGTGCTCCCCTCACTTATCCTTGTTGTAAAGGTGTACACCCTTTGTCTGACTCAACTATTATACACTCTAAAAATGAAATGTTGGATTTACTTAACCATGTTATGTTACCTGGTTCCACATAACTGAGTTGAGTAAATTCAAAGCAACATACTCATGTTCTTTGGCTAAAAAAAACTGGTATGTTGCTTTGAATTTACTCAACTCAGTTAAGTGGAACCAGGTAACATAACATGGTTAAGTAAATCCAACATTTCATTTTTTACAGTGTAGTAACCCAGAATATATTTGGCCCTTTTTTGCCCTGTTTTATTTGCTTTCTGTTTATTTACATTTGGTTTATTTTCTGTAACTTCTGTTTATCCCTTTTTAAAATCTTTAGGTATTATTTTATAGTTTTATTATAATTATTTGCAATTTCTCATCCACCTATTTGGTATAACTATACTTACATTTTTTTGTTTGTTTTATTGTTGTTGTTGTTGTGTTTTTTTGCTTCTTGTTTTGTCATTTAATGGTTTGTGTTTAATCTAATCATCATTTCATACCATTATTTGAATTTATTTTCTGTTCATTGTCATTTTTGTGTTGAAAAATCAAAATAAATTATAAAAAGGTATATATACTTTTTACTTTGTTACTATACAATTCTGCTTGTTGATCACCAAACTTCCCTGCACTGTTTAAGTGTGAATAAATCAGGTTCTGCCTCAGATGAAGGACTGGGTGTTGGAAATGAGTTTGATTAGTGGACACAAGGCCATCTTGAACTGAGTTCAGTTCACTTCTCATTTTATTTATTTAGCACCAAGTCACAATGAACTGTGTCTGAAGCCAGCAGAGTCATTTGGCTCCATAAGTTTATCAGTTATTGATGTACAACACTACTTTGTGCAGGTTTCATTACAATCTGTCCATCGATTGAGACATTTTGCTGATAGATAAGCTATGCTTATAGGACTGTTCGGCCAGTAGGTGGAGGGTACAATTAAATGTATAGCAAGGGGGGCATTGCCCGCCCCCTGTTGTTGCCTCTGGCTACTTGACCAAGTGTGTGTACGTGTGTTACAACAATCGTTTGCCAATCGAGTAAGCATTCTGATCATAGCTAAATGGCATCTAAGCTTGCACCGCAAACATTTTGTTAATAAATGTTCATACAATTACCTTTCAAAACGGAATTTATAAGTAATCTTTGCAAATCAACCTGTAAATATTTTCTATTTTCTGAAAATCGTCAGCCTGTGCATTATTCATTTTTTGCAACACCGCGACCTAAAAGTCACTTGAATTGATGTTTTACCCCAGAAATGATGGGTGGCCTCATTTAGTTCCTCTCATGTTTACCTTTGTTCATACAGAGCCTACATGAGGCAAAAATAAATCAAAACAAAACAATAACACTTTGTGTTCACGCCTGAACTTAAATACCGTGGTTCTTTATGGATGTCATCACAGCTTGTAAACTATACTTGTAGTCCTTTTCTGGCCTGATTAGAGCCATCATAGCCTGAGGACACTTCTTGACAACTAAAGACGTGTTTGTGTTTGTGTAACAGGTGGTCTCACTGCGTGCCTGCATATGTCTGCAGGGTTGGATGGATGCACTCTTCCCTCACATAAAAGGCACATCCTCTTTCTTTTGTTTACTCCCTCATCAGGGTAAACAAAGGGAGCCACCTCCGAACACACACGGACACTCTCAGGTAATAGAGTGGTCATTTCCCTCGGTCAGGTATGTCCACCCCGAGGCCAGAGCGGAGCTTTGGTGACACTGCAAGCGTTTGATGGTCGATTTGTCCCATCGCTTGTTGGACATCATCACAAAGCAATACAAAGTAAGATAAAGAGGACGGAGGACCACACATTAAACTTCACCATTAAACAATTGTTGGTTGGTGCTCAAGTTGACCTTTTTAAACTTTCATGTACACTGCATCTTTAAATAACCTATATACC
>NW_013952489.1:1780536-1786440 GCF_001266775.1 Austrofundulus limnaeus
TGTGTGTGTGTGTGTGTGTGTGTGTGTGTGTCCCATCTTAAAGCTCTATCAGACGAACAGTAGAAAAACCATTTAAACAGGTCACAGAGAGTTTGTATGAATGAACTGATATTTTGATAGATCTCGTGATTTTATTTTTACAAAATCAAAGTATAAGTTTGTGATTTTTTAAAAGATTTTACCATGTGTGATGCCACACAATGAGAATTTTTTTATTCCCAGTAACTTTATTCTTCTTTATTCTTCTAATACAGTTTCTACATCAAAAACATGTTTTTGTATTCTTTCACCGAGTATGTCTCTTACTTAAATGGGGATTTGTGGTTATCTTTCAAATCCTCCCAGAGTACAAAGTGTGCACCACCAAAATCGTTGGGTTAAATTATCTTTGAGCATGAAAATTGTCCTCAAATTTTATTTAAAATATCTTTTATTTGTCCTATACCTCATAAATAAAACATTGGGTAATATCTGTGAAAGCCAAACACGTTCTTTTTTCAAGTCGATTTTTTTTCTCAATATAAGTTAATGCAGCCAACGAGTGACAGCTTCAGGTGTTGTTACCATGGTAATGTAGGTTTAACATTTCATTGAACCTATTTTTACCAAGCCAGACCTGAAGCCTACTGGGGCAACAAAACTAAATAATAATAGGTTTAATCATTTGCAATTGTAAGTCATAATATGTTGAGATGTTATTAGGGAGGAATAGACATTTAACTGCTATTAAAGTAAAAATGATGAAGTCAACCATGAGGGTTTGGTAACATTATTTTAGGAAATTAAATTCTGATTATGATTTTTCACTTGTTCAACAAATATCTTTATGTTCAACCAATACCTTTTCAGTGAGTGTTCATAGGGAATTAATGGAATAAAATGCAGCTTCAACCTTAAAAACATCATGGTTTTTGTGCTGTGTTTGTTATTTGATTTAATAAATAGAAAAAGTGTCCAAACCTTGAAAACATCTTTTGCATCCTGTCTTTAAGTTTTCCACCTTTTCCATTTCTTCCGTGTGAATGAAACGTACCACCTCCTCCCGGAAAACAACCGTCTCTTTAAAAGCTTGAGTGGAGCAGAACAGTAGCCTTTTTTTCCCCGGCTGAGGTCGCGACCCCTCGCCCCGGCCCGAACCCGATACCCCGGCCTGCCAACTCAGCAGGGCCCTCCTCCTGAAAGATAAGGAAGTGGACCACCGGTAATCTTGGTGTTGCCCCACACCCCCTGGGGCAGCCCTAGGGGTCAAACCCAGTGCGCCTCACCTTACTTTCTTACACTCTCGCCTTTATTGCTCCGTCTTCTGGTATTTACTGTGTTGCATCATTCAACGCAATGCACTGATGCTGGAAAACATTTTTACTCAATGAATCTTAATTTCTGCAAATCTGCTCACAAGACGCCAGTTCAGCATGTTAGCATGATGGTTTGTTTTGCTAAATTAAACAGTTTAAATATTAAACTACACACGGTGTAGATAGAGCTGTGCAGCACACTGTTTTCCTTCAGAAGTTTTTAAAAGTCGTTATTTTATGATTCATAAATTTTAAAAAAAATGCCATACAATATAAAAAATTGGGAGAGAGTGCAATACATTATGTAATTTCCCTTTGGGATCAATCAAGTATTTTTGAATTAAATTTGAATTCAATAACTGAAACTCTGAGCAATGGTAATGCAGCTTCTGGCAGAAATTCTATCACTTGTTGTATTTTACATTGTCTCTCATTGTACCTTGATTTTTATTTACCTAGACAAAAACTGTACATTGTAAAAGGTCTTGCATATGTGTTAAATGGTAAATGGACTGTACTTACCTGGTGCCTTTCCGTCCATCCAGGGTACTCAAAGCATTTTCCATTACGATCTATGCCCACATTTACCCATTCGCAACACTCTAAGCTAACCATGGCATGACTTTTTATTTTAGAAAAAAAATTGACCCTTTTTTTACAAGCTTTGGGGTCCCTATTAATAAATTGATCATAAAATGTGACCCCCAATAAATAAATAAATAAATAAATAAATTCTTGGTTTGTTGCCAGTGTGTCCAACCCAGCTATGGTCCCACAAAGGATGGTTCCAACCCCAGACAAAATGTCACATGCTCTCCAAAGTCAATTTCATTGGTCACAAACTTGTCATCAGACTTTAATGTTTTTTTTTTCTTAAAACATAATTAAAAAGATTGTGTGAGAGCTAAAATAGTGGTTCGTTGCCTGAGGGCAATACTATGCCATAGAGCAGTGTTTCCCAAAGTTGGTGTCGGGACTCAAAGTGGGGTCCCAAAATTTCAAGGTGGGGTCCTGAAAATATTTTCAGAATTAATTACATTTTTGCCTTAGTTGTTGCAAAGGAGTGAGGTTAGTGTATTTAAAGTGGATATATGTAGTATAAAAATATTGTTACTATGCCCATGTTTAGTTGACCTGATACAAATGTTTATCATCCAAAAATAGTTGGGGGCTCAGGTCTCTGCTGCTTTTATTATGTGGGTCAAAAGCTGAAAAGTTTGGGAACCACTGCACTTTGGTTCCCAAAGTTTGGCTTGGAACCCAATTATGGGTCATGAAGCACCTTGGATAATCTCCAGAAATCAATTTAAAGGGTAATAAAATAATTACTGCTGTAATATTTCCCCTATAATTATTACAACAACACAAAATAAGTAAAAATAAGTATTTATATGTGTGTACAAGCTGTTCAGATTGTCAAAAAGCCTGTGTTTTTAGGGTTATTAATGGAGTTCGTGTACTCAGACCAGTAATATTTGGAGTCACAAGATTTCCATGGATATTTTGTGGGTCAGAGGATAAAAAGTTCAGGAACCTCTGCCATAGAGGGCTTACTGTATCTGGATGAATCGTTCTATAAATACTAATCAGTGCTTTAAATCACACTCATACACTGACATTATACATCCCAGGCATTATGTTCATGATGTTTTCTTGTTATGTGCATTGTGTAAATATGCGTTTGATTTGTAGGAAAGTTACTGTGTACTTCAGTGTTAGCGTGGCTTCATTGTTGTTATTGTTTTTGTTGGCGTTGCTTTCATGAATGGTAAAATGGTAAATGGACTGTACTTATATTCTATCCATCTAGGGGTGAAGTGTCTTGCCCAAGGACACAACAACTGAGACAGCTGGATGGGAGATCAAGCCAGCAACCTTTCCGTTCCAGGACTACTCCCCTAACCACTCTGCCACAGCCGTCCCATGAGCTTACATAAATGTCAGAATCAGTCTTCTGTCAGCATTAAGCCACAGTCTCACCCACAGCATTCTTCTTTTTGCTTTTCTTTCTATTGTTCTACTCTGGCAGATTGCAGCCTGACGTATTTTCTTCTGTTCTTTTTGTCTTTTAGTAAAGTCCAAAACAAACTATGAACGTCAACTCAATTATATTTTTTTTCACTGGGTTATAATTGTGGATGAATGACAAGTAGAAAATGTCGGTAATCATATGACATCAAGCGAATGTGCACAGTACCTAAAACAACAAACAAAAATAAAAAACATATAGATGTTCTTACTCTTGCAATAACCCAGTTCTATTCAGTTTAGTATTCTATTGTACAATGTCACAATGAACATTGTCTCAATGCACTGTACAAAAACATTTACATACATTATAATACCAAATATAATACAATAATAAAATATGTCTGCTACAACCATTTGTCTTCAACAAGCTGGTGTTTATGTCAGACTTTGTCAAGAACACAAAGAATAAACAACTAATACATAGTTTTAACAAGACAAGTATTTGTCCAAAAATAGCAATGACATTCCTGCTTCAAGACTTTACACGTAGATCAACAATACTGAGATAGTGTTAGCATAGTGTAGCATCTGTGTGTCATTTTTGTTGGGTCAGTGCCATATGCAAGGTTCAAGTTCATGCTGCAGATTTTTTTGCAATTTAACCAATGAATGAACCTGTTATTGATGGAGATCGCACCATGTTCATGTATCAGATACATAAAGTAGCAGCAGTGGGTTCCTGTTTTCATACAAACACATATCTCCATATTTCAACCTCTAGAAACAATGAGGTGAAAACTATTTTGGCATAAGGACTGTTTATTTTCTCCCTTAAAATAGAAAATATTAAACCACTTTTTTGTTTCTTTATAAAGGTATTTCTGCACATTAAAATAAAAGGACACATGAACAGCATTAGGGACTGCACCTCCTCATAAAGAGCCACATTACCTTGTTATCACCCCTGTTGCTGCACATTTTCCCTCCATCGCTCATTCATCATCTCTCCTCTCCAGGGAACGAGGGAAAACTTTCTCCTCTTCTCCCTCCTGCTGCTCTGCTGCTTGTAGGCGTGTTGAGTTTCCAAAAAAGGATGGTGTAAAATATCCATGGGCAGTTTCCGCTGTAAACTGACAGCTGCGCTCCTGACTGGCAGCTTTCAAAGAGAACAGGAAGTCCAACAGGCTGCTGCTGCATGACACACTAAGGAGCACTTTCAACTTGAGCTGAAGGATTTTTAATTTTTTTTAAAACCTCTGGACGAAATTAAAAGTGGGTGACATAATCTGCCGATGAAAATGGAATAAAGGCAAACGTTCCTGTGGAGATTTTATCAGACTCGTGACAGCCATGGGCAAAACACAGCCTGAGGGAAAATTGATGAAAGACAGAACTTTGGTCCAATGTTTCCATCTTCTCATCAGTCTTCTTTCAAAATGAGTGTTTATCTGTTATAACTTCTATATTTTATATTTCATACAATTTCTTTAGTTCTATCTGCAAAATTATTTAAAAAAACATAAAATCATAATTTTCTCCAATAAGATAAATAAGAAGCATCCATCAGCTAAATTCCATGTCTTCCTTTCAGGGTAACATGGGTCCATATCCAGCAGTCACTGCGTGAGGGGCGGGGTACAACCCAGACAGGCTGCAAGTCCATCACAGGGACACAGAGACAAAGAAGACAACCATTCACTCTCACCCATGGACAATTTAGGGTTACCAATTAACCTAACATTCCTGTTTATTGGCTGTAGGAGGAAGATGGAGTGCCCGGAGAAAACCCAAACATACACGGAGAGAACATGCAAACTCTATTCAGAAAGGTCCCCATGGCCAGGATTTGATATGGCGACCTTCTTGTTTAGAGGCATCAGCTCTTCCAACTGAGCCACAGTGCTGCCTAAATTAAACACAATTTTAGCTTAAAATTTAGTTAATAGCCATGTTCTATTTTGTGTTTTTAATAAATAAGATGGAAAAGTGGAGGATAATGGATGATAAGGACCCTATCAGGTCCCCCCCAAAAAAGGAAAAAAAAATCTGTCCTGCAGGTCCTTCATTTAACTGTAGGTCAGTTTCTTGAAACATCTGTTGGAGCTTTGCTAAGTTTCATATATTGAAATAAAGAAATGAGAATAAATTAGCGGCTTGTCAAGAAGATACTGTAAAAAGAACCTAAAGGTCCCAAAAAAAGGGAATTTTGTTTTCACTAAGTTGTGTGTCTTCTGTCGCCACATTACTGGTTCCTTCTTTGAATTTGTGAACATTTTTATGTTTGCATGAGTCACAGGTCAGGGGTAGGTTAAAAATGTTCAGGTACAGAAAAAATCTTGAAATGCAGCCAAAAAGGAAAAAAAAAAAAATCCAAGACATCTTCTGAAAGACATTCACAAAGTCTGGCAAATTCTGTATCAATACTACTTTAAAAAATACTTTGAAATATTACAGGGAAGACTTTTTTTGGATGAGAAATTAAAATAAATTCGAACATTTAGTCAAGAACTGTGTGTGCATATCATTATACAGTACATCTGGTTCCTGAAGGAAATATGAAGTCTGTCTCTCTCTCTCTCTCTCTCTCTCTGTGTGTGTGTGTGTGTGTGTGTGTGTGTGTGTGTGTGTGTGTGTGTGT
>NW_013952489.1:1787491-1792571 GCF_001266775.1 Austrofundulus limnaeus
ACACACACACACAGCGAGAGAGAGAGAGAGATCTACTCACAGTTTATCAGCTGATCTGCTGCCTGATAAGATGATCTTCACACACCGGAGCTGACCTGCTGCGAGGAAAGTACAACTCATCCAGGAGTCACAGATAGTTTAAGGCTCATAGTTTTCATTGTTTGAATTTTTGTTTGTTGAGGAAATTTGTTGTAACTGGAAACAAAATCCTGAATAAATGTTGAAGGGTGCCACGGCTGCTTCTGAGTGAATTGTTAACAACCATCAACTTTCATCTAAAAAGTCCAGTTGTAAAGCTGGATTATTACTTTGTGAAAAGTAATGAAATCTGCCAACTATGACACACAAAGTTGTTCTTAATCCAGAAACCACTTGACATGAGGTCAGGGCAGAATTTTTTTTTGTCCCTGGGTATGTGTCAACTATTATGTGATTGGTCAGATCTGTGTTTATGTGGAAAAGCAGGTGGACTGTAATTCTATCATTTCACTTCAGCTGCTTCGCAGTGGAGCAGGTGGCTGAGGCTGTTAGAAAATACAGTCAACTTTATAAACGTTCCAACAAAACTTCTAAAATAGTCAAAATGACAAGAACTCATGGAAGGAGGCAGTACAGTTATTGTGCACAGAGACACAAGCAGTCTCCTTATGACAAATTTAGAAATCGTTAGCCTCATATTTGCCCGAGACATATTTGGTAACAAAGGACTTAGGCATATTTGCAGTTGTGGGTGCAGTTCCCCTAAAGTACTAAAGCACTAATAGGGGAACTAATTTCCTGATTAGTGCTTTAGGGATTTTGCTAATTTAAAAATGTATTAGTGGATTAGTACTTGCTAAATTTAGAAGCTATATTTAGAAGCACTAACAGAGGTCTATGTTATTGATCAACTTTAATGTTAACAGCTGACAGTGCAAGCTGTCGCACATTTTGTTCATATGTGTGTCACTTATCCACCAGGTAACAATTTATTGACAATATATGAACCCAAATACAGCTGTGGAATGTCAATGATAAGAGTTAAGAGAGCAACATGTGACTCGTGTTGTCTGTTGAAGAATGGTCATGGGTTGACTGGCTTTTTTTAGTGTTTTAGAATTAGCTTTAGCTAAAATTTTCAGTGTGTTAGTGTTTCAGAATTAGGGGACACAAATATTTTAGTTAGTGCTTTAGAGCTAGTGACACTAATTTTTAGATTAGTGCTGCCCACCACTGGCTATGAGGCTATCAAAATGCTAATGAACTGTTTCAGTCTGTATGTCTCAGTGGTGAACTCAGCAAAAATCTGTACAGGAACAGAAGAGTGGAGATCCCGGCAGAAACAGTTACATTGCAGCACTGTTGGGAGTGCGGATCGACTTCAGAGGAGTACATCACCCAATTATGAGAGCAAAAGCAGATTTCTTTACTTTTCACAGACTAAGAATCCAACTTGAAAGTCACATGAAGGGTACTTTCATTTGTCAAATAACTGAGTAATCAATAGCAGCCATTTTCTACAAACGGCATGAAAATCCAAGTTTGAAATGAAGTGTCACATAATTTTGTAGACTTGAAATGGGACACTGAGTGGCTTTTGGGTGCACAAAAGGTGACGTGTCAGCTGCCAGCTTTTTAACATTTTCTTGAAGAACCACGACGGCAGAAGATTTGGGTGGATTCGATGAGGAGGAAGGATGAAACCGGTGAAGCATAGCTCACTCTGCTGAGATTATTTTGAAGACTGTGTTTCCTGTGCCTCACAGTTTGAGTAGATCCATTGGTTTTGTACACAAAAGGCTGAAGGAGGACATCACCAATATTCAACTGTGTCAAAAACAAATATAGCACAGTCACAGAGGACACTGGGGAAACAAGCAGTGCTTATTTCTGCATGTTGTTCATCTGAAAAAAATCCATTCTCATTTTTCCAATTCTGCCGTTAAGGAGAGAGAAAAAATTGTCACCCAGCACAACTTCGAGCCATAGCAGGGGTAACGAAGAGCTTCAAAGGACTCATGTACCCGAAGGACCAAAGATGCACAGACCGATTCATAAGATTTGGAAATGGTTTACTCACAGGGGATAGGGAGTTGGGCTGGAAAAATATTTGTGAAGAGAGGGGAACAGAGTGATAAGACTGAATCAAGTATATAAAGTATTATCTTGAACTGAGTGACACTTACTGTACATGTAGCAGATTTGGAGGAGGAAAAGGGTTGATAATGATTTAGCCTTTGTGTGTTTGTCACTTCTGTTACCATTATTTCATGAACAAGTGGACAGATTTCAGTAAAACTTAAAAAAATAATCACTGAATGAACATTAACAACTGATTTACATTTAGAGTTATTCCAAATCAACATTAGCAACACAAATAAGGCTATAACTCAGCCAGTTTTATTTGATGTGGTAGTGGGTGAGAAGAGGTAATATCCAGTGGATCAAGGAATATAGGGTTCAACTTAAAGAAGGAAGTTTCATGTGTGTATTTTTGTTGATTTTAGCCAAATACTGTATGTGAGTAAACGTCTTTGCAGACTGCACTGGATTATATATTTTTCAGTTTCTGACACATTCAAAGCAGTCAAATTTGAATCTGAACTAAGAGGAAGATACAGTGTGGAGGAATGCGTGCTTAACTTATCAGACCATCAGTCCTCAGGTCCCCCCACACACCTACAAAAACACGTCTACAGCAACACACCTCCACTGGAAGAAAACTGGTTTCAGTGGCAATAATGTTTGTGATGCTATTCAGCAGTTTAAAAAAATATGACGTCATTCAAACTTGCCTCTGTTTGCATTATGTTTGTTTTTAGATACAAACTGAATCTGATTTTATTTATCTTGGTTTGGTTCTATCTCTCATGTTTCTGGGTTTGTAACCAGATTTGGAGGATGAAGCAGCCTGAGGCTCCACTGGATGAGCATCTCGATTACATAAGCTTTTAAAAGCTCAGGACTAGGATTAGTGGAAGGTCCCTTTAAGTGTGCAAGAAGATCTCTGTGTTGTGATGGGATATCAAGATAGGAAGTGATTCTGAGCAGGAGAGATTGTGTCTCTGGAGACGATGGGACTGAACCCTTCTTCAGTTAGTTTTGCCAATATTGCTAAAACTTATCATTCGTGTTGCTACATTTTGCATTTTTATCACTCACTATAAGGCAGGCAATAATGTAAAGCCAGCAGATTGGACTCAGAAATGCAGACTGACATGAACTAATTTTTATTAAATAACATAGCAAGGCTGTTGTGGTAGCAAAACATGCTTGAAAAAAAAACTTAAGGAATTACTACAAGGATGAACAAGGAAAACTGGAATGTATCCCTATAACTTTAAGTAGTAATGACTTCATGAGATTCTTTATAGATAAAATTATTTTATTAAGGAATATAATTCATGCTAAATTTCCTGCTACTGTCTCTGATTCTCTGTCAGATGAGGCAGCTTTAGTGTCACTAGAACCTGATTTATTGTCTGGACAGTTTTTGTCCTGTTGAGCTCTCTGAATTATCTAAAATAATAGCTTCATCCAAACCATCAACATGTCTGCTAGATCTTATCCCAACCAGACTGTTCAAAGAAACATTTCCCTTAATTAATATTAAAATTTTAGATTTACTGAATTTATCTTTAAAAAATTGTTATGTGCCACAGAACTTTAAGGTTGCTGTAATTAAAACTTTACGTAAGAAACCTTATCTTGATTCAGGAGTTCTGGCCAACTACAGACCTATATCTAATTTCCCATTCATCTCAAAAATTCTTGAGAAAATAGTTGCATATCAACTACGTGAACATCTGGATAGAAACAATCTATATGAAGAGTTTCAGTCAGAGTTTAGAGCTTATCATAGCACAGAAACAGCACTGGTTAAAGTTARTAATGATATTCTCATGGCCTCAGACAGTGGACTTGTGTCCATTCTTGTCCTGTTAGATCTCAGCGCTGCATTTGATACAAATGATCACAATATTTTATTACGTAGATTTGAACTTGATATTGGGATTACAGGAACAGCTCTAAAATGGTTTGAGTCTTATTTAACTGATAGATTTCAGTTTGTTAATGTTAATAATGAATCTTCTTCTTACACCAGAGTTAGTCATGGAGTTCCTCACAGTTCAGTGTTTAGACCAATCCTCTTTACTTTGTATATACTTCCATTTGGTGAAGTTATTAAACAACATGGGACAAATTTCCATTGTTATGCTGATGACACTCAGTTATATTTATCCATGAAACCTGATGAATCCAACCAGTTACTTAAACTACAAGCATGTCTTAATGACGTAAAATCATAGATGACTCTTAATTTTCTGCTTCTAAACTCAGATAAGACAGAGGTTATGGTTTTTGGACCTGAACATTTTAGGGATCATTTTGCAGCCTTTCACGTTCTCTACATGGCATTAACCTGGCCTCCCGTTCTAATGTAAAGAACTTTGATGTTATTTTTGATCAGGACATGTCTTTTAACCCCCATATTAAAAATGTTACCAGGACCGCCTTCTTCCACCTGCGTAATATCACTAAAATTAGAAACATTCTGTCCAAAATGATGCAGATAAACTGATTCATGTGTTTATCATGTCTAGACTGGATTACTGTAATTACCTCCACCAAAGTTTTCGGTCGCGTATGTCTGTCTGTCTGTCTGTCTGTGGACAAAATTACGCAAAAACCAGTGGACGGATTCTCATGATATTTTTACCACATGTGGGTATTGGCACAAGGAACACTTCCTTAAATTTTGGTGATGTTCCGATCACGATGCGGGTACAGTAATTTTTCTTTTAATTCAACCAAATCAGACAGGCTACGCAAAGTATCATGACGTCAAACGCATACCTGTAAACAGGAAGTAGAAGTCGCATAGTCGCTGGGACTACACCTGTAATGATTGGTGAAATGAGTTTCACTGAATTGCCAGACACCTGTATAGTTTTAAGAGTTTTATTATAGTAGGAGCAGCTGGAACTGGTAGAACACGTCACCGGGATCTGGAGCTCTACACAGGAGAGAATCAGGTTAGTTGCTAAATACTTCAGGGAGGTTGTTTTTAAGGAGAGTAAAGCAACTAACCTTCTTAATC
>NW_013952489.1:1792916-1794380 GCF_001266775.1 Austrofundulus limnaeus
CATGAATGCTGGACAACTACTTGGAGAACCGTTTGTTAATCTGGCGCTGATGCTGTGGGAGAGAGGAGCTTAAATACTGAGGAGCACAGGTGAGTTGAATGAGCTGATTGAGAGATCTGTGATGGGAGGGGCAGAAGCAATGAGCAGGGAGACAAGACTATGACATGGTTAAGCAGAAAACAGGCTAGATTCATGACAACACCTCCCAGGATGCCTACCATCGGGAAAGTTGTGATTATTCTGTTATCAACTTGGTGATGTTACTGCTGTCTGGAGAAGTAAAGAAAGAAATGTGATTCTCTTCACGTTACGGGAATAACTGAGGAGATGTTGACAGCAGTGGGGAGGGCCACGCTGCAGCCAAGCCAAAGCTCGTACTGAACAGCGGGAACAGCTGATCAACCAGTTACCCCATCCACATAAGAACTTTATTGTGTGATTTGTCAGAAGTTCATGGGAGTATTTGTTTGTGGTAAAAGCGCTCAGACGCTGAGCCGATTGTACCAGGAAGCAGCAGTTTGTAAAGATAGTCAAACCATTACAAGCTCATAAAATGGGATAAAACACATTTTACACGATGGAATCTGACTGATGAAAACTTAGGAGCTTAATCTGGGACCAGTTTGTGGACGAATAACGTTGGGTGACGAGTCTCTGACCTTTTTTTTCACATTGGACTCCACCAGATTGAAATCTCGTGCATACTGCCTGCTTAAATGTTCACTACATCAGAACTTATTTGGCAAATGTGTTTCCATCTCTCCTTTGGCAGAGGTTTGCACTATCAGAGTGCTTCTAGTTCTTTATTAACTTGACATCCAAAAAACTCTTTAAGAAGTCTTCATTTAATTCAAAATGCTGCTGCTAGAGTTCTAATGAGAGTTGGAAGGAGAGATCATATTTCCCCAGTTTTAGCTTCTCTCCACTGGCTCCTTGTCAAATTCAGAATATAATTTAAAATATTACTCCTAACATACAAAGCTCCTAACAACCAAGCTACATCATATATTAAACATCTTATTGTTCCATACTTTCCTAACAGAGCAGTTCGCTCTCAGACTGCAGGTTTACTTGTGGTTCCTSGAGTTTCTAAAAGTAGAATGGGAGGCAGAGCTTTCAGTTATCAAGCTCCTCTCTTGTGGAACCAACTTCCAGTTTCTGTCTGTGCAGCTGACACTCTGTCTACTTTTAAGATTAGACTGAAGACTTTTGTTTTTGATAAATCCTGTAGTTAGACTCAGGTTTCCTGAGTTATTCTTCATTTCTGCTGCTATAGACTAATGGTGCGTTCACACCGAATGCGATTTCAGCGTCAGGAGCAGCAGGTTTACATACAAAGTCTATGGTGGACGCGCTTCAAGCAACGTCGGGAAGTTCTGCGGCGCCTCAAGCGCGATTAGACATGGTGTCAATTTATGATCAATAACACAAACTTAAACTTGAACAATTTGATCAAACTAAACA
>NW_013952489.1:1801023-1802450 GCF_001266775.1 Austrofundulus limnaeus
TAATTAATAAGCATGATTTAATTTATTTGTAAGGCATAAGAATTAATTAGGAGTTTTCTGAAACAAAAAAGAAAACCAAAATCTTTTTTTTGTCAGAAAACATCAACATTTCAGTTAATTAAAAAATTATAATTATAATAATAAATATAAACAATAAAAATAATGTAGTATTTATGCTGCATTCAGCTCCAGGAAATTAAGAAATTGCCGAGGATGACCGGACAGAAAATATCTATGTTTTTCAGTTTAACTGCATGGAAAACATTTTATTTTTTATCTTTGAACAGATTTAGTTTCACCATTAATAAGCAGCAGCTTCAGACGTGTTTCAGCCGACCTGACGACTCATTTAGAGGAAACATGAGAGGGTTGGTTGGTTTTATATGAGGGGGTTCCCCTGCAGTGAAGCCCAGAAATGTGTCTCTAGATTGTTTCTCTCAGTGACAAAAAATAGGAAACTTTTTATCTCGACGTTGCCTGTGTTAGCATAATATTTTATGAGCAGCATGACGGATTTTCGTGAAACTTTCAGAGGAGAATGACTGGATGTAGCTGCATCTGTTCATTAACTTTTTCAGGCAGTCCGACACAAACCGTTCAGGCAGCCTGCAGCTGATGGATCTTAGCCACCAGAAAACTGTCTCCTCCAGTTATGGACATTGAGTTAAATCTGAAGACAAGAGGATTAACATTTAACACAAAATTATCTCTGTCTAATATGGCATTAACAGCGGCGGGTGATGAACAATTAAAGAATGTTGGACGTTTCATTTATTAAAAAAGGCTATTGTAAGAAGAAAAGGAGGAAACTCCATTTTTAAATGATTTATTTTCGCAAAATAAATAACGTATTTTGCCCTTATTAAGTGGATTTTTATTTAATGAAAAAAAATTAGAAACCCCTCACCAGCTGGTTTCTCTACAGTATTGTTATTTTTATTCTTTTTTTTTATTTTTTGACTCTACAAAATAACAAAAATAAAGACAACAACAATAACATTTATGACAATGACTTCATTTCTGCTCCACCGTGCAAACAACCCGCCTCAGATCAGAACTCCTGTTGGTTCAGAATCAAAGCCGACCCCCAGAGGGAGGGTCTGCACCAGGCTGAGCGCCTCAGACAAGCCAATCAGAAAATAGGAGAAAAAAAAATCAACAAACAGTGTTTTAAAGCAGCAGAGTATAAAGTTCCCGCTGTCAGTGAGAGGATGTGCTGCAGGTTTGAGAGCCAGACGATCATTTCTTTCCTAACGAACAAAATCCAGCTTGGAAAAAAAAATAAAAAAGAAAAGAAAAATTAAAAAAAAGAGGAAGATAAGGATTTACGCACATTGACCAATTTTTTTGTCCAACATTTTTATTTTTCATGAGAAACTATTTCAAAACATTTGTTCTAAAAATAGAGACCCCGATTCTTCATAAAT
>NW_013952489.1:1802955-1813776 GCF_001266775.1 Austrofundulus limnaeus
CACACACACACACACACACACACACACACACACACACACACACATGCGCGCGCCCTCAGGACGCAGCGAGTTGCGTCTCCGCGCGGATCTTGTGCCCCTCGTTTGGCTCCGCGCTCTGACGGAACGAGTCTGGGCTCACGTCATCTTCTGAAGGTGGACCGAACCGAACCGAGGTCTATAAAAGTCGCAGCAGCAGCTCGCGCTCTGTGCGGGAAAACTCACCGGAGAAGGAAACAAGTTCTCTTCAAAAGCCAAAGGATCTGCGGCTCCGCTGCTGAAGGTGGGTCCGCCTCAGGCTGGATTTCCAACAAGTTTCTTAGAAAACTCATGTTCTCTGTTTGAATATTGTTTTTGCCTGTAAATCTAACATGTATCTGAACCGTTTTGTCTTTAACCAAGATTTATTACCTTTAGTGGTGGTGGTGGTGGTGGTGGGGGGGGGGGTCTTTCTGAGCCCCCCAACTGTACCCATAAAGGTGCAGAACTTCATAGACAAGACGGCGCACGCAGACCTGTAAAACTATTTGGAATAGTTGACAGCTTGTCCTCATGTTGGGGAGTTTCCTCAGTCCGGGCTAAAATCTGTGTGAGGAGGAGAGTGGGTGGTTGCCTCCAATTAACAAATAAATAAACAAACAAACAAACACCTATGTTGGTTTATTAAAAACAGCAGAACATTCAGGACAACAAGAGGCTGCGCGTGTTTGGATCAATTCGGATAATGGTCTTTGACGCACCGAGCGGCACCAGAAAACCGTTTAAAAATAACTTGTTGCTTCATTTGATAAAAGTTTTACACGAAATGATCAAACGCATTTTTATATTGTTATTGTTTCTGATTGTTGTTATTTTATATATATATTTATATATGTATATATATTTTATTATAATTTACAAAGAAAGAGAGAGAGAGAAAGGCGCTCGGAAAAGTTTTACGCGCAAGTGGATGCTGAGAACCGGACCAGGACATGTTCCACCTGGCCCAGTTTGGGGTGCTGTCGGCTCTGGCCACCGCGCTCACATCGCTCCTCTCTGCGCTCCTGCTGCTGGTTCTGACCCGGCAGCTGTGGAGTCTCCGCTGGACCCTGACCCGGGACAAGGAGAGCAAGCTGCCGCTGCCGAACGGCTCCATGGGCTGGCCGCTGGTCGGGGAGACCTTCCACTGGCTCTTCCAGGTCAGAACAAGAACTTTTCTCATTCTGTATTTTATATCTGCAGGAAAAAAAATTGAACAAACCGTTTTAGGATGTTTGTAATTATTCTGGAGACACGAGAAGTTCCCACAAGTTCTTGCAGATTCTTGTCCAGGCTGAGTTCTGGTCCCACAACATGTGTGGACTTGATGCTCCTTCCTCTTTCCGGGTGAAATCCCTTCATCCTGCTGCCTTTCTTTCCAGCTCTCCATCTATTCTGTCCTCTCAACTGAAACTTTACAAATCCTCATGAAAAAGGACAAAAATTCTGTTTGATCCTCTTCTTTTTTAAAGCTTAAGGCAGCAGTTCTTCCTCATTTAACATCCTCTCTTTTTCCTCGTCAGAGCAGTGGATTGAATTAATGTTGTTAGTAGAGTTAAATAAAAATATTTATTAAGATGGACATACAGTATGTCCTGAAGTGCGCTCTAAATGTTTTATTATGAAAGAAAGGCGCCAAAACTTCTGAAAGACCAATAAGTAACATGTGAGGAAACCACAATAAAAGCATCTTAAAATAAAATAAAATTCTCTTAAAACGTGAAAAAAAAAACATTTGAAGAAGTTGCACAAGTGTTCACCCCTTAATATTTTGTCTGTTCTGATGGCTTAAAACCTGGAATTTAAAAGGACTTTCAAATGGATTGCCTGTTTTATTTTACACAACTGCCTTTAAAGATGAATTATAGAAGTTGTTGTAAACTAAACTAAAATTAATGTAAATTTGAAAAACATTCTGAACCCCCCCCCCCCCCCAGTATTCTTTTACAGTAACGTTTCAAACCCTGTTGATACAAAAAACAAAGACAAAAAAAAAACACATCCCACATCATGATGCTGCCACCACCCTGCTTGACTGTAGATATCTTTGAGTGTGAGTGGTGTTAGGGTGGAACCACACATGCTGTCCTTTATATTATAACGTTTCTGTTTTAGCACATTCTTTCACATGGGCTTTGGAGTCATTGGAGTTGAGAAACTCAGTCAGTGTCTTTTTCCTGCCACACTTCATGCAGCCCAGTTTATAGTGGTCAGGTCCTCCCATCTCTGCAGACGAGCTGCCAGCTCTCAGGGTTATCTTTGTCATCTGGTTGTTGTGTTTTGTTTTGTTTTGTGACAATTGCCCTCCTTACCTGGTCTGTCTATGATGGACAACCTGCCGTTGGCAGGTTTGCTGTGGTGGCATTATTTTTCCATTTTATTCACTCACCACCATGAAAGGTGGGGGGAATGCCTTTGAATTCATGTCTTTATCAGCATTTTAGCAAAATATCTCATTAACTGAGGATTTGAATGAAACTTTCTGAAAAATATTCCTTAGATGATCTACAGCTGACTAACTTCACCCAGTTAAGGATTGCCACCGTAGCTAATCCGTTTTAGCAAGCACACGATTGTCTATATAAAGCAACTGTAATACTTTGAACACTACCAAATCACACAATATCAACAGTTTGCCTGTAACAATATTTTCAAGAATGTAACTGAACCATTTCATTTCTAAGCATAACGTAAGGTATAAGTGAGGTAAAATGTATTTATATGCTGTAGCACTTTTCAGCAGTAAGGCAATGCGAAGTGCTTTACATGATTTAAAAAATGATACAAGCAAATAAAAAAGACAGGCAGTATGTCATTACACAAATAGGCAGTATAAATATAAATAGGTGAAAAGGTAGAATAATCTAAGACATCACAGCATACTTTCTGTTTATTAACCTTTGGGTTCCCAGTTTCATATTAATAATCACTGATGACTGTCTAACTGGTTTAAGTGTAACTAAGTAATCTGCATAATATACTAAGTAATAAAATAACACACTGCATAAATTAATGACTGTGCAATATACTAACATTTAATTTATAAGTCCCAGAAGGCAGTCACATTTCAGCACTATCTAAGTGTTGCAACAAACAAACATACAACATACAATATAAAATAGTCTTTTTTGTGTAAAATGGTCTTAAACCTGATGCATACATCAACAAGATGTGAGATAGTAGATCAGTGATTATGTCTTTTTGAATGTCTTTCTCCTCTCGTAGTGTAAATGTCAGTAATTATAAAACTTCCCACAGAGTAGCATATGTTGCACATATCTAAGCATATAAATCACAACAGTGATAGCAGGATAAAAAAGACAGGATTTTTACCCAATGAAAACAGAAATTAAAGAAAGGCTTGTTTGATGAGGAGTCGAAGGAAAAACTCTTTATTTTAGGTTAAGAGTGGAGATAAAAAAAAAGTAGACATGGACTTTGATGGCATGTTCACGTCTCAATAGAACCAGCCAATATGCTCCTCGAAGCTGCCCATCTTTCTAATTCAACAACTGGCCTCAAGGAGCAAACCATATTCAGCAAAATGCAGAAGCACTCACCACTCTGCATAAAAAAACACACCGACAAATTTTTGTCGCTTAAAACTGTAAGCGAGTTGTAAGAATGGAAGAATAAATCAGCCTTTAGGCTTGGTTTACATTGCATGTTCTAATGCTCATTTCAGATGTTTGCTCAGCTCCTATTTTTTATGTGCGGTCACTGACATTCTAATTTAAAGACAACTGTCATCAGACTACCGTGTGAACAGTTTGTGGATGCTGCAAATATTGGCATGGATCAATCCTGAAGTTGCTGTGCAATCAGAGCTAGCCTGGTAAAAACCAGACCCTGTCCTTCACTTTCCTTCATTCGAGGGTCTGGACTCGCGGTCGTGGAGAAGTGATTCCTGCTGGAGGCGTGGCCTCTGCTGAAGTGTGTCTGTTGTCGCTGTGAAGGAGGCTAAGCTAAGAAGCTAACTGGAAATCGCGAGCACTGTAAACAACCCTACTGAGAGGAGAGAAGAACCGAGCCGAATGAGACGACTGTAAATGAGAGCTGCTGCTTTGTCAGACAAATTTATTTTAATTTGGAAGCCTTATCAACACGGACTGACTTCATTCATTTCCTCTGCTGCCCTTGCTAAATGACAGGCAGACTAAAACAGAGCAGAAAATCGATGTCATCGTTCACATTTGAACTCCTCCCTCTGTTCACTGATTGGTCTGGTTGAAATTCTACCAAAGAAATATTTGTCTATGGGAGAAATCCCAGGCAGAGCAGTGAAGGGAAACTAAAATTGAGTGGAACTGTTAGGAAGGAAGGGCCAGACTAGTAATATGCATTCCTTAAACCAATGCTCTGAATCTGAAATGAGATTTAATTGTATATGTCATTCAAGGTTTGAAATCTTTCTTTTTACTCTTTAACTTTGATTTCTATTTTTCTCCAACTTTGCCTTTGAAAAGTGTAGAAAATTTATTGAAATTGTGACTTCTAAAATTTTTTAATGAACCAGACAGTGGTGGGCAGCACTAATCCAAAAATTGGTTCCACTAGCCCTAAACACTAACTCAAATATTTAGGTCCCCTAAATCTAAAGCACTAATGCACTGAAAGTTTTAGCAAAAGCTAACTCTAAAGCACTAATGCACTGAAAGTTTTAGCAAAAGCTAACTCTAAAGCACTAAAAGAACCCAGTCAACATGAACATTCTTCAACAGACAACATGAGTCATATATTGCCATGTTGCTCTCTTTAGACCTATCATTGATGTTCCACAGCTGTATTTGGGTTCATACTGTATATTGTCACCTAGTGGATAAGTGACACACATACAAACAAAATGTGTGACAGCTTTCACTGTCAGCTGGTAACATTAATGTTGATCAATAACATTTATAGACATCAGTTAGTGCTTCTAAATTTAGCCTTTAAATTTAGCAAATGCTAATCCACTAATGCATTTTAAAATTAGCAGAAGCCCTAAAGCACTAATCAGTAAATTATTTTCCCTATTAGTGCTTTAATGCTTTGGGGGAACTGTGCCCACCACTGGAAACCGGGGTGAAAACTTATGCTCACACCACTTCTCAGTTTTATAGTTTATTTATCCGAAACTTCCTTTACCCCACCGCAGGGTTCCAACTTCCACATCTCGCGTCGAGAACGTCATGGAAACGTGTTTAAGACCCACCTTCTGGGAAAACCTGTCATCCGGGTCACAGGGGCAGAAAACATTCGGAAGATCCTGCTGGGTGAGCATAGCCTGGTGTGTACACAGTGGCCTCAAAGCACCTGCATAATCCTGGGACCCAACACCCTGGTCAACTCTATTGGAGAACTGCACAAGAAGAAGAGAAAAGTAAGATCCAGGACTGACAACAAACTAAAACAAGCTTCATCTAACCATGCTTGAATCCACCCACTCAACTCTTTATTGGCTGCCAGATAATAATGTTTTATGACTTCTCTTTTTTTTGTTTGCTCATTCACTTTTAAGATCCTGGCCAAAGTGTTTAGCCGGGGGGCTCTGGAGTCCTACCTGCCCCGCCTGCAGGAAATCATCAAGTCTGAAGTAGCAAAATGGTGCTCTGAGCCGGGCCCAGTTGATGTGTACAGCTCAGCCAAGTCCCTGACATTTCGCATTGCAGTCAGCGTCCTGATGGATTTGCAGTTGGAAGAAGAGCGAATCGTTTACCTGGCTAAGATTTTTGAGCAGCTGATGAACAATTTGTTCTCGCTCCCCATCGACGCTCCGCTGAGCGGGCTGCGAAAGGTACAAAACCCTCTCCAGATGTTGCATTATAAATGTTATATCAACACAAAGACATTAAGAATACAATGTGCATTCTTGTATGTCCAGGGGATAAAAGCCAGAGAAATCTTGCATGCCAACATGGAGAAGATCATTGAGGAAAAAATGGCGAGGCAGCAGGCGGAATATGAACATCATGATGCTTTTGACTACATGCTGTCCAGTGCCAAGGAACACGGCCAGCAGCTCAGCACCCAGGAGCTCAAGGTACCAAACTTCACATCAAAGTTTCAAACTAAAATCCCACACAATCTGTTAATGTTCAAATCATGTGTTGGATTTGACACTCAGCCAGCACTACATCAAATTTTAGTTGAAATACTAAGTTTTTGTATTTGCTACAGTAGGTTAGCTGTGGCTTTCATCTTGGAACAGGTTGAACCCAAATGTTCTCCAGTTGTTGATGCACATCCAGTGATTACTTTAATAGTTTTATAAATCCATTGATTGATGAGGTAGTTTTTAACAGTTTGACAAATAAACATATTTTATATTATATATTTGGTTATTGTGTAGATTAAAGTAAGATCAAACTAAAAGCATGAAAAACAAACAAAAAAAATGTGGCCAAGTTTCCCAAAACTAGATAAAAAGTAGAACAATAACATAATATATATAAATGTTCAGGTCATGTGATGTTGTAGTCTAACACATGGGATAAAACCAAAAAATCATTTTGCTTTGGAAACAGTTGGTTTGAAGTCTGGGCATTGACTGGGTCTTTCAGGACATTTACTTGTTAAAGGACTGGAGTGTTGCTCCAGAAATTTGTTTAGGGTCCTTGTCCTGCTGACAGTCTTAACAAATTCTAGAAAATTCCAATAAGATTTCTTAAAAAAAAGGTCCACATCTTAAATCCAAGCTTACCCGTCTTTGCAGATAAAATAATGTCTCAATATCATGATGCTGCCACTGCCATGTTTTACTGTGTGGATAGTGTTCTCAGCAGAAACAGGCATATCTGAGCACTTAGAAGTTCATTCTAAACTGGTCAACATGGGTTAAAAACAGGACTGCTGTGGGTTTTGATCATGTGTTGTGTCAATCTAACCTAACACATTAGATCAAACCAAAACTCGAGCCAAACATTTACTCAGATCTGAAGATGTATCTCAAATCTATATACTCATGTTGGAGATCTAAAAGCAGATGCCTTTAATGTTTCAACTGATACACAATTTAAGTTAAGTCTCAAGTATTTGGAAAGAATTTCAGAGACTTTGTACTGTTGAAAGCATTCCCACTATACTGTAGATCAACACTTGTCACCGGTATTTCGAAAACCTATATATCCAACATCTGTTGAAGTTATTCAACACCCACTTAGTTTAGCAAATAAAGTTCAATTCCATTTGTTTTCCAATTCTGGTCTTTGGGATTCACTGCATTGCACATTTTAAACGTTTGCATATTTTAAGACTTGAGATCTGATAACATACACACTAAGCAGGTCACAGTTTTATCACAGGGCCACACAGAAACAAATCTCTGAATAAAGACAGACTGTTTACACTCACACTTAGTGACAATTTAGAGCTGCAAATTCACCTAACGTATGTTTTTTGGCAACATAATTAGGTTTCTTGATAGAGCGTGATAACAATGTATAACACATTCTTATGTTGGACTTGTAACATATTGACGCGCGCGGGGGTCCGTCCTTGCCGCCCGCGGCTTTTCCGGGTTGCGTCACAGGATTAACGGTTAACTTTAGGGTCTCTGGTTAACATGAGGGATCAGGATTAATGGTTAGCTTTAGGGTCTCTGGTTAACATGAGGGATCAGGATTAATGGTTAAATTTAGGGTCTGTGGTTNTTAACATGAGGGATCAGGATTAATGGTTAAATTTAGGGTCTGTGGTTAAAATGAGGGATCAGGATTAATGGTTAACTTTAGGGTCTGTGGTCACGGATAATGGTTAATTTGAGAGACTGGGGTCAGGTATAGGCTATACATAGCTAATATAGGTTAAATTTAGTGTCTGGGAAAATGGTTAACATGAGGGATCAGGGTTATTGGTTAACTTTAGGATCTGTGTTCAGAGACTCATCCTCCTCTGCTTCATGTCTTACAAAATGGACCGCACGTCAACATTTTGATGCTTGGTCAAGCGTCAATATGTTAACGCGCGCGGGGGGGGGGGGGGGGGGGGGGGGGGGGGGGGGCATGAGAATGGGCTACAATGTATCAGTGAGGTGGGGTTTAGGTGCATTTCTACATTACAACCGTAACAAGACCAGGGAAACGTTCTAGAGCAGTGGCAGTAATGTGACATGATCCTCTAGTGCGTAGCTGCATCTTGATGCAGAAACAGTCATGCCAGGGTGAGCATAGAGAAGGATGTAAGGTAGCTTCTTCAGGATATTAGCAGGAGAAACCTTTTGGCAAGTATTAAGAATATTGAGGATTTTAGCTCAAACTGCCTTTACACTGAATTTACTGGTATCCAGCCATAGTAGTAAAAAGTAATGCAGGTTGGGGGTGGGGGGGATAAAGGGGTTATCATGCAGTGTTTGGTCAAGATCAACTTGACTTCTATTTATTTTGGTCATCAAGGCAACCTATGACCAATTATGGTCTAAGGTTTTCTATTGCTAATAACCAATGTGGGTCCAACTCCTACACTGTTATTACAAATAAATAAATTACATTGACTTCTATGAAGGCATCTATAAAATCAAGTGTTTTGAAGCAGGGAAATAATTGTACAGAGCAGTTGGTCTCAAGGACCAGTTTAGAAAAAATTAAAATTAAAGTCTCCCTATCTGATTTTTATCTCCCAGGAAACAGCCGTGGAGCTCATCTTCGCTGCTCACTCCACCACAGCCAGTGCCTCCACATCGCTGGTTCTGCAGCTTCTTCGCCACCCGGTGGTGGTGGAGAAAGCCCGAGCAGAGCTAGAGGCAGAGGGCCTTAGCTGTCCACAAAACCAGAGCCACAACACATCTTGTGTCACTGTAGAAAAAGAGCAGGATGGCGATGAAACAGAAAGGACCCACCTGCTGAACAGCTGCAGTCAGAATGCAGGCGATAAGTTTCCACAATCCAAGTCTCACATACCGTACCTCACCCTGGACAAGCTGAGCCAGCTCCAGTACATCGGCCGCGTTGTCAAAGAGGTGCTCCGCTTTCTGCCGCCAGTCTCTGGTGGTTACCGGACAGCTCTGCAGACATTTGAACTCGATGTAAGTCTTATTCTAAGTTAGGAAAATACTTTTGTCTCTTGTTTACTTTGACAAACGATGATGAACTGACAAACAATCAAGCGATCATGAGATATTTTGCTAACAGGCACACAAACACAAAATGGTGAAAGCATTATCATCCAATTTTTGTTTCTCTTTCTATTCTCTGACAGCAGCAACCATGTGACATTGTGAACAATGTATTTATTTACTTAAGTCATAAACACAAAGAAAGCTCTAAAAAGCTGGATAAAAAATCAGTATAAGTGCACCACAATACGGTGGCAGTGCAGACTGAGCATTAGCATAATGTTGCAAGGGATTGCGTAACATTACTGAAGGGTCACTTCTATTTAAGTTTTGTTAATGTAGTGTATGTGTTTCTGTATGTGTGAACTTTTCAACATGACTAATAAATCCGATTGGTATTTGCGATCACAAACACAGACTTATGTTACCAAAGTCCAGTGGAAAATGAGAGAGAAATTCCAGGTGGAATGCTTATATGGAATGCTCATATCTTTCAGACATATATGTCTGAAAAACACAATTTATTCAAATAAGTAATTAAGAAAATAAAATGTTTTCCATAAATCCCTAGAGGGGAAATTAGTTCTCTGCAATTTTCCCATCACACTTGTGAGCACACGTGGGGCAGTGGACTGCCATATAAGTTGATGGGGAGTAGCTAGGTGGGGAGGGGGGAGGGGTTCGTCAATGAGAGTTGCTCATCCACATTTTTGTTGTTGGTTTGGGGAGTTGAATCAGCGACCTTCTGATCATCGATCATGGCTGAAGGGCATCGTCCTGTCTCCAGTCAAATCTACATAGGCATTCTTGACTATTCTCTACCTTGTATACAATTGTGGAGCAACATATACAGTGTTGCTTACTAATGACCCTTAACCCCTGCTGTTTGCTTACTAATGACCCTTGACCGCTGCTGTTTTCAGTCTGTGTGTGCAGATGAGACATTAAATGTATTATTAAACAAAAAATCTATAACAATTAAATCAATGTAAGATATAATCGCTGATTGGCTTTTCTTTTATTATTGACAGGGCTACCAAATCCCCAAAGGTTGGAGCGTCATGTACAGCATCCGGGACACGCATGAGACTGCACCGGTCTTTCAAAGTCCGGAGCTGTTTGATCCGGACCGCTTTGGCCCCGAGCGGGATGAAAGCCGATCATCTCGGTTCAGCTACGTGCCTTTCGGTGGTGGTGTGCGGCGCTGCGTTGGGAAAGAACTGGCACAGATCATCCTTAAAACTCTGGCAGTGGAACTGATTGGAACCTGCAAATGGACCCTGGCTACAGGGAACTTCCCAAAAATGCAAACAGTGCCTATCGTTCATCCCGTAAACGGGCTGCATGTACGATTCTCCTACAACCACTGACTTTCATTTATAAGACTGACAGACTTTCTCAGAACTCATCAGGTGACAATTTATACATATGGAAACGCTCTCCAAGCAAAGAGATTGAACTTCTCTAGACAATTTTTATCTTCCCAGACTGCTCACCTGCAATTATTCAATGTCCTTTTAGGATGAAAAACCTTTCAAACCCTCTTTTTGTTGTAGTATAATTGAACTACCTGCTTAAATCACCTGTTAGTGTTTTGATTACTTCAGAGGTTTTATTCTTTACAAGCATTTTAACTTATTTTTATATTCAGGTATTATAATTATTTTTTTACCTATGTACTTTCAAACAGGATCTGCCCACCTAATGGACTGCAAACTAAACAGCAAAAGGCTTTGCTCAGAGCTTTTCAATGGAAACAAAATATATACTGTAAA
>NW_013952489.1:1815031-1816739 GCF_001266775.1 Austrofundulus limnaeus
ACACTGCACTTTCTCAACCGAACTAAACCCTGTAAACAACCTGTTCCCGCCCTCACCTGTGGGGGCGCTGCACAAAGAACCACTAAAGGAATCAACATGAAAACCTCAGAAGAAGACATGGAGCGCAACTTCCTTCTTCACAAAATGTAAACAAATGATAGTAATGTTACATTTTAGTGGTTATAGCGTTTATTTTTGGTTTTTGGTAAATGTGCTAAACAAATTGTCTTCAACAATGAGCTCAGCATGAGAGGAAGATGAGGCGGAACCACGGAGAATGTTGTTTTACACACAAGGCGGCTGAGGATGCTCTGTGTTAATCGAGTAGGAGCGCGTCTAGCTCCACAGTCATGATGTCCACCTTATACAGTCGTCCAGCAAGGTATTTACACCATATAATTACATTTATTACTGTTATTACTCAGAATGTCATGCAGTATAGTCCGCTTCCTGCTTTTGGAGTGGTCTCTGGCCTTCTTAGCGTTCACACATGCAGTCGAATCGCACCAGAGTTCGTTTCAATCGAACCGAGACCTAGGCTTTCAGGCGGACCAGTGTTCGTTTTTTGATCTGAATCAGAGTTCGATTACGCATTCACACCTCCACAAACGAACCAGAATTTCCAGGCAAACAAACTAGAGTTCGATTAAACTGGACTAAACAGTGCAGGTGTGAATACGCCCTTAAAACAGAGTGATGAGGTCATACTGTGACAGACAATCAGTATCCAATATACTCCTCCAATCACAGCTCAGTAGCTGCACTCTCATTTGGTAGATGTTGTCAGATCATCTATGACTACTCCAACATGTCCTGGAAATGTCATGAAAATCTGTTAATTACTGTTTGAGAATTGTGCATAGCTGGACGAACAGACAAACCAACACTACTGAAAACATCACCTCCTTGGTGGAGGAAACTGTGTACTGTGCTTACTCTATGAGCCGTGTGGACTCCACACAAACAATTCAGTTCAATTAAATTCAAATTCAAAAATACTTGATTGATCCCAGAGGGAAATTAGATAAAACTAACTGTCCGCATACGGTTGCAAACGGTTGAAACTTAATACCCGAGTTTACTGATTGTCTAATTCTCTCATGGCAAATTTCTTAATTTCTCACAAATTTAGTCATGGAGTCAACAGTCGAGGAGGAAGAGATAGCTTGGCTTTTAGCTTTAAAAAATAAACAAAAGAAAAGAATGTAATATTTACCTTGCCCAATGTCTGATCTATTTCCTCCCAAAAATTTCTTGCTCTCTGAAAGTCCTTATATTCCCTCTTTTGTGTATCATATAAGTTTCTATGTTTTCAAAATTTGACTCCATTTTGTTCACAAGATGGCTCTGATTCTCGACCTTATCTGCTTGATGTCGCATACAAAACAGTTCGATGAGAACTTGCCAGGCATCTTATTGTGTAACGCAGAATATGTGGACATAAACGTAAAAACTGATTTTTGTGCGGACCTGTCCGGCAAACATCTGCTTGCTTTGAGTCTGTGCGGACCTCCACAGAGTGAAGAATGCCTGAGTATGTGGGGGGCCTTAAATCGGTAACTCATCAGCTTAACAATGAAATCAAACTAGATACCGCATAGCGGTAACATAATGACCCCTGCACTCACAAATGCACCAGAACTCAGAAGTCTTTATACCTAATAAATGTCATGCCACTAGGTGCATCCCAAAATTGTAATGGTTTGGG
>NW_013952489.1:1816790-1828629 GCF_001266775.1 Austrofundulus limnaeus
GGTTGGACCTGAAGGATAACCCCTCACCAGAGCTGAACAACKAAAGAAATCTGAAGTTCCTATGTTTAATAGGTTTTGAGCAATAACCATTTTTTATGTCCATATACCACTTTTTCAGATAAATTGGGGGTCCGGACAGTGGGGGGCACTGATTGGTGGGCCTGATGGATAGAGCTTCATCAGAGCTAAACAATGAAAGAAATCTGAACCTTCTATGTTGAACACTTTCTGAGTTATAAGTGATTTTGCATGTCCGGACACCCCCACTTTGAAAGGAGTCCCCTCCTCAAATATGGGGTATATCGTAAAACCGTTGGCTGGTGCAGTGCAGGTCAGACTCATCTTTAATCCTGCCAGATTTCATGTTGATCGGTGCAGCCGTTTTTGTGGTACGGTTGACCAAAAATCACTGAAAGAAAAGAAAAAAAACTAGATAGCACATAGCGGTAACATAATGACCCCCGCATGCACAAATGCACCAGAACTCAGAAGTCTTTATTCCTAATAAATGTCATGCTACTAGGTGCATCCCAAAATTGTAGTGCTTTGGGTGGGGGTCTTTTTTTTTGGGGTGGGCGTTGAACCTGATGGATAGCCCCTCATCAGAGCTAAATAACCAAAGATATCTGAAGCTCCTGCGTTTAATAGATTTTGAGCTATAACCATTTTTGTACATCCAGATAACCCTTTTTCAGATAAATTGGGGGTCCAGGGGGTGGGGGGCACTGATTGGTGGGCCTGATGGATAGAGCTTCATCAGAGCTAAACAACAAAAGAAATCTGAAGCTCCTATGTTTAATAGTTTATGAGCTATAACCATAACCCTTTTTTCAGATAAACTGGGGGGTCCGGGCAGGGTTGGGGGGGGGGGCACTGACTGGTGGGCCTGATGGATAGAGCTTCATCACAGCTAAAGAACAAAAAAAATCTTAAGCTCCTATGTTGAACAGTTTCTGAGTTATAGGTGATTTTTCCATGTCCTGACACCCTCATTTTGAAAGGAGCCCCCTCCTCAAATATGGGGTCTATCGTAAAACCGTTGGCTGATGCAGTGTAGGTCAGACTCTTCTACAGTCCTGCCAAATTTCATGTTGATCGGTGCAGTCATTTTTGTGGTACGGTTGACCAAATATCACTGAAAAAAATACATAAATAAATAAATAAATAAACAAATAAATTAATTAACAAATAAATAAATTAATTAATGAATTAATTAATTAATACATAAATAAACAGTACGAAAACAATATGACTCCCGCTTACGCTTCGCATGCGGGGGTCAAAATTGGCATGGTCCACTTCATAATAATATATAAGGTCTAGAAGCACCAATTTTTTGTCATTAACAGAAATGGCAATGTCATTATGGACTTTTTAATCCGATCGACTCAGTGCTATGTCAAGATCTAAATTCGGATGGAAAGATTTCACAAAGAGCATGTTTCAAAGTGTTTTTAAAAACTTTTTCTCAGACCTTAGAGTAAAGGGGCAAATGAGAAACAGTCTAGGACTTGATAAAATTGCGGGGGCATGGTGTATTTTGTAAAAATGGGTCTAACCCCAGCATGTCTGAAAGCAACTGCGACAGTTCGTGAATCAAAATTTTAATAAAGTCAAGATGCCATGGCATACAGTGTCAGAAACCTCTTTCGATCTCTTAGGAAGAAAAATGTACATATGACAGTGTACAAACTTCATGTTTAACCAGCTCAAAGTAGCTAGAAAACTGGTTTTTACTGTATGAATCCAGCTGAAGCTACAGCAGCAACAGCGAAGTCAGGAGCAGAATTTGAACCAGTAAGGCCGGCGTCACACCACAAGAAAATCATGCCGATTTTTGCCCTTCCGACAATCTTAAGGAAGTCCAGATTATCGGGATCGCTCTAAAGACAATCATAGCAGATATTCCTGCCATGGGTGGTGAGTTAAGAGTGATCTAGTTGGCTCGGAAGGACGTCGGGACCGCTCCGACCTCAAATCGGGGATATTCAACATGTTTGATTTTTTGGCCCGATATCACAGTGTGTTTAGTGTTCACCCGAGCTCTCTGCCTATGAATAAGATGTGTAGCCAATCAGAAAGCGAGGTGACGTAAACACGGAGGGGAAAATACAGAAGACAAAAAAAAAAACTGTCATGACTCACCAGAAAGTCTGCTGGATGTTAAAAGTCCTATGGAATAGATTTTCCTCTGGTAAAAATAGTCCACAAACTATCAACATTGTTTCTTCCTTGTTGCAAATGTTTATTTACTCTGAACTCACGTCTCTTTGGAGGTCAAGTGAGATTTTTCCTCGGATTTCTGATTTCTCCCAAGATTTCAGGAAGTCTTGCATGATTTCTGACATTGAATGTTCATGAATATAGTATATTTTCATGTGTGGTGTGTTGTCTCTTGCCGTGTGACTGTACACCACACACTGTAGGACCAAAGCTTTTATATCCATGATTTTCTATCATCACGTGTGGGCTGTATCGGTCTTTGAAAATAGGCTGACTGTTTTAAAATCTTCTAGTGTGACTCAGCCTTAACCTGTCTGACCAATGCCACTTAAAAGTTCAACATTTAATAGATTTAATATTTTTAGAGATGTCTATTTGTTAAGCATTTCTGGTCATTTATATGACTTTTTTGAAAAGTATAATTAAATAAAAAACACCTGGTGTACCACAGGGATATGTTCTAGTTCCAATTACTGTATGTTCTATCTTCATGCCCATTTTTGACCAGTTCATTTGTTCAGGGCCACAATGTTTATGCAGAATACACTCTGCTTTAAATGCTAATAAGAGGCAAAAACTAGCAAGAAAGAATGATGCATACAACAAAAATGTATGAATCATTTCAATGTTTGTTGTTGGAGTTATCTGAAAAAGTATGTTTAGGCCCACAATCAGCTTTAGAAACTCCAAGAATCTGTATATATCCAAACAAACCCATTCCAAATGAGAATGAGTTCACCACATGCAAGTCCATTCTAAGAACAACACGGAGGCCCCCGTTAAGATCATTGAGTATGTCCACCCTCCACCTGACCGCCCTCATTGAAAGGCAGAGAATAGGGTGAAGTTATGTGGCAGAAAATTAATGGGACACACACAGCCTGGCCTATTTGTGTCCGCTGCAGGGCCCCGTAGCTCTGCCAAGGTCGTTATCTGATGAACGCTCAGCCACTGTGAACTTGGCGTTGTTTCTAACCAGGGTTCACGCTGGTGCCACTGGCTGCACAGGTCAGCGACTGGTCAGCTGTTGGGAGGAGATGCATGGGAACCAGAAAGGGGACAAAACACAATCTGACTGTATAACACTAGTTATATAATCAGAATATATAATAATTCTATAGAGCATTGGAAAATGTGGCATTTATTTACAATGATGTCCAGGACAATAGTCCAATATTGGGCTATTTTATTATTGTAAAAAACCCAATAAAATAAAATAAAGATTTGTGTTTCTAGACAGTTCTTGATTGATTTCTTAAGGATAGAAATAAAATATTTTAACAATAATTTGATGTTTTGACAAAACAAAAGACTTAATATTGATTTCATCTACAAAATAAAGGAAGTTCAGATGTGACCAACTATATTTGTTTATTACCACATTAAACTACTTGCATGGAAAAAAATAATACTGTGGAAAAATTTAGTTTAATTATGACTATACTGACAAGCTAAATGTCAGTTCAAAAGGGGACCAGGATCAAAGTGGAATACAGAAAGTTTTTTAAATCTTTTCAGTACTGCCAGTTTCACATTACACTGTTATTTACATAGAATTGCACGATTGTTCACACACACACACACATATACACACACACACACACACACACACACATATATATATATATATATATATATATATATACAGTCCCTTCCAAAAGTATCGGAACAGCAWGTCAAATTCTCTCGTTTTTGTTGTTTACTGAAGATATTTGGGTTTAAGATCAAAAGATGATCATGAGAAGAGTTCTGCAGGTCAGCTTTTATTTCCTGATACTTACATGTAGATGTGTTGAACAACTTAAGATATATCAACGTTTATAATACACCACAGCATTTTTAGGTGAGCAAAAGTATTGGAACATTTTTATCTTAAAGTAAGTAACATTTAATATTTGGTGGCATAACACTTGCTTGCAATGACTGCCTCAGTCCTGAGACCCATCAACATCAAACTGTTGATGCTTCATTTCTGATGCTGTTGCAGGCTTTTTACTGCAGCCTCTTTAAGTTTTTTTTTTTTTTTTCGGGGGGTTTCTCCCTTCAGTCTCCTCTTCAGGAGGTGAAATGCTCTCTTGGGTTAAGGTCAGGTACTTGGCCAATCTAAAACCTTCCACTTTCCCCCCGATGAAGTTCTTTGTTTTGTTGGCAGTGTGCTTTGGGTCATTTTCCTGCTGTATGATTAAGTTTTTCCCGATTAGTTTGGAGGCATTTCTTCGTAATTTGGCAGACAATATCTTTCTTTACATGTAATTGTGGAGATGTATGTTTGGGTGTTTGTGATCTCACCTGGTAGCTGCTGATTGGGATGGGCGGAGCTGACTTCCCTCACCTGTCCCTGATGATGAGCCTCGGAGTATTTAAGCTTCAGAGAGAGATCCATTCCTCGCTGAATCATTCAGTTACCTTGGGTACTGTTGAGACAGCTCTTGTTACTTTTCTCCTCGCTAAGCCTCCTTGAGTAATTGATGTTTTTTTTCTCTGTGCTTCCAAGGAACCCTCAAGTTTTTCAGAACCAACCTCTGTGTGCTGGATTGAATTTCCAACGTGCCTCTCTGAAGTATCTCCTTGCTCCTGGAAACGGTCTGCTCTGCCCTGCCACTCTCCTACTGGAAACAAACCTGCCTTTAAAAGATCACTCATTAAAGATTGGAAATACCTACCTCCTGGAAACATTCAAGATACCTCCTTCTCTTGGTCTGCCTCCTCCATTGCACCTGTAAGACAAAGAAATCTATATTGCAACATTTGCTACTCACCTCCTAAACAAAAAGTAAAATTTTCCCCTTTCCCTTTCAGGACCTATGTCCCCACCATACCTTCACTGTGAATATATCATTTAAACTTTTACCTGTTGTTCCGAGTCTGTATCAGTCTTTGCTTGTATCTGGGTACTCGGACATTTACATCCTGGTAAATCGTGGTAGAATGATTCAGCCATGATGAGTACCCTCAGCAAGACTGATAAAGAACAGATCCTCAAGTCCTTAGCTCTTCAAGACCAAAGAGTTTCTCAGAATGAAGCATTGCTTAAACAAGTCTTAACCAAATTACAAGAACAATCTGATAACATGGACAAACTGGGAGGCATTGTATATTCTCTTGATCCCAAACTAGATGCCAGTTTGTTACCCACTACTTCAGCTAATGCTAACGCTTCTCCACCTCCTACGAACCCTATTCCTACTAATATGCACCCAACCTTCGACCCAGTCAACTAATTAGTGGAAACCCAGAACATCTCGGTGGCTTTCTGTTGCAGTGTAATTTAGCATTTAACAGAGCCCCTGTAACCTTTTCCTCCGATTCCGCTAAACTCACTTTCCTAATCTCTGCTCTCCAAGGTGATGCTCTCAGGTGGGCTCATGCCTATTTTCAATATCATTCTGTGGATAATCACCCGTTTTCTGTGTTCCTCCATGATTTTCAGAAGGTTTTTGAGATCCCCCTCCATCATGAAACCGCCTCCAAGAAGCTAATGGCATTACATCAAGGTACACAAACCGTGGCCGAGTTCTCAGTTTGCTTCCGGATTGCTGCTTGTGAGGCAGGATGGGATGACAGAGCCCTCTGAGGTATTTTTGTTTATGCCCTTAATGATCATGTTCAGGATCAGTTAGCCTCTTGTGATGAGCCTGACAACCTATTTCGCAATAAGAATTGACAATCGCCTCAGAGAGCGCAAGAATCAAAGGAACTGCAAGTCCCATAATTCCACTTCCGCCCTCTCATTTCCGGGACTGGCCTTTCCCGTGGTTGTCCCAGAGCCTGCTAATGCTAGCTCAGAACCCAAACCTATGCAAATTGGCAGGGCCCGTCTTTCACCAGAAGAAAGAAAATGCAGTTTTGCCGCAAAATAATGCATTTATTGCGGTAAGAAGGGTCATTATATCGCCAACTGTCCCATCTGTTTAAAAGGCCATCCCCACCAGTAAATCAGGGGATTCTGGTGGGCGCCTCTAATGGTGCCCCTGAGAAGAGACACTCTCTTTCTGCAACTCCCTGTGCTAACAATATTCACCTCTCTGTTTTGGCTTTACTAGATTCTGGGGCTGAACGGAGACTTATTAGTCAAAACCTGGTGGAACAGTTGAAAATCCAAGGGGAGGAACTCCCTCAGTCTCTTTCCATGTCGGCGCTCACCGGACAAACCATCTCATCCATAACTCACAAGGTCTCCTCTCTCCATATCGTCCTTTCTGGTAACCATCATGAATGGGGTGAGTTTTTCATTTTTCAGTCTCCTACCCCTCAGTTTATTCTGGGCTTTCCTTGGTTAGAAAAACATAACCCCATCATTAACTGGTCTCTTAGAAGAGTGGTATCATGGAGCGAACATTGCTCTAAATTTTGTTTAAGATCTGCAGTGCCATCCTCCTTACTGGCTCTTAATAAGGCCAATGAGATTGACCTGTCACTCATTCCATCTCAGTATCATGATCTGGCACCTGTTTTTAGTAAATCTAGTGCACTATCTCTTACCCCCCCCACCGACCCTATGATTGTGCAATAGATTTACTTCCCGGAGCTCCACTACCTTCCAGCAGACTTTACAATTTGTCTGGCCCTGGGAAAAATTCTATGGAAGAGTACATTGAGTCTTCTTTGGCATCTGGCATCATTCGCCCCTCTACCTCCCCTGTGGGTGCTAGGTTTTTTTTTTCGTGGCCAAGAAAGACAAGACTCTAAGACCCTGTATCGATTTCAGAGAACTCAATAACATCACTGTGAAAAATAAATATACACTTTCCCTCACTAATTCCGTGTATGAACAACTTCAAGGTGCTACTATTTTTTTCTAAACTCAACCTCCATAATGCGTACCACCTCGTTCGCATCAGAGAAGGCGATGAATGGAAGACAGCATTCAGGACCCCGCTGGAACATTTTGAATACCTCGTCATGCCGTTTGCTTTAACTAACGCACCTGCTGTTTTCCAGGCTCTGGTTAATGACATCTTAAGGGATTTTTTTGAACCAATTCATTTTTGTCTACCTGGATGACATTCTGATTTAATCCAGAGATCCTCAATAATACATCCAACATGTCCGATCTGTTCTTCAATGCCTCCTTGAGAATCAACTGTTCATTAAAGCCGAGAAATGTGAGTTCAGTGTTCCTTCCATCACCTTCTTGGGTTTTGTTTTTAAGAGTGGACAGGTGCAGTCAGAACCTGAGAAGTTGAAGGCTGTGATGGAGTGGCCAGTTCCAGAGAATAGCAAACAACTCCAATGATTCTTGGAATTTGCCAATTTCTACTGACGCTTCATCAGGAATTTCAGTCGGGTGGCTGCACCTTTAACCAGACTCATCTCCACTCTCCGCACTTTCAACTGTGTGCATTTTTTCACACAGATTGTCCCCTACTGAAGCTAATTATGATATTGGCAACCGTGAACTTCTGGCCATTAAACTGGCTTTAGAAGAATGGAGGCATTGGTTGGAGGGGGCTGAGACTCCTTTTTTGATCCTAAACCGATCATAAGAACCTGGCATGTCTCCAACGAGCTAAGAGGTTAAACTCCCGTCAGGCGAGATGGTCTTTGTTTTTTGCTAGATTCAACTTCTCCATAACCTATAGACCCGGTTCTAAGAAAACTAAACCTGATGCCCTGTCTCAACAGTTTTCATCCTCAGGTCTACCCAAAACCAACGAGTCCATTTTATCAGCCACCTGCACCATTGGAGCCATCCCTTGGGACATTAAGGGAGAAGAGTTACTTGCCCAACAACTGGAACCAGATCCTGGCAATGGCCCCCCTAACCGCCTGTTTGTGCCTCAAGCGGCCATCAGTAAGGTACTCACATGGATCCACTCTGCCAGATTTACATATCATCCAGGGGTCAACAGAATGATTTCCTTCACTAAGAGACATTTTTGGTGGCCTAACTTGTACAGAGACATCAAAGAGTTTGTATCAGCCTGTACCACTTGTGCCCAGAATAAGAGCCTCCACTGGTCCCCTGCTGGTCTCCTTCAACCCCTCCCCATTCCAGGACACCCCTGGTCTCATATTGCCTTGGATTTCGTTACTGGACTTCCACCTTCAGAAGGTAATACTACCATCCTTACTATTGTGGACAGATTTTCCAAGGCAGTACATTTTGTACCCTTAAGTAAGTTACCTTCTGCATTTGAAACTGCCCAACTGTTGATACATGTTTTTCGGATACGTGGCATTCCTTGTGACATTGTTTCTGACCGAGGTTCTCAGTTTATATCCCAGGTGTGGAAAGCATTTTGTCAGGCTCTCAGTGCATCTTCTAGTTTAGCATCTGGTTATCATCCTCAGTCAAATGGTCAGTTGGAGAGAAGAAATCAGGAACTGGAATCTGCAATACGCTGTGTCATCAACTTCAACCCATCTGCCTGGTCCTCCCACTTGTGCTGGATCGAATATGTCCACAAAACCCATACCTCATCTGCCACTGGCCTCTCCCCTTTTGAGACTTCTGTAGGCTACTTAGCTCTGCTTTTTCCTAGCCAGGAAACTGAGATAGCTGTTCCTTCTGTCCAACACCACCTGAGATGCTGTAGAAGGTTTTGGAGGCAGACCAAGGAGGCCCTCGCAAGAACCCAAGAACAGAACAAAAGGTTGGCTGATCGTCATAGGATCCCGGCACCTCAGTACATCATTGGTCAGAAGGTATGGCTTTCCACCCGTGACATTACACTCAAGAACTTTTCCAGAAAACTTGCTCCTCACTTTATTGGGCCTTTTCCCATTGTAAAAACTATTAACCCCTCTGCAATTCGACTACAACTTCCAAGGACCATACGCATTCATCCAACTTTTCATGTTTTTAAAATCAAACCTTTCATCAAAAGCCCCTTCAACTCAGCTCCATCCCCTCCTCCACGTTTTGTCAACAACCAGCCTGTGTACACGGTATGTCGCATCCTCGATGTATGCAAGAGAGGTCGTGGTCATCAGTTCCTGGTTGATTGGGAAGGATATGGCCCCGAGGAACATTCCTGGATCCCTAGATCCTTCATCTTTGACCCTGGTCTCATCACCTCTTTCTACAGAGGACATCCGGAGAAGCGTGCTGGATCACCTAGAGGCGATTCTTGAGGGGGAGGTACTGTGGAGATGTACGTTTGTGTGTTTGTGATCTCACCTGGCAGCTGCTGATTGGTATGGGTGGAGCTGACTTCCCTCACCTGTTCCTGATGATGAGCCTTGGAGTATTTAAGCTTCAGAGAGAGATCCATTCCTCGCTGAGTCATTCAGTTACCTTGGGTACTGTTGAGGCAGCTCTTGTTACTTTTCTCCTCGCTAAGCCTCCTTGAGTAATTGATGCTTTCTCTGTGCTTCCAAGGAACCCTCAAGTTTTTCGGAACCAACCTCTGTGTGCTGGATTGGATTTCCAACGTGCCTCTCTGAAGTATCTCCTTGCTCCTGGAAARGGTCTGCTCTGCCCTGCCACTCTCCTACTGGAAACAAACCTGCCTTTAAAAGATCACTCATTAAAGATTGGAAATACCTACCTCCTGGAAACATTCAAGATACCTCCTTCTCTTGGTCTGCCTCCTCCACTGCACCTGTAAGACAAAGAAATTGCAACATTTGCTACTCACCTCCTGAACAAAAAGTAATTTTTCCCCTTTCCCTTTCAGGACCAATTTCCCCAACATACCTGCACTGTTAATAAATCATTTAAACTTTTACCTGTTGTTCCGAGTCTTTATCAGTCTTTGCTTGTTTCTGGGTACTCAAACATTTACATCCTGGTAAATTGTGATAGTAATTCATTCTGCTGCTACCATCACCAGTTACATCATCAATAAATATTAATGAGCCTGTTCCAGAAGCAGCCATGACACTACCTGCACAATGCTTCACAGATGAACTTGAAGGAATTATTGGGGTTTTATGTAGTACACTGATTATAATTACACTACACATAATAAAGTTTGTTTTATGATAGAACTGTAATGACTGATAAATGGGTTTTATAATTAACTTGATGATTCTATATTAATAGATGCATGCCTGGTAACAAATACAACACATATTTGTATTTTTAAAATCATTAGGATAGGTTTTTAATTGTTTGTGGGCATGGCTTTGACTAAAATGATAGGGACCCCCGCCTGACTGATGACATAATAATATAAGCGGAGTCATGCCCTGAAGCTGATGATAAAACTCTTGGGATTTCCTGGTTCAGCCTGATTTCCTGGTACTGCATTAAACTGGTTATCAGCGAGAGCTCTCGGTTCTGTGTGGCCTACTTTCACACTCACATTACATTTGCACATTTCTTATTATGATTTCGCACGCATCCTGGTAACGAACACGAATAACGACAATTTCTTTCAAGCTTGTGTGCTTCGGGTCAAAAGCAGTTCTTTTGTTTCTCCACATTTTGGCCTTTCCTTCACTAGAGATTAATCTTGGTCTCATCAGTCCATTAGATTGTCTTCCAGAACTTTTACAACTCATCTCTGTACTTCAAATTTCAATCAGTCCTTCTGATTCTTATTACTGATGAGTGTGTTTGGCCTCTATATTTCTGCTCTCTGAGTCTTCTTCCAACATTGGATTGTGATACTTTCACTCTTGAACTGTGGAGGTCATTGGTGATGTCACTTACTGATGTTTTGTTTTGTTTTTTCTTCACAGCTCTCACAATATTTCTGTCGTCAACTACTGTTGTTTTCCTTGGCCGACCTGTTGGATGTCTCTCGCTCAGTAGACCAGCAGATTCTTCCTTATTCAGGACATTCAAAATTCTTGTGCTTGTTATGCCCAATATTTGTCCAATGGCTTTGATTGACAGTCCTTCTTTTCTCAGCTTCGAAATGGCTTGCTTTTCTCCCATAGACAGCTCTCTGGTCTTAGTGTTGGTTTAAGAAAAAATATTTTATAGGTTTAAACTAGGCCAAAAATAAACTAGTCATGCAGAGCTATTTAATGTTTGAACAATCAGCCCTAAAGGCAACACCTGGTCAATAAGAAACACCTGTTAGTCACATGTTCCAATACTTTTGCTCACCTAAAAATACAGTGATGTATTACAAATGGTGATATATCCTAAGCAGTGGTGGGCAGCACTAATCTAAATATTAGTTACACTAACCCTAAAGCACAAACTCAAATACTGCATTTAGGTCCCTTAATTCAAAAGCACTAAAACACTGAAAAATTTAGCAAAAGTTAATTCTAAAGCACTAACATAATCCAATTGACACACAGAACATTCTTCTGAGTCAACAAGAGACAATATTTACCATGTGCAGAATTTTGTTACTTAGTGCCCTTGGCGGGCCAAATGGGAGTCACCTGCAGGCCACATTTGGCCCACAGGCCTTGAGTTTGACACGTATCCTTGTAGGTAAGTGGCATGCATATGAACAAAATGTGACAGCTTTCACCCTCAACTGTGAACAATAATTTTGATCAATAACATTCATAGACCTCAGTTAGTGCTTCTAAAGTTAGAACATAAATTTAGCAAGTGCCAATCCACTAATGAATTTAAAAAATAGCAAAAGTCCTAAAGCACTAATCAGGAAATTAGTTCCCCTAATAGTGCTTTAGGGGAACTGTGCCCACCACTGATCCTAAGGATTTTGGAATTTTGTGTACTGTATATACTATATATATA
>NW_013952489.1:1830326-1840388 GCF_001266775.1 Austrofundulus limnaeus
TTCTTAGTTAAACAATAAATGAATCATGAACAGAACCGATTGTTACTGTTAATATCTGATTAGAGAGAACTGAAGTCCTCGTTGTAGGTTGAAGTGACCCGTCATGGCCTAAAATAAGAGTTCAGCGTTCCTGCCAGTTCTCAGGCCTGTGCGAGACCTGCTTTCAGGCAGTAATTCCTGTTTCTTCACTCGAGGTGACCCCTACAACAGTATATAATTCTGTTTATTTAAGCTGAGTTGAGACACAACTCAATACTTTTCAATCCCATATGGTGACACTGGCCTTCTAGTGTTGCTTGTGTTTTGCATTTCTAAGTGATTCAAAGTTTCATACTTGTTTATTCTTGTAGACTCACCTCCCTGAGATTGTTCCTTGTCGACCTACTTTATGAATTCTGCATGTGTGATCACTTCCTCTATTGAGCCTCGTGAATGATTAGCCTACTCACAGGCAACTGTCTCCTCATGCTAACTTGAAAGAATAATATAAAAAAATTCTTACAAAGTTGTCACTGAATACACAACTAGAGTTGAAAAAGTTTTTGGTTCAGCCCATTTTCAGATTACCACTGTAGAGAATCAGTTTTGGCAAACACAAAAATGCCTGTAGCTCAGTCAATTTTACAAATGTGAGATCTGAAATCTGGGATATTGTTAGCTGGCAGTCATCTCTAACATACTATACTCCAAACTCTAACAGATCCATTCACCTTCAGCTTATTCGTAGTCAAGTTGCCGAGACAGTTGGCCTAGGATTATCAGTCAGTCATTTTCTTCCAAAACTTTTCTGGGGAGGCTAATGATTTTGATTTTGCTATAGTTGAAACATACTTTCCAGTCCCCCTTTTTAAAACTTGGGACTACCACCATGGTTTGCCATTCTACTGGTGTTGTCTCAGTCCATAATGTGACATTAAAATGACAGGTCAACCATGCCTCACAACTTCCAGAGCCTTCAGAATTTTAGGGTGAATCTCACTCATGGTGCTCTGCTGCAGAGGAGCTTTTTAACTTCTTGGTAATCTCTGTCATGTTGATGCACTTATCTTCCCTTGAGTCTTCAAACAATGCCTCCTCAAAGTGAACATGATGACCATATTAAATGATTGTCAAAGAGGAAGGTTGCAGCAGCTGAGTCAAGAATAAAGGAGATTAGCCAATTAGGGTTTCATAAATAAGTCAATCTGAGAGTACAGTTGACAGTGATGTGTTAAAAAGGGGACATTTGTAACAAAATTAATTGTAGAGGGATAAATTTTGTCTAGTTTCTGTAGAGTTGCCTTAAAGAGGACATAATAACTGCCTAATAACCTAATAAGGAAGCTGCTCACTTCCTCACGGCAGCACGTTTAACATTTGTTTAGTCTTACATAAACAGTACTGAAAGAATTGCTTAAGCTGGTGGCGAGGAGAATTCATCCAGAATATTGGCTGCATACCTAATAAGGCGCTTATTGAACATATTAGGATACATCTGTAGGCAATTCAGAACATATTCATTAGATTTAATACACAAAATAATTTTCAGAAGATGAGACTTGGTCAGCTCTGCCTGTTCTGAGCTTTCATCAGAACGAGCAGATTATTCAAACAAGCTGATGTTGTCAACACCCTGACAACCCTTTGTTAAATGTTAGCTCCATCCTCCCAACTTGGCGTCTATATTAGCGATTCAGAGATGTGAAAATGGCTGCTACAAGCAGATGCACAAAAATGGTACAACAGCAGTAAACATGCTGAGCGAAGTACATCTACGGTGGATGTTAGGGACCTACCGAAGTCAGGCACCTTGGTGCCGGGGAGGCCAATGCACATCTCACGCTGCTTCCCGAGGGCCCGGTGGAAACGTGGTTCGCGCTGCAGCTGAACAGAAGTCGGCACTTAACGAGGACCTAGTGTTATGGGAGGAGAAAGGAGAAGCTGCTCGCTTCCTCACGGCAGCACGTTTAACATTAGTTTGTGTTAAATAACAAATCATGTTCACACCAAACACACAAGGTATCACTACTTCACCGTCATCTGCATTTTTGTGAGGAACAATAGGGACAGAAGTTTCTTTTCAGTAGAAAGTAAAGTACTTGGGTAAATCCTGCTGGTAGTAGTTTTTAAAGGAGTCTATTGTGAAATTATTTACACAAACAACAATTTTCTTTGTGTATATTGCTAGAACATTGCCATCAAAAATAAAAATAAAATTAATCCAGGGATCTCTGTTCTCAATGACTGTTATAAAAACAGCAGAACTAACTTTCGTTATGTGAAGAAGTGGGCGGAGCTCCACCTTAGGTTGCCAGGTGAGGGGCTGGGCTCAGGTTAGGGTGGGTTTGGAGTACAGTTTGTGACGTCCCAAACTGTTGGTGTTTGAAGTAGTTCATTTCAAGACACAAAAATACATTTACTTATAGTAAAAGTACCTCTGGGTGCATTTTTATTTATTTATTTATTTATTTATTTATTTATTTATTTATTTATTTATTTTTTATGCTTGGACTGTTTTTAGAAGCAGTACAGACCAGAGGCGATTGCTGTAAGACTGCAAGGGAAGCTCAGCTTCCCCTAAAATGTAAAAAAAAAAAAAATAAAAAAAAACTATCAAATATATAATGTTGTGTGTATGTGTCATGAACTAAATATGCACTACAGTCAGCTTCTTATTACTGGTAACAACCCAGCTTTCCTCTCACTCATTCCCGCAGCTTCACAGTGCTTTAAACAGTGCAGACACAGCTTCCACAGAGTTCAATAGTGGAGCAAAGAGTGCAGCAAAACAAGACGAGTCATTGGATAAATGTTGGCTTTGTCCCGCCCATCGGACCCTGAGCATCTCTGGGGGTCTATGGGGCAGTGGGCTGGCCCGGACGCTCAGCTTCTGCATGACGATTGGATGATCTGTCGGAGGCTGAATCCCTTTTTGATTGACAGCGAAATGAGCAAATCGGCGATCTTTTGATGTAAACATTCAGTGGGAGCTTTATTTAGTTTTGTTTCTGTTCTGAGTTGAACCTTTTAGCAGCATTTTCTTTGTTAAAAACGACTAGCGACAAACCGAGCTTCTATTTCTGGTGGTTGTTTTGTAGCTGCTTGTGTTTGGAGAGGGACTTCTATCACATGTTCTGACTTCTTCTGTCCAGCGAGGGCTGCTGAGCCCCTTCATAGTCACAAAGCACTCACAGGCGGACACACTTTACTCTAGCCTCGTGCCAGCAAGCCGCACATAATGGCAGATAGTTTGAATGTTGTGTACCAGATTTTGGTGAAGCCATTTGATAGTCTTCCTAACAAAGAAAAACTTAGAGTTAAACAGCAGGGCTGATCAACTCCTCAGATTAATTTGGTGCAAAAGGTGGGGAAAAGTAACAGGTCTTTTCAGCTGAGCTGGCTGCTGTAAAACACTATAGAATAATCTGGAAAATCATTATAAAAGCATTGGATCAATTAATTCCTTTTTAAAAACGATCAAAGCAAAATTGTTAAAGAAATATGAAATTGTTTAATATGTATTTGAATGAGTCACTGTTTGAGGAGTTGAATTTTTTTGTTTTGTTTATTATTGTTTGAAATTAATATTTTTTGTAAATTCAAATTCAAAAATGCTTTTTTGATCCCAGAGGGAAGTTAGGTGTTGTTGTTGTAACTCATTTAACTAAAGAATTATTGTAGATGCTGATGGCTGTGGGCAGGAAAGATCTTCTGTAGCGGTCTGTATTACAGCGAAGTTGAAGAAGCCTCCGACTGAAGACACTTCAATAATAATAGGAGCAGATATAGAAGAAGCTATCAATTTATTTTATTTGTATTGTATTGTTGTATGCAATGTTTTTTTAATGCAAATGAAATGAATAAATACTATAAACTAAAAAAAAATCTGTGACAGGGTCACAGATTATTTTCTTGAAAAGGAACGGAGGGTCAAGTTTATAAACCGACACATTTTGTGATGTAGGCCGAAATTGAGCTTCCTCTTCTTGAAAGACCAGCATCCGCCACTGGTAATGAAAAAGTGAATTTTGCACATTAGGTCTCCTTAAAAATTGTGTCTTTATCACCATAATCAAACAAATGAAGCAGGATCTTTTCAACGATTTTTTTGCAACCTTTATAAAAGAGGCACAATTTATAAACAAATAACCAAGTCTTGCTTTAACCTTTGCAACACATTAAAGCTGCAGTCTGTAACATTTATAAAAAATATTTTTTTTATCAAATTTGTTAAAACTGTCACCATGTCCTGACAGACTGATAGTAGACAGATTATCTCTGAAAAAAACAAAAGTCCTCTGGCTCTTTCCGGTGGTCCTACAGCCATCTGTTCAAATCTAGCATTCCTGAAGAAAAAGAGCAAATCAAAGCCCAGAGGTTTGTCTCACGAATATGAAGTAATTTGAGTAGAAACAGCAGCTGAATGATTAGTAAGTAAGTAAAACTTTATTTATATAGCACATTTCAATATGGGGATCACAAAGGCCTTCAACAAACAAAAATAAACTAAAAATAGACAGAGCAAATTTAAACAAATGCAGACTTTAAAAGGCTAGATTTTAACTGAGCTTTAAAGGAGTCCACAGAGTCTGTTGATCTTAAATTCAGAGGAAGAGAGTTACAAAGCCTTGGAGCCACAGATGAAAAAGCTCTGTCTCCTTTAGTCTTTAATTCTGTCCAAGGAACAATCAGCATGTTTTTATCACAAGCCCTCAGAGCCCTGACAGGAGTGTAAAAATGTAAAATTTCAGAAATGAAGTCTGGTGTCTGACCATGCAGAGCTCCCCAAGTGAAAACCAAAATCTTGAATTTCACTCGATAATGAACTGGAAGCCAAAGAAGTTTAATTACAGTGGAGTCACATGACAAAACTTAGAAGGTTTAGTCAGGAGCCTGGCAGCAGCGTTCTGCACAGACTGTGACTGGTCAAGAGAGGTTTTAGTTAGGCAAGCATACAGTGCATTATAACAATCTAAATAAGATGAAACAAAAACATGAAGTAAAATTTCCATTTCAGAACGAGATACAATGGGGCTGAGCTTTATGTTTCTTAGATGGTAGAAACAGGAAGCTTTAATGGACTGTACTTATACAGCGCTTTTCTATTCAGCCAGGATACTCAAAATGCTTTACACTACACTCTGTTCCCTCATTTACCCATCCACACACTCATTCATTCAGCACTCTACTAGATTTCTTTACAAAGTTAATACAGATAAAACAATTTAAAGCAACTAATCAGTGTTTTAAATCACATTCATACACTGATGGGACATCAGAAGCAGTGGGGGTTCAGTGTCTTGCCCAGGAACACTGACAAGTGACTAAATAGCAATGACATCAAACTACTAACTCTTGTATTAAAGTAATGACTCCTACTCAGCCACAGCTGACCCTAAAGCTAGCTTTACGAATTGAAGACAGCAGGCTTTGTAAGGTGCTCATTAAAAGATTAGATATGCGGTCTTTATCTTTAACTAAAATACTATCCACTGTAAGCAATAAGGGTAAGGTTGACTATCTTTTCTAAAACAGCTGTGTGGTGGAAGTGTTTTGAATAATTTGCTCTTTAAAATAATTTGGTTTAGACCAGGGCTATTCAACTAAATTGCTCCAGGGGCCACAGTGACTGCAGGTCAACAGCTGAGGGGCCAAACATCCAGCAATTAAAGTTATTATGTTAACAAACCAAGTATTACAAAAAATATGTTACCTTTGAATTAGTTTATTTTGCTGCATTTAATCATGAATACAAAATACAGAACCCTACAAAAGTAGTGATAACTATACATTATCAAAAACAAAAAGAACACATTGGGCCTCATGCAAGAACATGTTTGTATTTTTATCCTAAATTTCTCTTACTTTTGTTCGTACAAATGGTTCGTACGAACATGTCACATCAGATTCAACAAACTCTTCTATCTTCAGGAAACGTGCGTAAATGAGCTGCGTAATTTACACCCGTTCTATCCAGCTGCTCGTGCACGCGAGAGGAGATTAGCATAATTACCACCCCAAATACACCAAATAAGGCTATGTTTCCTGCCTCAGATATCAGGAAGTGTCCATTCATGAAAATGGCAGCGAAAACTTAAAAGAAAAACTTTACGAGTTCAGAGATTGAAGTCCGTCTGTCAGAGATCCAGACAAGACAATCTGTCATTTTTAGCAGCTCAGCTGTGGGATAAAAAAGAGCTGCTAAAAGTATAAACAACTGTGTTAAATCATTTTCATTTATTCAGAAGCCGCAGCGCAGCGCTGCGCACCGTCCATCCCCCCCGCCCCCGCACTGCGGTGGTCTCAGATGCGGGTTTGAAATAAGCATTTTAAAATGTTTTCAAAATAAGTCTGGCACTTTGGAGAAAATCCAGGACTTGATCATATATCCCCTCTGGTCTGGGAACGTATTGGAGTCCCCCAGGACGAGCTGGAAAGTGTCTCTGGGGAGAGCGGGGTCTTTCTCCTGCTGCCCCCCCCCCGCCGCACCCGATAGCGGATAAGCCGGCCGGACGGACAATTTATATTATATATTAAAATTATAACTCTAATTCAAGCAGAGTAGCCTATTGTCAACATAATTATGGAGTGTAATTTATTTTCAACTCAAAATATCTTCAAACTAACAAAATATAAAGTTATTAGTGAAGAAAACCCGTCTGGATAACAGCAGACTGACTGCTCATAAAATATACGACAGGTCTGGACCACTTGTGAATTTTGTTCGTATCTGAAAAAAATCTTAGAATATGAAAACATTGGTGAATGCCACAAATTCTCCTAAATCACTCGTACGCACAACTTAAGAACAAATCTGTGCGTACGAACGGTTCTTGCATGAGGCCCATTGTGCCTCCTATTAATAGACACAAATATTTTGACATCTCTGACTTGCCAAATTTTTAAAACAGTTTTACTTTCACTTTCAACATTTTATCTTCAACAGCTTGTAGTTTTAACTGTCTTGCATGTTTATAGAAATGGTTTTTACCAGCTTCTAGCCAAGATTCTGACGGGTCTGTAGATACCAAACATGTCTATGTTTAACTAAAAGAACTTAGAGTAATTAAAGTAGAAAACCGGGGGTTTGGGCTTAAGAGATGAATAAACCAAGTGGCGGGCCGAACTTTGGTCACTCGCGGGCCTGATATGGCTGGCAGGCCACCAGTTGAATAGCCCTGGTTTAGACTATCATAATGCCTATGTGGCTTTGTTACAAATTTGACAATAGACAAGCATAGCTTTCTCTGAAGTATGTCGAGCTTTACACCACTCACGGTTCTTTCGCCACAGCAAAACTGTCAATTCATGGGAGAACTAAGGGCTATTGTGGTTTATTATTCAAATCTGCTTTATGGGGGCATGTGCATTCATAACTGTACCAAAATGATGTTTAAAAAATGACGAAGCATCTTCCACTGCAGAAAAAAAACATTAACTTTACTCCAGTCCACCTTAGCCAGGTTGTGTAAAAGGGATTGAGCACTGAAGTTTTTTAAAGATTATTTTGCCTTGTACACTCAAATGAGTTAATATATTTTCTTTAGCAAATATTAGCTATAAAATAGAGATCAATTAAGTCTTTTCAAAATACACCTAAATTATATATTTGTGAAGACTTTGTAAATACAACATCAATCAAGGAAGCTTTTTCGGATTTTGTAGAATCATATTGTGATGTCACTTGAAACAAATTCAAAGAGTTGAATTGGAAGTTTCAACATGTTCTAATAATTCAGACTGATTGAATGGAGCTAGTATATTCCTCAAGCACATCAGAGGGCATGCTGGGGTTAAAGGTGGACAGTAAGATGGCTGGAGGCTAGCAGGCAGGCCAATGTCTGAAAGACTAGCAGGCCGGGTCGATGGCAGGAGGTTAGTAGACAGGGCCGATAGCTTGAGGCTAGCTGGCAGGCTGATAGTTGGAGGCTAGTAACCAAGCCAAGCGCAAGTTGGGATTTTTCAGCAACCACACAAATTGTAGACCTTCTGGCCACCCAGCACCTGTGAGATAGTTCAGGAGTCCTCCAGGACACCCAATCCCTAAAGTCCTCATTCTTCAGTTTGACAGTGTCCATCACCTCTGTTGTCCACCAATGAGTCCCTTGGTTGCTGCTGTGACAAATACTTTCAGGCTACTCATGGAAGCCACATTTGAAATAGAGTTTCTAAGCCTGGCCCACTCAAATTTCATCATTCATCTAACTCCCCACGAGACATGTGGAATCCTTCACCCTCAACATTCATCTGAGTTTACGGGGTCATACCACAAGCCTCTTCTGACAAAAGATCCAACTTACCACCATGTGGTGATCAATTGACAGCTCAGCCATTTTATTTCCCAAAGTATCCAAAACATAAGGCAGCAGATTTGATGATACAATTACAAATTGATCAATAATATTTTTGCTAAGATGGCCTGATACAAATTACTTATAAGCCTTTTATTTTAGCATGTTGTTTGTTATGGACAGCCCATGCCAAACCCAGAGGTCCAATAATAAAATTCATCTCATGTTGGGATTATCAGATTGTCCTCAATCCCTCCCTTCAAAAAAACTTTGTCGCTGTCATATTTAGTTTAAAACTTTGCCATGCAAGGCGGGGGACAATGTGCATTTCTTTAACAAACAGTAGTTTATTTTGGCTGTTTGTGTTATTTTTGGTTCCTTAGCAAGACACACATCATACAAAACATCACAACACAAACTATCTTTTTTCACTAAAATACAATTTTTCTTTAAGAGCAAAAAAAAAAAAAAACCTAAACAAAACATTGATTTATCGGCACACGTTTTCCCTATGAGATTAACTTGAATCAAACAAAAAGCAAACCATTCATGTACTTTAATCACATTATGACACAATGAAGGCAATACACAGTTTATGTATCTGAAAATGTTTTCCCCAAACAAGATTAATAGTTGAGCTCTAAACCTGAGGAAATAGTGAATCTTTTAGTGCATTACTATCTAAAATAATTCAAATATAGAATATTATACATTTGCAATATATAACACAATATTTAGCAATAAACGAAAGCTAGTTAAACCTGTGACGGTTTACTGAACAAACCAGGACAATCATATTTTTTACAGTAGCCCCTGACTGAGGGTTTAAGTTACTCTAAGAGGTTGTGAAGAAGACACATTAGTGTCAACCTGAGGTCACAGATGGAGAGAAGGGTTATTGAGATTATAGTGATAAAGCTCTGCAGCGGCTACTCATTCATCTGTCCCTTCTAAAAAAGTTTTTTTTTTCAGTCTGCTCAAGTATGCAAAAGCTTTAAAATGTTTCAGAATGAAATGGGATCAAATTCAATAACATATGGTGTACTTAGTCTGCACAAGATTTACAGTGTGTATTTTTTATTAGTGTTTTACTTCTAAAAAGGAAAAAAATGTCTCAGAATTAACTCAGTTTCAGTCTCTATGCCTCTTTGCCCATTTGCTTCATTTTATTTGTGTTTTCTGGTTCAAAGGCAGTTCTTGGGCACGATAAGTGACACTCATTTGTGAAATGAGGGGGAGAACTAGGTCAGATGGTGACTTGGATACAGATTGTTGGCCAACATCAGCTCCGTGGACGAGTCTATGTGCCACTTCAGATATTTTACCTCCATCGTGTGTTTTCTTTAGGTTTATTTTAATCGCAAAGGCCTTCCTAGGAGGAACCACAATGCTACAATCTTGGTGGTTTTCCTTTTTCATACATGCAATTGAAAGTTTAAATTGACATTTATGTACTGAGTCACTTTCAGGAACTTACAAGCTTCTATTGTTTAACATGAACTGAAATTAAATTCTGGCAGCTGTGGAGGATCAAGAGGAGTTCAAGCATTTTACACAAGCAGATTTTTAGTTTGGGCACGATGGGTGGGGTGCACGCATCTAGCTGGAACCAATTCAGCAATATTCAATTCAATTCAGTTAAATTCAATTCAGTTCAGTTGACACAGTGCCAAGTCACAACAAAACTAGATACCGCAAAGCGGTAACATAATGACACCCGGATGCAGAAATGCTCCAGAACTCAGAAGTCCTTATTCCTATAGGTGCATCCTAAAATTGTAGTGGTTTGGGC
>NW_013952489.1:1841759-1844238 GCF_001266775.1 Austrofundulus limnaeus
CATTTATTAGGAATAAAGACTTCTGAGTTCTGGTGCATTTGTGCGTGCYGGGGTCATTATGTTACTGCTACGCCTACAGTAGTTTTACCAATTATGTGGCTTCAGAATTAATTAATCAGTTAATTATTCATTACCAAATTAAAACTCCTATTAAAATTCTGTTTTTCCTTTTTCCTCCACAAAAAATGTTCCTGTCAGAAAAAAGAGATTAACATTAGTGACAATATTTACATTAAAGGAATGTTTCCTTGTTTTTAACACTGCATCATATAATGTAATTAGCCAAAGTGTCAGTTCTTCAAGGACCTTCAGATTAGCGACTGTCACAACAGAATAACTTTGAACTTTGAGAGCACAACCCTGGCAGTCTAAAGAGCACAATTAACTTGTTTACAAACACACCTCACAGTCTAGCTGTTGACCTATTAGCTGTGAGTGCTGTTGTCTAACCTGTAGAGGTTTATGCGCTCAGAGACACTTACACCAGTGGCCTGCTGAAAGACATTTTCTATGACTCTGGCAGTCCTGCTGATGGCTTAAAGACCATCTGTGGCCCCATTCAGAGTAAACAGCTGTGTCACAGAATCTTCTACATCCTTTTGAAACTGTGCAGGTATTTGGCAATGGCACAGATTTTTGTTCCACCCAGGACCAGTTGAACTACCTGTGCATCCTCTGTATGGTTTAGGTTGCCATGCTACCAAGCATGGACTCTGACCCAAATGCAAACAAATGAAATATCAGATGGATAAAATGAGAGAAAATATGGTCTCCACTTGTAAACAATTGTTGCATTGTGGGTCATCCCACCTCCAACACATCTGTTATTAATTTAATTTACATTAAAACAGGTGAAACTGACTAAAAACTGACCAGACCCGTAACCCAGAAGCTGAAATAATTCCATGCTATGCTCTTGTTTAAAGTGTCCCTTTAATTTTTTTGAGTCATGTCAATAAGTATGATTCTTACAACGTGAAACTGTCTTGCAAAGTTCTTTCTTAAATGGAATGTTTGACAATATAAAAATAAAATTCAGATTGTAGGCCAACAAAGAAGCATGAGTTTTGCTGAAGTTTATGCTGCTTATTTTGTGCAGAGCAGAAAATACTCTGGCAAGTGCAACTAAACAGTTTGATAACTTCCTTTGGTTTAAATTTTGAACTTCCTCAAAGTCTAGACGGATGAAAATGAGTTCCATAATCTGCCATTTAATAGTTCAACAAATATTTATTGTATTTCTATTTTTTGCAGCAACATTCACCAGTGGTAGAGGCAGGAATCCTAGAACCTGAAAAGTAAAGAGAAAAAATAAGTTAAACTATTTTAATTGAGGCGGATCTTTCACAGCATTAATTTCAAATGAAAGTTTTTTAATTGCAGGAGTGATTGTTGGAGTGGAGTCACAGTTGGAGGAATCAGAAATGGCAAACCGGTCTGAAGAGGTGGAAGTTGTGAAAAAGGAGGGAGGAGGAAGAGCGGGTATGGACATACAGCAGTACAGCACATAATTATTGGCTTTGTCAGACAACATCTGTTATGCAAGCATTCCAGCCGTCAGCCTGGAGGAGGAAGAGCTAAAAACTGCCTGCAGAGTTTGGGATTCTTTAGAAGAGCACACAAAACAAGGTCAAAACGCTGCACTGTCTTTAAGTGCTCAGGCTCACGTTTAGGTGAACAGACTGTCTCAAACTTCAAGTTCAAATTCTGTAGTGTCTTTGACTCAGAATTACTGCCCTCAGGCTGAACGTGACCTGTCATCTTGCACAATTTCCTGAAGATATTTGCTGCTGTGATCAATGAGTGTTTACCTTGTTTAAGTTGGCTCAAACTATTTTTCCTTTTTAAAACATGGACTAAACTGTTCATTTCAACCTGCTTTGTAATTGGCTCTAACACGTACTTGCAGGTGACAGAGGAGGCTGAGGAATGAGGAAACTATGCTCCTCAAGGCAAAATAGGATTACTGGAAGTTTCCAAACCAGAAAAGTAAACATAAACTAAAAATCTTCTGAAAATGGGTGTTTGAAGGGCGTCAACTCAGCTACTGTTTGAAATTTTAACATCTATTAACTTTCTTCTATATGATAACTTACCTTTATAATAATTTAAGCTTTGACAAATCTACACTATTATTTTAAAGAGTATTTGGAATCTTTATTTTGAAAGACCAAATTAAAACTCTTTCCTGTTTCCCCCTAGTTTTTGGACTTTAAATCTTAAAATCATAAGAGAGTTTTATCGGGTTACTCTAAAATGGAATAATATAACAAAAAAGAACCTGATAAATAGAAGATTTGGAAGCAAATTACAGCGGGTAAAATAAGTATTGAACACGTCACCATTTTTCTCAGTAAATATATTACTAGAGGTGCTAATGACATGTAATTTTCACCAGATAACCACCCAAGTGATCCGTACATACAAAGAAATCAAACCATAAATGTCCAGAAATGAAGTTATTTGTAATAATGTGGAA
>NW_013952489.1:1846816-1850645 GCF_001266775.1 Austrofundulus limnaeus
CCCTTCCCCTGTTACATTTTGCAAGACATGATGGTAGATTGCTTTGCACACCAAACTAAGACAAAAGGAACACAGGAAATGTCAGGGTGCAGGTGCTATCTGGTTTCAGCAGTCACCAGAAGCAGCGTGGGGGGCAGGGTGAGGCTTGTTCAGTTAGGCTGCAGACAGAGCAAACACGTTTATGAGAATGAACACATTAAATGAAAACTATAAAAACCTCTAACAACAAGAAGCAGGAAACGGGCAGAGAAAACCATCGGACTGCACACACCCAGGACATGGTCTGTTTCAGCTGCTCCCCTCCAGCTGAGCCTTATGTTCAAAAACATCCAGACACACAAACAGCTTCTTCCCCCTGGTTATCCCCCTGATGAACAACTCCAAACTTCAGACCTGCTAACTGGGCCTAACCTCCCCTTTCCTGTGCACACTCACTGTACAGAACATGGTATATATTATATATATTATACTGTATATTGCCTGGGATTCCATTACGATTGTTGGGGTTGGTCTGGAGTCAACCAATGTCAGGAACAGCATGAAGAAGAGGATCTTTGGAACAACTCTGTAAAGTTGATTTCTGGAACCCCCCTTTTTAGAGTCGATATAAGGAGGTAATCTCTGGATTGATGGTAGAGATGGGGTCACTGGGTCTAACAGGAGATCACCAGCAGGAGCAAGGAAGAGACCACTGGAACAGCGTGAAGATGGGTCTCACCAGGAGGCGAAGGTCGGGAGCGTTGACGCCTGGTCGATCTTTGGCAAAGGAATTGGCCATCATGGAGGTTGTTGGATGTCAATGGAGTCTGTTTCAACCAGTTTAAACCAGACCATGGCAACAATGGTCCCAGATTTTCAAAGTAAAATAAAACAAATAAATGCTGAGATCCTAATGAAACAAACTATGCAAATAACACAGCAAATGGTAACAGATGATGATGTTCAGCAAGATACTAAAATAAATAAACAGGATTTAGAACGGAATGAATTGCTGGATGATTACAAAACAATTTCTACTGAACTTGAAATTTTATAAGCCAGCTAAACACATTTACAGGAGGAGCTGCAAAAATACTGGCAGTTAAACTCACTCCTTAGATCAGAAAACAAGAAGCTAAAAGATGAACTGGAGGCTGAAAAGGAAGTGAGGACTCAGGACCACCTAAAAGAAAAAAACAGCAATCCAAGATGGACAGTTGAAAATCTCACAAATGACGACTGTTTGTCTACAACACACTGAACAAAAAAAACAAAACAAAAAAAAACAGGAAACTCATACAACAGTTTTAAGACGATCTCATCCTAATAAATCAGGAAAGGAAGATTTAAAACAAGAAAATGAGATGCACTCTAAAAACTTAGAGAACGGAAAACAAAGAAAATCAGGATTTACAAGACAAACTCACTGAAAAAGAGAAATGCGTTCTCCAAAAAGAAGCAGATCTCTCAAATCTCAAGAGTCAACTTGAAACAAGACAAAACCCCAATTTCTTGGCTGTGGGTGTTCAAAACCAGTACCATGCTGTTTACCGTCTCACAGTGATGTTCCTTCTGTGCCAAAACGATTTCAAACAAAGAGAGGTTTAGAACGTACACACATCAACCAAGTTGGTTTTTAAGCAATAAAAATTTGGTATTTTAATGCTTCAGCTCACTCTAGTGGTCAAGATAAATCCTATGGATTTACAATGAAATGACCTATTTAAATTTCTCTTAATATTTCAGATTTTAGACTTAGTGTTTCTAACTTTTAATAGATGTTTTCCTTTTAACGCCTATTTTATTTTGTTTTCAATATCTTCTGTTTTGAAGACCTGTTTTTATCCCATGAGGTATGAGAGTTTGATCAAGTGTTGCAACTGATCATGACTGTAGGCTTGTTATGTATGTCCTTGTATATCCTTTTAATAGTAGTTAATTGAGAAACTAAAGTAGCATTAGGTTTGTCTAATTATTGCTATATAAAGGTTTTTAATCTTTAAGAAACCCTTTGGCTTACCCTTTAATTAAAGTTTATTATAAACAAATAATTTTAAAACCAGGCTAAATTGTTTTAGACAATTAAACAAATAAATAAATATTACTGAATTAAATGCAAAATATTAATCATATTGCAAAGAAGCTTGTTTGCATTAATGTTTGCTGTTTTCTTCTTTAATTGTTAAATTTTACCTTTTTGTAAAATGTTTTGAAGATATTGTTTTTACAGCTCTACGTGAGTTAGTAACTGTATTTCTGTTTAAAAATTTAAAATTTTACATTAACACTTAACTCATGTCTGAAGAATTTTGCTGAACCTTTAAAACCTTTATTCAAACTCAGACATTTCGGACCCAATGCCAGATTTAACTGTCACATTGAGGAACAAAAAGACATGCATGTGGGCAGCAGTGTTCTCTCTGAAAGCAGTCTTTCTTCTTGCTGTCACACAGTTTTGTTATCACTCCAAAACTGAAACTTTAAATGCGTAAAGGCAAAGTCGACTACCGTCTTGGTTTTGAATGTTTATCTCTCAATCAAAAGCCCTTTTTAGCTCCACACCAGTGTGTTGAGATAAAGAGTTTTGTGAGTTTAAAAGTTTACCGGAAAATATCTAAAATAAGACTTTATGCTGAAGAGAGTGTGTGAATTTCCTTGTTTGGTTTGTCACGCTGACTTTCAGCTTGCTGCATACCAGAGTACAGTTCAAGAGTTCAGTTAATTCATGAACTCTGTCAGGGCACCACACCCAGCTGGCTGAACGTTATATCCTTCGGCATGTGCCCATGGTATGTACGTTCCTGTCATGCCCTTGTACTTTGGTGATTTTACCGTGCGTGTGGAGGTGTGAAAGCTTACATTTATATGATCCAGGTGTTTTCATTTATTCAGTCTGAGCAGCTTTCCACGTGGCCTTAGTGAAACTCTGACTGACATCTCTGTGACTCCAGGTAATTATGGAGCACTCCTGAGGTGGAACAAATAAGTCCTGTAGGAGGACTTGCCAACTGCCAGTTGTGTTGTGCTAAGGGAGAGGCAGACTTTAAAAACCAAAGAGAGGCATAGCCATGGTTGTGCTTGATATAGTGGCCACCTTGAACTGAATAAACTAAAAAGTAAGATGTAGCAGTACATTCAATTAGAGAATTAGAATAATAGGTTTTGGTTTATAGGATATTTTGCTAAATGTCAGACAGAGACAAACACACAGAAACACAGGCACCTGTCTTATAGGGTAACAGGCAATAATAACTTAAAAATGAAATTGCTGATCTCATTATCAGGTGGTCAAACAGACCATGTCGTCACTTTATATTGAGCCACAAAGATGGCTTACGTTTTTTTTAAATCAGCTGTTTCAGCTCCTTGATATCTTTTCACCTTTTCTGATATGATCATTTTATTCTTGTCGATAATAAGAATACCAGCTGATCTTTCTGTGCACTTTGATAGTGTAAACTCTTTTAAATTACAGAAATAAGTGGTTTCTTTGTGTTTTCAAAACATCAATGAATCTCTAAATATCAGAGTGGATTTGACCTCATTCTTGGCATTACAATATGATTTAACTGTCATAAACAAATCAATAACAGATTTAGTGTCATCACTGAATTTTGGTGGATGCTAAGCCATCATTAGCTAGCTGCTAAATGCTCTAACTTTCCACTGGATAAAAAAACTGTCCTGTGGGGAGATTTATCACTTACATTCTGCCCCTTTGTAAAGAATATCCCAATGTCAGTTGTGTTTAGAGAGGGATCATGTTTCGCAAACAACTTCTCACAGGGCGGACTGGGGAGAAATAGTGGCCCGGGAGTTCCCGACAGACTGGCCCAATATACATATATAT
>NW_013952489.1:1850849-1861571 GCF_001266775.1 Austrofundulus limnaeus
TATATATTTATATTTTTAATTTTTAGTTTTTCAAAAACATTTTGTATTTATACTACTAATCTTATATAGCTGGGAATTATTTAAATAAGCACAAAGCTTGGGACTCCAGAGGACAAAACTAGTGGGGCACAGGCCCCCGTGGCCACCCCCACTTTTGTGCCCCTGGCGACTGACAGGTGATGTTCCACAGTGAAATGATGAGCTGGAGCACCGCACATCTCTGTTAGATCTAGCTGGGACAAGACTTTTCAAATTGGTCTTCTGAGTTTTTAGTAAGCACAAAGCTGATTTGTTGTCAGGCTGAGCTTTATGGGAGACGTTTTCTGATTGAAGCCCTGGGGTTATTGGGACTAGTTTTTTCTGATCTCTGCTCTTCTTCATCAACTCAGGTGGCGCACTGCAGCACAATCAGCTGTGCGGTATGATCGGCCTGACCGGTGCAGAGGAGAGGTAGAGAAGTCATCTGGTATGGCATCGTTTACAGCACAATGAATCCAGGAAAATATCAGTGCCCCAGAACCTGTTGCTCCTTGATGCCGTGCTCGCCCTGCACAGATGCACCGCGCACATCAGACTGGTGGTTCACTCCAGGTTCACTTCAGCCTGTGGGCCGGTTCACAGACTGAACCATCGGCCCTCTGACCTGTGTCTGGGCCGGAGGTTCAGGGGCTTAAGTGATCCCCCCCACCCCACCCTGCGCAGACAACGGGCGGTGGGGGGGCCAAATTGCCGGCCCACCAGGGATTTCCCTGGTAGCCCCGTATGCAAGTCCGCCCCTGACTTGTCATCACCCACGCTGCATTTTCGCAGCAGCGGTGTCTGCACGGCTGCGTGATCTGTTGTAGGTAACCAGGAAAACCCCGAGTGGTCTTTTAGTGGGATGAGTTTTCTCCTATCAATCAAGTGAAATGGGCTCTTTGCCGAGCAATAGAAACATGGAGGGGTACCAACAGATACTTTTGAAATGTGCAGGAGAATATGTTCCCTTCACTTACTATTATTGCTACGCATGTGGGTTATGTGACAAGTTATAAGATCACACGTGTTAAATGTCAGTTGACATACATCAGAGACTGGTTGGGCAACTAGGGTTTGAGTAACAAATTCCTAACCTTTAACTTATTCACAACATAACTGTAACTTTTGCCGAACTTATGCATTGCATGCACATTCACTGTAAAATCAGTTAGTTATCATTACTTAAAAAAGCTTTTAAACCGATTGCACTTAAAAAATTAAGTACACTGAACTCGTGAATAAATACTGAGTGCAATCGGTTTACAAGCTTTTTAAAGTAATGATAACTAACTGATTTTACAGTGTATGATGTCAGTTAAAACCCCTCTGCACTCCATCATTAATTTTGCATTGATTAACATGCCTCGGAAGAAATTAAACAAATCTGTGATCAAGGAAGCTGCAGGATAATCTTCCTTCTCTGTGGAGATAGATGTGGACCTCTGCACCTCATGGGATCCTACAGGAGTGAAGAGTTGCTCACCATGCTTAATGTAGAAAGTCTAGCCTTGCTGATGGACACGGTTCCCACAGCATGCCAATGCCACCATTCTTCATTGTGGGATGGTGTTCTCGCATGAAGAGAAGTGGTACATTTGGCATAAACCATGGTGTTGTACTTGATGCCAAAACGTTTAGTTATTATCTCATCTGACCACTGTATTTACTTCCATATGTTTAGGGCAACAATTTCAAATTGCCCAGCTTTTTTCTCTAATCAATGTCTTATTTCCTGCCACTCTTCTATGAAACCAAAACCTATGATGGTCCTATGGATAAATAATCCCTCTATAAGAGCTGCCTAAAAGGTGTTTTTAGCCTCTTGGTTAGTTCTTTGAGTAAAACTTTACAGGTGCTAAAGGACACAAACGTCACCACACTTTTAAAGACAATAGAGAAATTAGAAAAGGATCTGGTCATAAATACAAAAATGCAGAGAAATGAAAACGCGTAATAGACTACAAAAAATGTTATTTACGCAAACAAGAAGAAAATGACCCAGTCATTTCATTAAGTATATATCAAAACATGCCATCATAAAAGCCATGATCAGGTCAAACGGGCTACAGCTGCATTCCTGTGTAATGGTTGCTGTTTTTACGTACTGCACGGCTGTCTGGACCCCCGGCCTGTGAATCAAAACACAGAGAGGTCAGGACCTTACAGTATTTGTTTAACACCAAAATAGGTGTCATGGTGGCAGGGTTACAGCTAAGCATCGCCATGCATAACTGGCTCCAGAATAACAACAAATTCAGGCGTAGTGTTTTTCCGATTAATTTGTTGGTGTTTCCCTAAATCCTGGGATTAGCTGACAACACGGGTCATTTAACTCCATCAATGCTATATTTTATTAGCTGCTTTAGTTTAACATAATGGCCTGTTGTTGCCCATCAAAGTTTCTGAATCCTAAACTCTCCCTAGCTTTGCCCAGTTAGTAACCAGTCACGACTTTGATAAATGCTCTGGTAAGATCGGACATAAAATTAAATTAAAAACGTGAACTAAAACTTATAACAATATCTGAAACTGATGTTATGAAGAGTTTTGTTGTGACTAATAAATTATCTAAAATGTGTAAATATTAATTTTGTAAGAGTTGGATTTCATCTTCAAAAAAAGGCTACATTCAAAGTGCAGACAAGAGTGGCCCAAAACTTTTTTTGCCCCCTATATGTGATATTTATTTATTTAATGACAGTGTGAAACAGACAGATTTGATTTTGTCAAATCTGATCTAGGTCACTTTGACACAGTATGTTCCATAAGTGCATTTATTCACCTGAGTAGTCAGTGAGCACTGCTACCAGGCAAGGTGGGTGCAAGTGCCTTACCCAAGGAAACAATGACTGAGACGAATACAGAACTGGCAACCTACTGGTTAGAGGACGACTTCAGGTCAGCAGTCTGTTCACACTGAAGTCTAATGATGGTTAAATTTAAATTATAATGCGAACAACCACACAAAATACTGGACTTTAAAGTGCCAGTGACTTAATTTTTTTGCAATAAATGTGAATGCATTTTTAGAAAGATAACATTAATAACATATTGCAAAATAAATTTCACACTGCTGAGATGAACAGTTATTGGGATATTTGCATGTGAAGTAACAGGAAGTGATGTCAAAGGGGAATGTCTGCATGTGAACAGAGCACTCCTACAATAGCTAACAACACAGACCTTATGAACCTCACGTTTCTTTATATTATTTTGAATCACTATCAGAGAGATGATGAGTCAGGGTTTTAATAAATAAATACCATCATTTTTCTTAAAAAGTTCCCCTTTGAAGGCACTTCCTGTTTCATGTTGGCTGAGCCAAATTCAAAAGAAAATATGTCATTTATGTGACAAAATTGGTAACATTGTATGTAATATTTAATGTTACCTAAACATAAAAATGTTTTCTTTTACTTTTTGTATTTGAAGGATATGCATGTCAGAGGCACTTTAACAAAAAATGGAATTGAGCACTTGGCTAAAGTTCACTAATGTTTCAAACTAACTCTGTCAAGCAAATATAACAATCTCTGTCCTAATTTGGCTCTATTGCCTGCACCTGTGAAGCAGTAGAGAGATAAGGGACACTTGAAAAGGGGGCTTTAACTAATTGCAGCTTTGAATCATGGGAATAACGTGACTTTCATATACAGTATATGAATCACGGAACAGATTGACTCCCTTGCAGTTGCCCAGGTGGTCTTTGGAGTTTTTGTGTTCAGTCCCCTTGGGTTATGTTGGTCTGGGGATCACAGTTGTAACCTTTACAACTGTGATCTCAAAGATGTTGCAGGAGCATGTGGCACCATGATCAGTTTGGGACCAACTGAGACTAGTGGAACTAAACTAAAGTGGGCTTAAATATCTAAAGAAAAATCAGTACTTTAGATTAACCGAAAGGATCTTTATGTAAATGCACATCTGTAGTATAAGTTTTTTGTCTGAAAGAATATGATATTTTGCATACAAGCTTCTGAAATTGCCTTTCACTATAGGGTAAAAGGTGTCCAGATGTAGTCTTAGAGATAAAATAAGGGGCTCCATCTTCCAGGGGAAGCCTGGTGTAAAGTTGCTGCTTCTCCACATTGACCAAAAGTCAGTTGAAGTGGTTCAGGTATTTGACTAGGATGTGTCCTGGGCACCTCCCTCTAGAGCATGTTCTCTTGTTTTCCTGCTGAAACACACCTGATTTGTATGAATGACGATTAACAGGCTTTTACATAGTTCAAAAAAGGTAATTGAAACACTGAATCAGGTGTGTTGGAACAGAGAAACAATGTAAACATGCATGATAGCAGCCCTCGAGGAAACGAGTTTGACACCCCGGCTCTAGAGATTTTCTGATCATGTCCTAGTGCAGGGGTGGACAATCCTGGTACTTGAGGACAATGCCAAGCCACATCTGCAAGTGTTACAACAGTGTGACTTTAAAGTAAAAGTGGTACTAGACTGGCCTGTCATCCAGATCTGTATCCCATTGAAAATGTGGCGCATTATGAAGAGCAAAATACGGCAAGAGACCCCAGACCGTTGAGCAACTTAAGTTGTTTGTTTGTTTGCAAGAATGGGAAAGAATTCCACCTACCAAGCTTCAACAATTACTGTCCTTAGTTCTAAATGCTTTGTTGTTAAAAGAAAAGGTGATGTAACGCCGTGGTAAACATGCCCCTGTCCCAGCTTTTATGGAATGTGTTGCAGGCTTCATCAAGAAGAGGGAATATTTGCAAAAGAAAGACAAAACAAACAAAAACAAAACAAAAAAAAGTTTTATACATTTGAACATTAAACGTCTTTGTATTGAATATAGGTTGAAAACGGATTTGTAAATCATCATATTATGTTTTAATTTGTTTTTACACAACGCCGAACTTCATTGGTGTTGTCCCTTTCACAGCTGACAGGAATCGTCTGCTCCATGAGCAAAATAAAATATCCTCAAGATTTATTAGATCAGAAGCTGTTTGAAATTCTTTCATGTGGAAAAGTCTCCAACCAGCCTGGAAAACACATCTGACCTGTTTTTGACCTGCTGCTTGTAGGCACAAAGCTTTGCATGACTGGTTCATTTTTTACAGTGTATCCGTCTGTCCCTGCTGTAAAAGCAGAGCAGGCTGTCTGTGTGTCTTTGTGTCAGTGTTGTTTCTGAGTGCAGTGACCTGAGCTTACACTCCCTCTGTTCCCGTTGGGGTAAATATCCCTCTATTAGCAACAAGTGATCTGAAAGCTCTGATCTCCCAGAGCTACTGGAAGCTTTTAGAGTGAAAACAGGGGGAAAAAACAGCTCAGTCTTTTTAACCCTTAAAGCAGTAGTTCCCAAACTTTTTATCTTCTGACCCACAAAATATTCATGACAAAAACTTGTGACCCCAAATATTACTGGTCTGAGTACACAAACTTTGTTAATAACCCTAAAAACAAAGGATACACAAATATAAATACTTATTTATACTTATTTTGTGTTTTTGTAATAATTACAGGGAAAATATTACATCACTGATTATTTTATTTCCCTTTAAATTGATTTCTGAAGCAGTGGTTCCCAAACTTTTCAGCTTTTGACCCACAAAATAACAGTAGCAGAGACCTGTGCCCACAACTATTTTTGGATGATAAACATTTGTATCAGGTCAACTAAACATGGGCATAGTAACAATATTTATTATTCTACATTTATACATTTTATGTAACAACTAAGGCAAAAATGTAATTAATTTAGAAAATCTTTTCAGGACCCCACCTTGATGTTTCAGGACCCCACTTTGGGTCCCGACCCCAACTTTGGGAACCACTGCCTTAAAGCATAAGCACAGAACTTTTCTTTAAGTAATTTGATTGACCAGATAAACCAACCTTCACATCATGCATTTGCTTTATAATGCAATTTTTAAACATGTTTAACCTGTTGACCTGATGGCCTAATCCTAACCCAAATTAAATTAAGTACTGCTCTTGAACCCTTTGGAGTAAATTCACAAGCCTATCTCTATGTAAAGCTCTCAATCTGATTTTTTAACTTCATTTTTTAATCTTTGTAACTGTAACTAGTATTTAGTTATTGAAGTTAAAATACACTATAACTGTAAACTTTTTTGCAAAACTAAATATTGAATAAAATGTAATTTAATTGGCTACACAGCTGAGATGTCAGAATGAAGCTCAGATCTGATTGGCTGATTCTAGTCAATAAATCACATGTACCACGGGCAGGTGGGACATGAGGGGCTTGCCAGACATTTTGGGCTCTGGGGAGTAGATGAACCCAGTTGGTCAAAAGAGGTGCCAATCGAAAGAAGACAACCAATCGATATGTTTGAACAGCCTACTGTGCAATGTCCCTTGTAGGCAATTAATAGGGAGGAAGTAACCACAAACTGGGAATGTGGGCAGTACATTGGTGTTAAGAGGTTAATAAGTTATTTTTTTCAGCAAAGAATCTTCTTTTAAACTATTTTTATGGATTTCTATATTTCAAGCAAAATATGTTCAAAAATAATTTGAAAAAATAAGGAAAAATAATACATTTTCCCTTGAGTGATTATGTGAACGCTAAGTTAGTTATAATTAAAGTTTTGATGGTAAATGTACTTGTATAGCGCCTTTCTACCTGACAAGGATACTCAAAGTGCTTCACACTACAATCTGTGTCCTCATTTACCCATTCACACAGCACTCTATTAGGTCTCTACAAAGCTAACATGTACAATCAGCTACAGTATGGAGACTAATCAGTGCCAATCACATTCATACACTGATGGGACACACATCAGAGGCATTGGGGTGAAGTGTCTTGCCCAAAAACACAACAACAAAGACAGCTGGAATGGGGGATTGAACCAGTGACCTTCCCGTTTCAGGACGACTCCCCTAACCACTCTGCCACAGCCGCCCCCATGAATGAATTGATGAATGCCAAAAGAAAAACACTGAAGCATCTTATTAAATATTCGCCCATTATTCTTTTTTGTTACCATTTTGTCTTACTACTCTTTCCACAAAAACTAAATCAAAATGTGAATCTTGATAGATAGCAGACTAATGACAGACATAATTTACAAGAAGCTGTGAACCATTTCCCCACAGACGAGTTTTTGTGAAAATAAGTAAAAAAAAAAAAAAAACAACACACTTTTGAAGATCCATTGCTCATACTTCACAGCAGAAATGTGATTCAAAGTTTAAACAAGTCGCAGAAAGTTTCACTTCACATGACTGAACTTGTTTTTTAATTTATTTAATGCTTCATACACAATTACAGTTTATGTTTGATGATATTTTGGGCTGGCTGTGGCTGAGTGGGGGAGTTGTCCTTCAGTGAAAAAGTAGATGGTTCAATTCTACTACTATTCAGTCTCATGCTGTTTCATTTTATCTTTCCACCACTTTTTCATTTTTAATGATTGTACAGCACCTTGTGAATATATTTCTGTGAAAGGCGCTTTATAAATAAAACTTTACTTACTTACTTACATGTCGAAATGTCCATGAGCAGGACACTAAACTCTTCATTGCATCTGATGTGTCACATCAGTGTATGAATGTTACTTAAAACACCGAATAGTCTCCATTGAATGACTTATCTGAATTAGCTTAAAGATATAAAGTAGATTGCTCTGTAAACGAGTGCCCATTCACTGTGTTGTGTTGCAAAAAGTATCCTGGTTGGATAGAAAGATGCTATGAGTACACTCCATTTTAGAGGCACATCGATTTCAGGTTTCTTGCCGATCACCCTATTTTTTAAAAAGTCTGACCAGCCAATTCCGATTTTGACCAATACCATTTTTTAATAACTGACACTGTCAAGTGTTACAAGGCCACAAAACACCTTCAATGTTCCAATCCTATTTTATTGAAAAAAACATTGAACAATACTCTTGAAAGAATACAAACTTGTTTTAACTGGACATTAGGTAGTGCTCACAGCAGAGTAAAAAGTGGCCAGTGATTTTCAGAGCTTTCTGAAGATAGTTGAGAAGCTGATCTTTTCCACCGATCATATCTATGTATCGACTGATCTCTGATCTCCCAAAACTAAGGAAATCAGTGTTGCTTTATCCGTGCACTGCTAGTCAATTTACCATACACATAACTTTCGACTTAGAATAGAATGATGTCACAAAGTAAATTTTGTGCTAATTAAGCTTTCCAAAAATTATTTTTACTTCCACAAACGATTGTTACCGTAAATCTATAGTAAACCTTAAACTGTTGTGCAACATAGTGATAAGCTCAGTTAATCATTGCAATGAAGCAATTTCTGTAACTCTCTGATACTTCTGCACCTGACAATGGGTATTTTGGTTCACTCCTTGTGAGCAAACTGTTCCAGCTGTCTAAAGTTTTGGGTGCGTCTGCTGTCTACATGTTTCAGCTCCTTCCGCAGATGTTAAAAAGGATTTAGATCAGGACTTTGCCGGTGTTTTATTCTTAGCTGTTTGCTTTGAATCAATGCATGTTAAAGGACCTGTTGTGGAAAGAACAGCAATACACGATTCAAAGAGAAAAGACATTTCATTGAATGGTCGTCTGTGACTGAGACCAACATCTCTAGCACTGGGAAGCAGATTTTGCTCCAGAAAATCTTGATATTACTGATATTTTTTGTACCCTGCACAGATTTAGAACACCCATCAGATGCAGCAAAGTAGCTCCAGAACATATGAGCCTGCTCCATGTTTCCTTAAAGGTGCAGTGCTCGTTTCTTTGTATGTTTCATACATCTGATGGGTTTTGTTACCAAAAAGCTCCAGTTTTGTCTCATCTTTCCAAGGGTCATTCTCCAGAAACTTTGTGTCTCATTAATATGCAGTTTAGACAATTCCAAACACATTTTTATGATTTGGTGTCCTTCTTGGCCATCTTCTTTGTCTCCATTTGAGCTCAGGCATGAATCGATACACTGATATACTGTGACTTGCATCTGGAAAAATTACAAGTTTGAAGAGACCTGGATGCTAACTACATGTCACGCCTTCTTTTAACAAGCCCTCACAGTCAAATCATTTTGGATTTTATTCTGTTTGATTAAGGATTAATGGTGCATAAAAATTAGCAAATTTTCCTAAAACCACATCAGGTGGTAGAGACAGATATTGTTTTTTGGATGGGTGCGGTTAGGACAGAAATTACGATGTTTCTTCTTGTTTTGGTAAGTTACTACGGTGATGAGTCCCACCTCAGGCTGTGGTGATGATTTCAGAAGTTGTCTTGTGGTGTTCTTGTCCTTGCAGTTTGTGGTTATTTTATTTGTTCATTCTGTTAAGTTAAACAAACACCTTCCCTCTCAGACTTTGAATGACACGGCTGAACTTTCTTTGACCTTGTGCTCGCAGTCAGAAATTTAAAACAGCTTCTGTCTGTTCTCACTATAAATATTTATGAATGAAATGTCATCTTCCTGAGGCTCAAAGCTTCCCTGTCAGATCTAAAAGGTTTACTCACAGTGCACTGTAATTGGTCCAATCACTAGTTTCATGTCAGTGTTTAAGGAGTCGGCCCTGCTCTGTCATCTGTCAAATGTTATATCTTCAGACTTAAATTTAAAGCCCCTTTGGAAAAAAGTAACCTTTACAAAGCCAAAACCCTCTGAAAAGAAAATACTCTGTTTGCATCAGTAAAAAACAAACTTAATACAGTGTTACTTGTCTTATTTAAAGTTTCTAGCAGAGGTGTATAGTAATTAAGTACATTTGCTTAGTTTCAGTACTTAAAGGCACAGTGTGTAGGATTTTGTCAATTATTTTAGCCAAAATTGAGATAATCACTAATGACAATAATAAAAACATGTCTAATCATTGCAGAAAAAGACCTTGTTTTATTATTTTTACATTATAAAAAGCTGTTTATATCTCCATGGTCGCAGGTCACCACTACAGGCAGCCGCCATCTTGCACCGCCATCTTGTCTACGAAGGCTCATGAAGGACAAACTGCGGTGGCGGCGTCAAAAACGGTTTTAGTTGTAATACTATAAATGAGGTGGAAATTAGCACCCGCCACTGGCCAAATGCGGGTAAAATTATGAAGTGGCGTGTAGATCTGAACAACGCACCGGCCACCGTGGCAGGTGTGTAATGAACTAAAAATAAATAAATAATTAAAATGCGTTCAAATCGCGCTACTGACTTTTGTCAAAACCTCAGTTTCGTTTTTGTTTTGCATTTCAGAGCATGTAGGACGTTAAAAAAAACATTAAATAGCATCAAACAAACCCACTCTGCAGTTAGAAATAAGTTCTCCCCTCCTTTCCTGCGCGCTGTCATCTGTGGTCCACCTGCCCGCTCCCCGATCGCCCCCACCCAATGCATGCATTATACAGGTAAACGTCCGATTATCAGAAGGAGAAAATAAAAACACAAACTTTAATGTGGCGTTACATATCTGGAGTAACCCTAAACCCTTTCTCAAGACGAACCAAAGGAAAAACCGAAAGTTGCAGTTTTTTTAACAATAAACGGAAAGGGAAAAAAACGGACAATAGTGAATTTAACAGGGCAGTCAGTTTAGTTCCCGGTTTAGTTTCATCTGTCAGCAAACAGAAAAGCTGAACTGTAGGCTGGAATCAAGAGAAAAAACCTGAAATCAGCTGATTAAAAACACTGTTTCTAACTGCTGATGCGTGAACATTACATAAACGTTAGTTTAAAAAATGTCATATTAGTTGTTAAATATTTTAACTCAATAATCATGATCACTTTGACTG
>NW_013952489.1:1863371-1867926 GCF_001266775.1 Austrofundulus limnaeus
CATATGTACAGTATTCACTCCTCTTTGAAGTCTCAAGTGTCTCCTTCAGAAGCCACATAATTACCAAAATAAGATTAATCTGTGAGCAATCTAAAATCCTGAACAAACCATCATTAAATCCATTAGAAATGGAAATATGTTGCCTCCACAACAAACCTGCCATGAAAGGGTTGTTCACCAAAAGTCATGAACTAAAGAAGAGGGACTTAGAAAAAATATCAAGGGTGCCCAACATAACCCTAATGATGGCATTAAATGTCACTTCTCCATAGGACCAAAACAAGTTCCACATAATGCTCCTGTATGAATGAGTGGCCAATAAAAACTCAGTAATTAACAATAAAAGCAGTCTAGAGTCCTTTCCCAAATCTTATGATCAGATGAGGCTAAAACCCAACATTTTGTCTAAAATAGAAAAACAGTAAAAACCCACAAGTTTTCATTAGGGGTGTAAATCACCAGCTTTATCACAATACAATAATATATTAATTTGTCTAGACAATGATACGTTTCTCAATATCTATAATAATATGATTTTGTATGTGATCAATACGATGCAATACTACATTGCACATCTAACACAATCATTAAATGATTGTGTCTGACAGGAGGAAACCTGCATTTAGACAAATCAGACAAGCCACCTCAGCAGAGGACTGCATTTTCTTCCCCAACACCGAAGCGAAAACAACTGTGTATTTTTGACAAAATAAATGATAGCAGATGAATGGGAAACCCAAGAATGCACTACCAAACAGATTTGCTCCACTTTTACAAGCCTGTGACTCAGAAAACAGCTTATTTCAGACAACAGTGAAAGGTCTGACACCAGATTCAGGCCTAAACCAAGACGAGTTTGGAAAGAGAGACTCCTGCCATATACCAAGAAACACTGCTGACTGATGTGTGAGTGAGATTAAATACTTTTGGAGCAAGAAAAAAGCCAATGGGCCTCATGCTAGAACCGTTCGTACGCACAGATTTGTTCTTAAGTTGTGCGTACGAGTGATTTAGTAGAATTTGTGGGATTCACCAATGTTTTCGAATTCTAAGATTTTTTTCAGATACGAACAAAATTTACAAGAGGTCCAGACCTGTCGTATATTTTACGAGCAGTCAGTCTGCTGTTATCCAGACGGGTTTTCTTCACTAATAACTTTATATTTCGTTAGTTTGAAGATAATTTGAGTTGAAAATAAATCACACTCCATAATTATGTTGACAATAGGCTATTCTGCTTGAATTAGTTATAATTTTAAATGTAATAATTTAGACTAACAATATAAATTGTCCGTCCGTCCGTTTTCTGCCGCTTATCTGGGATCGGGTCGTGGGGGGCAGCAGGAGACCCCGCTCTCCCCAGCGACACCTTCCAGCTTGTCCTGGGGGACACCGAGACATTCCCAGGCCAGAGGGTATACATAATCCCTCTAGCAAGTCGTGGATTCTCTCCAAAGTACCAGACTTATTTTGAAAACATTTTAAAAGGCTTATTTCAGAACCGCAAATGAGACCACCTGCGACCGCGCAGGGAGGGCAGGGGTACGGTGCACAGCGCTGCCGCTTCCGAATAAATGAAAATGATTTAACACAGTTGTTTATACTTTTAGCAGCTCTTTTTTATTCCACAGCTGACCTGCTAAAAATGACAGATTTTCTTTTCTGGATCTCTGACAGACGGACTTCAATCTCTGAACTCGTTAAGTTCTCTTTAGTTTTCACTGTCATTTTCATGAATGAATGGACACTTCCTTGTATCTGAGGCAGGACACATAGCCTTATGTGGTGTTTTTGGGGTGGTAATTATGCTAATCTCCTCTCGCGTGCACGAGCAGCTGATATGAACAGGTGTAATTCATTTACACCCTTTTCCTGAAGATAGAAGAGTTTGTTGAATCTGACGTGACATGTTCGTACGAACCCTTCATACAAACAAAAGTAAGAGAAATTTAGGATAAGAATACGAACATGTTCTTGCATGAGGCCCATTGTTCTTAGCTTTGATAATATGGTATCTGATCTCACAGAGAGGATATGAGAGATTGCAGCTGAATACCCATCTCTAAAGAAGCTTGTCACCCATGTAGGAGGATATTTCAATCAGAGATCTTAAAAAAGGATTTCATTTATTTGCCAAGCAAAGTTCACAGCCTCAAGATGGAGGTATCAGCAGACCGAGTCTGAGGTAGTGCTGAATTCAGTAGACTGCTGATGTTAAACAAGGGTTAAATTATGTTCTCTGTTAAAAAATAATGTTCTGAGAACTCTGTGGCCTTTATTGACGATTTCAATATTTTTTGGTGAGCAGATGGACTTTAAACTGGTTTGGAGCTGAATTGCTGGCTTCAAATATGTCCTATTTCCTAAACCAGTCCTGTTGAAGAAAGATGACAAGAGGGTATAATCAAGGGCTAAGATCTCAGGAGCCTGAAGGACAACTGCAGTTGACTGAGACACAAATGAAACACAAAGCCAGATGAGAAAATTGTGTGATAATCAATTGGAGCTGAACTGCTGGCTTAAAATATGGCACCATAAAGCCAGCGCAAGATTTGCTAACAGCAGTCACTCTTAGATATTACTTGTTCTTAGGATGTAATCATGCTTAATTAAGATGACATAATAGTGTTTATTAAACACTATTTAACGTATAAACAGTATATCTTGTTTATTGAAATAAACAAAGTCCAACGATCATTCTTCTTTTTTGTTTCTTGGTAAATAAATATTTCCACACCATGCTATTTTATGTACCTAAATAAACCACAAACAAACAAAGACCACCTGAATTGGTATGTTTTCCATTCTGACTTTAGTGTGTGTTCTCAGTCAGACAATGAGAGCTTTAACTGCAGTTTATTTATTTATTTATTTTTTTATTTAATTATTTATTTATTGTAAATTTCACGACAGACACAAGTTGTGTTGTTTATTTTCTTCTTTGTTTTTTAAATAACTTGTAAACTTGATCAATTTCTTCCTGTCTCAGAGGCACCTCACTGTTGGTGGGGGTCCACCAGTAATAGTGTGGAATGGTGGAGAGGAAGGAAAAAGTCAGGTGATATAAAAAATGCTGCATTGACATTCAAAATCTTAAACATGCAGCAGCCTCATTTAGGCAAAACCTGAATTATTGTCTCTTCTAAAGGAAAATTCTGAAATCCTCCACAGAAGTAACAATGTCTTAACAGAGTTTAGATTTTAGAGCCAAGACAGCCGATAAAAACTTTTACCTCCAACATACATGAACCATGAAGACAAGGATAAGATCTGTAACAAGCACGGCTGCTGCAATAAAGCTCTTATTCTCCAGAGCCATTTATTTCTCCAAGGTTCAGCACTGGGTCAGTAGTTTTATACTCTCTTCCACCTTTATTTATTTTTTTACATTTTCTACAAAATTGTGACAACAAATAATTCTTCACAATAAACCCCTGTGACTGCAAATTCTCACACTCTTTTTAAAATTTACAAAACATTGGATTATGTCCTTCTGGGATAAAAAAAAAAAGATCTGTTTCTCGTCAAACAGAAGCGATTACATTGTGTTTGTTTTTCACACACAATGTGAGACATGAATCAGGATAATGTCAAAAACTGGGATTTCTTTTATTTTGGATAAAAATTTACTGTTTACTAAAACCATCTTCTTTAAAAGAAATCATGTTGAAGAAAAACAAATCTATTATTCATGTGACACAGTGAAGAAATTTATAGTTATTAGAGGTTAGTACTGATGTTAAAAGCACAACACTATATTTTTAGGTTTTCCTTTTTATAATGTTGACAATGTTTAATCTATTATGTTTCGACTGGAATAGGTTCAGTTACATGTCCGAATTATATGACAACACGTAATCAACCATTATGAGAACATTAGATGAGGTTTTTGTCTGAATGCCTGTGATTCAGCCGTAGGTCAGTAGGGGGCGAACGCAGGCATTGAAGAAGGTGTTGAGGATTTTGTCTGAATGCCTGTGATTCAGCCGTAGGTCAGTAGGGGGCGAACGCAGGCATTGAAGAAGATGTATAAATTGATTAAGTTCCTGGTTTTTCACCAGTGTGGTTTCCTGTCAGCTCCAGTGACATTAAACCTCACTCAGTTCCAGAATTCTGGTGTTGTATTGTTTGATTCCTTCTACAAATCATTTAATTTAACAATTGTGGTTTTAAAATTGACTTCAGTCTATCGAATACGTATTTTTCTTACAACAGTTTTCCCCACCACCACTGGCTTGTTTTAGGTGGCATGGCAGCACAGTTGTTGGAGCTGTTACTTCACATCAATAAGATTGCAGGTTTAAAATCTGCAACTTTTCTATTTCTCCCTGACACTTATGGGGGTTTTCTCCGGATACTCCAGTTACCTCCCAGAGACCAAAAACATTCATGTTTGATTATTTCAAAATTGTCCCTAGGTGCAGTGGTGGGCAGCACTTATCTAAATATTAGTTGCACTAACCTTAAAGTGACACTGTAGATACTGTAAGTGACATGCATATGAACAAAATGTGTGACAGCGTTCACCCTCAACTGTTAACAACAATATTGATCA
>NW_013952489.1:1870670-1872498 GCF_001266775.1 Austrofundulus limnaeus
TATATATATAGCTCAGTGGGTAAGTCACCGGTCTTCCACCAGGGTTCGAATCCAGGCCGGCGCAAACAACAAAAATTGAGCTATGCAGGGTGGGTCCTTAGGCAAGACGAAAATGGGCGAGAGATGAAAACATGGATCTGTTGGAATGCTACTACTCAAGTAACCCTAGCCAGAGGGTACATGCAAATACTGTGGGAGGAATGGTTACTTCGACATCCCCAGTCAACACTAACTGCCAAACAACTAGTAGCTCAGTGTTCCAACATCCGCAAACGGCAACTGCTGTCACAACTTGAGATTGATGAGGTACAACACAAGTGCAAGGGGGAGGAACCAGGACACCAGGTCAGAAGGAAGTTAACCACCAGAGACTGGGTATGTAGCCCCAGTAATGAACGAACCATCTGAGCTGAACGAGGCAGCAACTGACCTGAGAGAGAGAATCACGGCCCGAATGAACACCAGACAACCCCGACGCCAATTACAACTGCTGAGTGAAGTACCATCAGAAAGTCTCATTGAAGATGTGAATGCAGCATTGAGAACGATCCCTACTAACACCAGAACGGAAACCAATGAGCTGATATACAACTTAGCATCAGTGATCCTTGAGATGCTTGGCTATAAGAGCAACCATGGGACCTAATACTACCCACCATGGAAAAGATGGTTAGAGGCTAAGATCAGCCTTGGCCAGCCGCCTAAAGAGATACACAAGAGAGAATGAAGCCAGGAGGATTAACCACCCAACCAGCTAAAGTGTACTATCAATGGCAGGGTAATAAAACCCACCAAGGCTGGAGACTGAACAATACTGGAAAGGCATATGGGAAAGGGAGGCGTCCCACAACAGCAATGCACAGTGGCTAACCTCTCTACGAGAAGACCACAGCAACCTCCCTGAACAAGCCCTGGTAACCATCACTGTGGCAGATGTCCAAGAAAGAGTCTCAGGTATGAAAAACTGGACAGCACCAGAGCCTGACATGATCCATTCCTACTGGCTAAAGAAATTCACTGCCCTCCATGAGACTGGCAGCTCAACTGAACCAGCTGCTACAAAATGGGACTCACCCTGAATGGTTAACTGAAGGGTGCACAATCCTCATCCAGAAGGATCCCTCAAAGGGTTCAGTCCCATCCAACTATCAGCCGATAACCTGTCTCTCTACAACATGGAAGCTCATGTCAGGCATCATAGDGGCTAAGATAAGCGGGCACATGGATAAATACATGAGCARYGCACAYAAGGGCYTCGGGATAAATAGCAGAGGAGCCAAACACCAACTCCTTGTAGACCACACAGTCGCCCGAGACTGCAAAACCCGACACACCAACCTGTGCACTGCTTGGATTGATTACATGAAAGCCTATGACTCAATGCCACACACTTGYATCATTGAATGCTTAGAGATGTACATCATCAATAGGACTCTAAGAGCCTTCATTGCAAACTCAATGGGGCTGTGGAAAACCACCCTTGAAGCCAACTGCAAACCACTTGCACAAGTGTCCATCAAATGTGGCATATACCAAGGAGATGCTCTGTCCCCACTGCTGTTCTGCATAGGCCTGAACCCCCTCATCAACAAGACTGGCTACGGATACCGACTCAAGAATGGGGCCACAATCAGTCACCTCCTCTACATGGATGACATCAAGCTGTACGCCAAGAGTGAGCAAGACATTGACTCACTGATCCACACCACCAGGATCTACAGCACTGACATTGGGATGTCATTCGGACTAGAGAAGTGTGGTCGGATGGTTACAAAGAGAGGGAAGGTCATCCGCACTCCCAGAAGGAACAATAGCAGACATAGAGCAC
>NW_013952489.1:1873668-1875951 GCF_001266775.1 Austrofundulus limnaeus
ATATATATATATATCCTGATTGCCCCAATAAATCCAGAAGGATTGAAATAATTTTGTCTTGATTTACATTTTTAAGATAATTTAGTATAAGTACTGAATGTTGTACTTTAAGTAAAAAGAAAAAAAAATCTTGTCCCATTAAAATCTGTTTCTAAAGTTGATCATTTAAAGAACTGGGATAGTCAGCGGGACACCATGCCATTGAACTGGTAAATGAAAGCATCAATTTGTCATGAGATGATTCATCTTCAGTGTAATTCATTCCCTCAGAACTATTTAGTTTACACAGACCGTGAATCCAGTTTTACCTTTCGCTTCTATTTCATTCCGGAGTCGACTCCACGTGTGAGCTCCGCCCTGTGAACGGCACTGCTTTGTTTATTTTAACCTGACTTACGTGAACGGCAGAGGAGCTCGTCTTCAGATGATGCCGTGCTGACGAGTTTAAGCAAGTTCAACTGCACAACACACACCGCAGACACGCACTCACACAGGCTCGCCTGCCACTTAACTGCCATTTGTTCACTGGTATCACACAGTTAAGCATTTCCCACACTCAGACACACTGCACTCTCCTTCAAAAACAAAGTGGATGTAAACACATTTACACAAGGAAACCCCCCTCACCCCATCAGAGATACACACATAAACACCAAGAAGCTGTCTGAGGCCCCTGACAGTTGAACCAAAACAGTTATTAGGATTTAAACTCTTCACCTTGACATCAATGCGCCGGCAGATCCGCCACCAGGTGTAATTACAGGTGAGGAGAAGACGGGCGGCGGTCCAGCTCAATCAGCATGCTTGCGTCAAATTACGTTGCTTTATCCTTGAAGCAAAATGCACTCCAGCCGCCACACACGTACACATTTAGCAGGCAGATGTAAACACAAAGGTTTCAGTAGCAACGGCAACAAGATTATAGGTGTGAAAACAAAACAAGAGAGGAGCAAAGTTCAGGCAGGTGTGTATTTTGTTTGTTGTGTTGCTTCTCATTAGGATTCTTCTTCTTCTTCTTCTTCTTCTTCTTCTTCTTCTTCTTCTTCTTCTTCTTCTTCTTCTTCTTCTTCTTCTTCTTCTTCTTCTTCTTCTTTCTGCTGATGGAGAATTCTGACCTTGAACCTGGTTTTGTTTGAAGTGCTTTCCTCACCATGACAGCTGTATTTTTATTTGCACTTAAGATCCAATCTTCTGTACTCTTTTTTTTGTTATTAGCTGCTATAAATACTACAATAAAGATGTGCAAATTCATCAACCCAAACATGCTGTGGTATTGTTTATTATGTCTTATTTAAGGGCATCAATACATATTGAGACAACAATAAGGTTTTGGCAAATAAAAAGAGAAAGCCCAGCTCTCTGCTCTACAAGTCAGACGTGTGTCACAATAGAAACATCACTCAAGGCTGAAAAGGGTCACAGAAAGTTGATGTTTGTGTAACTGAATCAGTCCTTTGATATTTTTAACAGATTAAAATGATATACATATGATCCAGTTGTCTCAAGTATTGTGTCCTTGGGCAAGACACTTCACCCCAATGCCTCTGATGTGTGTCTCATCAGTGTATGAATGTGATTGGCACTGACTAGTCTCCACAGATGATTGTACATGTTATCTTTATAGAGACCTAAGAGTGCTGTGTGAATGGGTAAAAGAGGACACAGATTGTAGTGTGAAGTGCTCTGAGTGTCCTGGATGGATAGAAAAGCGCTATATAAGTACAGTCCATTTACCATTTACCACGATTAACTTTGATTAGCATGGTTCAATTTTTTTTCCGATAAAAAAACATAAATGTCCATGCCCTTCCTAACTTTTAATTTATTGAAATAAATTATGAACATTTTAACGTCACAAGTACAGTTTTAAATGAAATATTGCTGAAACAGCAAGTTCCTCAGTGGCTCTGTGCTCGAATATGCAGCCTAGGTGGTGTAGTCAAACACAGACCCACTGAGCCTTTAACACAGAGCATCTTCGGAAGACAAGTTGATAGAATGAATTTTAAAAGTCTGTATTGTTCGATTAAAGTGCATATTGAACCTATATACCACTATATTGAACAATTTGACACAGATACATGTATTGTTGCACCATATACACTCACCGGCCACTTTATTAGGTACAGCTGTCCAACTGCTCGTTAACACTTAATTTCTAATCAGCCATTCACATGGCGGCAACTCAGTGCATTTAGGCATGTAGACATGGTCAAGACAATCTCCTGCGGTTCAAACCGAGCATCAGTATGGGGAAGAAAGGTGATTTGAGTGCCTTTGAAC
>NW_013952489.1:1876921-1888298 GCF_001266775.1 Austrofundulus limnaeus
TATATATATATACAGAAATATACCTCTTCTAGTCAGTAACAGCCAATGAGAGCCGGGATGAATGTCTTCCATCCATCCATTACTGTTTCTTCCTTTCAGGGTCATGGGGGTCACTGGTGCCCATATCCAGCAGTCAGAGTGCGAGGGATGGGGTACACCCAGGTCGCAAGTGGTAAATGTTACTGAACTTATAGAGCACTTTTCAAGTACCTCCGGACCCCAAAGTGCTTTACACTAACAGACATTCACCCATTCACACTCACATTCACACACTGATGATGGCAAACTACACTATAGCCACAGCTGCCTTGGGGCACACTGACAAAAGTAAGGCTGCCATCCACCGGACCCTCTGACCACCATCAGTAGGCAAGGTGGGTGAAGTGTCTTGCCTAAGGACACAACAACTGAGACGGCTGGATGGGGGATCAAACCAGCGACCTTCCGGTTCCAGGACGACTCACCTAACCACTCCAACACAGCCACCTTAAGTCCATCATAGGGCACACGAGGCTCTCACCTAGGGACAATTTAGGGTTATCCATTAACCTAACAGTCACGTTTTTGGTGTGTGGAAGTAAGACAGAGAGCCCGGAGAGAACATGCAAACTCTACCCAGAAAGGTCCCCAGGCTGGGATTTGAACAGGCAACCTTCTTGCTGAGAGGCAGCAGCTCTACCAGATGAGCCATCAAGCCATCGTGGAATGTCTTACCAGTGTCAATCACGCTCATGCACACACTGCTCCTGCCCTTCACCAGCATGCTGATGGTCATGCTCTGTATTGCTATTGTGCTGCAGCTGCTGATGGTGGAGGAACAAGCTAAAGCTACAGGAAAACTGACAATTTCTGAGAGTTCTAAATGTTCTGCCATTGCTAAAATCCTTGTATTTGTATAACATACAAATACAAGTATTTCATTCTTTTATTTTCACCCAGTGTACAAACTCACTCCCTTAGGACTAAGGCTTTTCACTCAAACCGTCCCAGAGTACAGAGAGTGCACACCCAAACTTTCACTAGTGTTCTTTTTAATTGAGCTCTGGATGAACTCTTTAGAAGTGAAGGTAAAATATGTCTCTAACTTCTTATTTCCTCACAAAACGTGGAAATCAAATACCTGAAACATGTCATAACCAGCGGCTTCTGACAATTAAGATCACTTAGTAATCTTTCAGACGTAGTTTTCACATACTGTGGTTAAGGCTTACTTTCTACTTAGTGTTCTGTCTGTCTTATTAGGAGTGCTGTCAGGGAGTGAAAGGCACAGGTGTGTGGAAACCATGGTGACCCTCTTCTATAGTTCACACATCAACATGTTTTTTGGCAGATTAGAAATCTGTTTGAATTGCATTCAGCATGAAATGTTAAATGCATACATCAGCATCATTTAACATTCATTTAGCAATTTTCTAGTTGCCCTTTCATCTCTGTAGTGGTCAAGGGATTTAGGGAGCAGAGGGTGCAGCAGCACCCCTTGTTGGGTGACGGAGAACAAGCATATTTATATAGGAGTATGGAAGAAATGTTTTGTGTTTTATATGTTTGTGAGCAGCTATAAAATTTGTTATAGGTAAGGTGATATAATTTCCCTCAAATTAATCATTTTCTAATAGCAGAAGCTCTGTATTTGAAAAGAGAGCAATATTATAACAAAACTGTTCTTCAAGAGCAAATTTCTGATACCTCCACCAACTGGAACAGAATCTGCAGCTCTAATATCCACAGGCAGCTGATGATCTCTTTACCAGACAGAGTAAACACAAAACTTTATCAATATATATTGACTGTCTAAATGTTTTAAATGCCCATAACCTGCATTTCATTGCATATATGTCTTTTAGTAGCATCTATGCTTGTGTTAAAAATATGTTTAGGGACTAAAAAAAACACATCAAACAAATACACTGAAAATGTATTTTAGATTTTATTTACACGTATTTAATATAATAGTTGACATTTTAAAACAGGTAAATTGCCAATGTAAACCTGAGAGAGCCTCTGGATTTTTGTGTTTTTTATTTGAAATGTTTTAGAAATTAATTTCCACTAAAACTGTGCAAAGATGGAATATTCTGGACTGGAAGGTCAAAAAATATGTGCAGTCTGGTACTGTCATCTGGTGGTGAAACGTGTTTTCACACACAGAAATACATCAAATTATATGAAAAAAAGGTTCCATTCATCCATTAGCTTTACCTGTGTCTTCCTTTTAGGGTCACAGGGGGTCACTTGTGCTCATGTCCAGCAGTCACAATGTGAGGGGCGTGGTAAACCCTTCACAGGTCACAAGTCCATCACAGGAAAATTCTGGAAGGACAGTTTTTAACACAACAGAAATACTGTAAATTGAGGTTTTAATTTATACTGAAAAATATTCTGAACTACAGATTCTTGTTTTCAGATTTAAAACCTCTATTAAAAACCATATTTTGTCTTAGAACTCTCCTTTCTTTTTATCACATTTTGGTGGGTTTTTTTTTCATTTTTCTTTTTCTGTTTTTGTTTATTGTTTTTACTTTTCCACGACGTGCATAAGCAAATTGAAACTTGTTTTAATTGTCAGGTTTTCTTGAGTGTTTTAAAAAAAAATGTCTGTAATGTCTTCTTCTCTCTTTTCTTTTAACTTTTTACTAATGGGCTTCAAAAATGTTTTTAGTCAAACTATTGAACACAATTTTTTTGTTTTAATTCACTTCCATTTTAGGAGGAATCAAAACTTAATTTTTGGATTTGTTTTCTGTATTAAACTGATTTCAACCAGCAGAGGGCCATGGAGATGCAATATTAAAAAAGTTCCAGGTACCTAAATTTTTTCTAAAACATTATGTTAATTTTTGCAGCAGCACATTTAGAGACATTTAAGACAGAGATCATTTATCATCTACAATTTTCATTTAATGGGGAATATTATGCATAATTGACTTGTTTGCGGTTTGAGGTCCAGTAGGGATTTGATAAAGCTCTATAAGTTCAGTCCATTTACCATTTTTATCATTTAAATCCTTTTACAATTTAATTCCCTCATCACACACAACCAGAGTGTTGTTTTGACTCATTCATGAGTGTTTAAGGAATCCTTGAATCTCCTGTGGCCATGTGGAGCTGCCTAAACACTTGCTGGTACAAAGCACTGCCTATTTACACATAGCTCCTCCCTGAAGCACACCTCCTCCAAAGTATTGTTTGAAAATGTGCTGAAGTGGGAGCGTCTGAAACAGTATGAGGTTCTTAAAGAGATAAAGGCCAATTTTAAGGTGATTACTATAATGAAAATTCAAATTTATTTTTCAAATATACAGCTTTTTTCATAACAATCAAAGGTAAAATACTGTAGTTACTTCACTGACATATAATTGAACTACAGTCTGTGCCTGGAAAATACAAAATACACCCCCCACCCCCCCGATCAAATCTGTGCAATTTTCATTTTCTGAAATGTAAAAAAAGAACTTTTGTAGCTGAAATGATTTCTGAAAAAAAAATATATAGTTGTTTATTAAAATAAAATTGTATTTAGAGATTTGACAATTCATTGAAAAAACCCAAAGATTTATAGTCTACCAAAATAAAATTTGATTAATAAAATATAATAAACAAGAAAACAAAAAAAATACTGTGAAAAATAAACACAGAGAAATATATCAAATTATTAAAAAAGTTCCATCCATCCATTAGCTTTATCTGTGTCTTCTTTTTAGGGTCACAGGGGGTCATTTGTGCTCATGTCCAGCAGTCAAATTGTGACAGTCACAATTTTTTATCATGTTTAGAAATTAAAAAGAAAAAGAATTGTATTACCTTTTATTATATTTGATAAATAAAATTTGAGAACAGTTTAGAAATTACACAGAAAATACAATTTAAATAAATGTACATAGTCTTTGTTTCTGCCATTTAATATTTTAGTGCAGTTTTTCTTGTATTTAATGTGTACTACAATTGTGATCACTTTGATTAAAATACAAAAATAAAGCTTTATTAGTATTAGAAGATGTGAGCTTCAATTTTGCTTTTGCTGCATTTTTTCCTAAATGCATTCATGTTGGTCAAAGAAATGAACACCTTTTTGAAATTGTTCATCTTTAGAGTGAGTCAGTAAAAATGATTAAATATGTCTGGATTCTGCACAAGTTTAAGCTCTTAAGTGAGGGGGAAACGGACACACTGGATGGGAGTAATTTGTCACCTGAGCTGAGGAAACGCAGAGAGCTGAGTTCACTCTGAGTCACACATCGCCTGCAGACGGACAGAAATGTTCCCTCCGAGTGGAGACTCAGAGAAGCTGCAGAATCAGAGTAGCTGCTGATGATTTGCTGTCAGTTTTCTTTCTTATTGTGGGAGCTTTGCTTATTGGACCGATTTGCATTCCGAGTGTCCCGAGGAGGAATTTTTATTTTTATTTTTAGGAGACAAATGTGAATGAAACAGGAGAAACTCTGTGCTCTCTACATTCAGACATTGGAGGACGGTTGTATGTGTTTCTGGATCATCTGGGGAAAACACATTTCAGAGAAGATACTGAAATGTTTTGATATATGCATATATAAAAATGGAAAACTACACCATGTGGAGTAATTTCACCCAGGTTCTGTCGGAGCTGGACGGGATGAGTGAAGAGGAAGAGGAGGGGGATGGAAGCAGCGGACTGCGTGTCCTCATTGGCTGTGTCCTCTTCCTGCTCATCGTGTCCACGCTGCTTGGGAACATGCTGGTGTGCGCGGCTGTCATCAAGTTCCGCCACCTCCGCTCCAAAGTCACCAACTTCTTTGTGATCTCGCTGGCCGTGTCCGACTTGTTTGTGGCCGTGCTGGTGATGCCCTGGGAGGCCATCACGGAGGTCACCGACACCTGGCTGTTTGGAGGCTTTTGCGATGTTTGGATCACCTTTGACATCATGTGCTCCACGGCTTCCATCCTCAACCTGTGCATCATCAGTGTGGACCGATACTGGGCCATCGCCAGCCCCTTCAAATATGAGCGGAAAATGACCCACCGGGTGGCGTTTGTGATGATCGGAGTGGCGTGGACGCTTTCGATTCTCATCTCCTTTATCCCGGTGCAGATGAACTGGCATAGGGCTCAGGATGAGGTGACAATGCAGCATTTGGAGCCACTATTGGACAGGAACTTCACAAACACCAGCACCGTTGTAGCCATGAGCTGTGTTGCGAATCTGAACAAAACCTACGCCATCTCTTCTTCCCTCATCAGCTTCTATATCCCTGTGGTGATCATGATTGCCACATATACTCGCATCTACCGCATCGCTCAGACCCAAATTCGCCGAATCGCATCTTTAGAACGGGCAGCGGAGCAGGCACAGATCCAAGGTCATGGTGCGAACAGGAACCAGCCTCAGCACCGGGCCAACGATGAGGCCTGCTTAAAGTCATCGTTCAAAAAGGAAACCAAAGTCCTGAAGACCCTTTCAATCATAATGGGGGTTTTTGTGTTTTGTTGGTTGCCATTTTTTGTCCTGAACTGCACTGTCCCCTTCTGTGACCCGCCGTGTGTCAGCGACACCACTTTCACTGTTTTTGTCTGGTTTGGCTGGGCCAACTCTTCTCTCAACCCGGTCATTTATGCCTTTAACGCAGACTTCCGTCGAGCTTTCACCACCATTCTGGGCTGCAACCGAATCTGCTCAAACAACGCGGTGGAAGCTGTGAACTTCAGCAACGAGCTTGTCTCTTACCACCACGACACAACGCTGCACAAGGAGCCACTGGTACCGACTCAGCTGCAGCAACGTCCCCATAACCTGAGCATTGGGTCGGATTGTCTGGAGGACATGAGCGCGCAGTTTGAGGAGGAGTCCAACATTTCGAATGGTTCTCCAAGCTGCGACAGGCTGCTGCTGCTTTCCACTACAGTCCAACTGGAGGACAACACAGAGATTTCTCTGGAGACCATCACACCTATCACCTCAGCTGCAGGATTGGAAAGGGATATTTTAATGCCAGGACAGGTTCTAGAGGATGAGTAGCAAAGAAACTGTGGTGTCGTATCAACCCAGGACTTTTTCTTTTCTTTTCTTGAGGTGGATACAATACCCTTGCCATCTCAGTCAGACACAAAACTGAGATGTTAGTCTGCAGTGAGACATCTAAAAATAAAATGATTCATCCATCTGTTGTATCACTTTAACCAGTTCAGGCTCTTGAGGTGCTGGTGCTGGTTTCCAGTAGTGAAGAAGCAGAAGGTGTGTACACCCTGGAACTTAACTTAACTTAATTTAGATTAAAAACACATATTAATCACCGATACGTTATGATCATAGTTTATTTATTCACACAATTTTTTAGTTTAAGAAGTTTTGGTGAGCCACTGAATTGTGAACAAAGAGCGATAAACATGTAATTTCCTGTTTTTAATAATGCAAAAATAAAAGACTTTTTAAAATTTGGCAAAATGAGTCAAGTAATCTGACATCACTGTTGACAGCAAGCCTTGAGGCTCACGCAGAGCACACAAAGTCACTATGCCACCTCATCTAATTAGGTCAAGATGAATGAAGTTGAGGATTTTGCATTGAAATCTTCATGGTGACAGGACAAAACACTGCAGAAATACAATTTTCTACATATTACAGACAGACCAAGGTTTCTATTGCTTGTTGTTTACGATTCTTCTTTTTTTTTACATTTGTTTAGGACAAGTTTTCACACAGTGACAGTTTGAGTCATACTTCTTTCTGGTACATTTTTGTCTGCCTGTCTGATAAGAGGTGCTGGGTACTGTTTTTCCCTCTGCTCTGCATAATTGTCATGGCAACAAGTGGGTCAACGTAAAATGAAATTCAAAAAAAAAAATATAGTGAAATGCTTTCTTTCTTTTTTTGTTGAGTTATGCTTTGTGTAAATGGAACTTTTCTTTTGCATTGAAGGTATTTTTTCAAATGTATGTAAAACATATGGTTTATTTCACTTTGTGAATTAAACTATATTTAAGCCTGAAAATAAACAAAATGTATTCATGTATTTTATTCAGGTAAACAAACAGCATTGTGTTTTGGAAGGCTAATGAAATTAATGAACACTCTGAAACTCAACTTCCCAGTGTGTTACGTTATGTTAGGTTAAACACTGACTGATGCTGATGTACAGGGTTTTAGAATAATAATAATTAAGTGTAAAACTTTCTCTGTTTTTCTTCCTTTAACTGCTGTAAAATTAGTTTCACCACTTTGCACATAAATACAAGTTTTGAGGTAAATGTTCTCTGTCTCTTAAAGCCCAAAACTAAAAACAGGGCTTTCTTTTTCCAGCGACTGTATCCTGAAGACTTTTTTTTTTTTTTTTTTTGGCCATTCTGGTGGGAAACTCATAATGTTACATTGGCAAAGATTTTATGTTAAAACAAATGTCCTGATGCATCTCAGTAATCCAGGTAAAAAATCAAAAGGAAAAAATTGTATAGGTCTTCTAGATGGGTTCTTCTTTAATGAAACGTTTCGTCTCTCTTCTAAGAGACTTCTTCAGTCTGAGAGTTTCAGGCAAAATTCAGGCTTTTGAGTCCTGCCTCCAGGTGACTGATACTCACATCACATGGCTATCGTTCACACCTAATTAATACCTATTGTTAACAGGGGGTGAAGAGATACTGCCAATGGCAGCGCTGTAGGAGGGGGACAGCTGAAAATGGAGGCCTCCACCTCTGTTTAATGATGGACGGTCTTTCTTCACAAAAATGGCTTCTTTTACTCCTCTCTCAAACCAACGTTCCTCCCTATCAAGAATGAGAACATCCTCATCTCTGAAAGAGTGACCGCTGGCCTGTAAATGAGTGAAAACTGCAGAGTTCTGGCCATTAGATGTAGCTCGTCTGTGTTGGGACATTCTTTTGAACAGTGGTTGCTTTGTTTCCCCGATGTATAACTGGTCGCAGTCCTCCTGGCACTTAACAGCATATACAACATTGCTCTGTTTGTGCCGGGGCACCGGATCTTTGGGGTGAACCAGCCTTTGCCGTAATGTGTTTTGGGGTTTGAAAGCTACTGGGACATCATGTTTAGAAAATAAACGTCTCAGTTTCTCCGAAACACCCGCAACATACGGAATAACCACTGGTTTGGGTCTGGGTTTGGGGTCTTCATTTTCACCTGAAGGTTGCATGGAATCCTGTCTGTGTTTCCTGTCTGCTTTCAGGAAAGCCCAGTCAGGATAACCACACTGCTCCAGGGCCTGTCGTGTGTGTGATTTCTCTTTCTCCCTGGCTCCTGGGTTTGTAGGGACACTGTCTGCTCTGTGGGACAGAGTCCTGATCACTCCTAACTTGTGTTCCAGTGGGTGGTGGAGTCAAAACGCAAATATTGGTCTGAGTGGGTGGGCTTACGATACACGCCAGTTTCCAACCGTCCTCCATCCGAAACCGAGACATCGCAATCCTGGAACGCCAACCTGCCATTTTTTACATCCTCTCGTGTGAACTTAATATATTCATCCACAGAGTTGATGTGATCAGTGAAATGTTGGACTTCCTGGGCTTTAATTTTAACCCAGGTTTCGTCAACATATCTGAACCAATGGCTCGGTGGCACCCCTGAAAAGGACATCAAGGCTCTCTTTTCCACTTCCTCCATGTATAGGTAGGTTTGCAACAATAGGAGAAACTGGAGATCCCATGGCACACCCATGTTTCTGCCTATAATATTGCCCTCCGTACGTGAAGTAGGTTGATTCCAGGCACAGTTTGAGGAGTTGGCACACTTGTTCTGTGGAAAGTGTGGTTCTGCTGCTGAGAGTGGTGTCTGATTTCAATCTTGCACAGACCACATCCACTGCCTTATCAACAGGAACGCACGTGAAGAGCGATGTAACATCAAAAGAGACCATAGTTTCATCCGTCTCCATGATGACATCCCTTACCTTGTCAACAAAGTCCATAGTGTTCTGTATGTGATGTTCTGAGCTGCCAACTGAAAAGCTATCTGAAACTCTCAGACTGAAGAAGTCTCTTGGAAGAGAGACGAAACGTTTCATTAAAGAAGAACCCGTCCAGAGGACCTATACATTTTTTTTACCTTTTGATGTTAAAACAAAGTTTTAAAAAATTCAAAAGAAGAAATATAAGCTGGGAGGGGGTCTGTTTTTTTTTGTTCTGTTTTTTTGCAGTGGCTGTGTTTGGTATGCTTCTGTGCTTTCAATAACTGCTTTCATCTTCAGTCAGAAGTGGAGTTGAAACAGAGCTGAGGCACCCAGGGGCCACACAGGGGACAAGAGACGCTGAACCTCACAGGTGTATTGTAGAGCAGGGTCAGAGTGCATCATCACACAGTAACTGAATCTGAATACTGGAAACTCGGGCTGCAACAATGTCAAACTCCAGCCTTATCCTGCACTTCAAAATTTGCATCTTTAGTTAATTATGGTGCAGACTGAGCTGGAAACCACTGGTGATGATGAGCTAATGCAAAATCTCAGTGGTTTTAAGTGCCTGTTAAAATGTACAAAGGCAGATAAGAGCAATTGAAGTATGAAAATGACATAAGTGATCCCTAAAAAAAAGCAGGGCACATCTGTCAGTTTAGAGTTAGATGACCATTCGCAGGAAGAACTGATATTTTCTCTCTTATCTTTTAAAGTAGAAAAGCTCCGTCTTTGTCTCAATAACAGTCAATTTGTGGGAGAAGAATTCCTTCCATGGAATATATAATATATATAATTCTGACACATTTAGGCAAAAGCTGATGCAAACTGAGGCAATATTTCTTCTAAAATCTGCACAAAACAGCTTGCCTTTAGTGTTCTTTTTTTTCTTAACATCGTTTGTAGTCTTTGACTTTGACTGAATTTCAGACAGACACACATGATTTTGTTTTCCTTGTGGTTTTCTTAATCTTTACAAATATAACTCATCAAAACTTAGTAAAATCGTATCGCAGTGACACAACAACAATCATGAAAATATTTTCTCAGAGTTTATCTACACTTTAAGAACAGAGAATTTGTGTTTCTGTTGTGGAGCAAAAACTATAGTTTTGATTTTCTTTAATTTAACAAAAGAAAAACAACATAAGATCAAAAACATAAAATAAAAATTATACACAGTACAGACCAAAAGTTTGGATACACCTGATTCAAAGAATTTTCTTTATTTTCACGACTATGAAAACAGTAGATGCATACTGAAGGCATCAAAACATTGAATTAACACATGTGGAATTATATATTAACAAAAAAGTGTGAAACAACTTAAAATATGTCCTAAATTCTAGGTTGTTCAAAGTAGCCACCTTTTGCTTTGGAGAACTGTAAACATTCAGACGATAAAGGGATAATAATTGATTACTGCAACAATGCAACATCTAGTTCACAGTTATTGTCATGATATACTTGTCCTCAAACTTGCGTCCTCTACCAGAGGTCTTGGAGCTTGTGGGCTCTGTTCTGTATTTTAGCTGTTCCTAGGACTGATCTCTTCTGGACGGATATTTCTGAGGTTGTTCCTGGGATCTGTCTAAGCAACTTTTTCAGTTTGAGGGTTACAGTACCAAGCGTTCCAATGCCTGGTACTACTAGCATCTTGACTTTCCACAACTTTTGTATTTCATTTTTCAGCCATTGGTAATTGTTAATTTTTTGTGCACCTTCTTTCTGATGTTACTGTGACTTGGGATCGCTACATCTATTACCACTGCCTTCTTCTTTTGCTTGTTGATCACCACAATGTCCAGAAGGTTGGTCATCACTGATTTTTCAATCTGGATCATGAAGTCTGACAGTATATTTGCTCTTGCATTCAGCACCATCCTCGGTGACATCTTCCACTTTGACTTTTGGACCTCCAGTCCAAACACAGTCCAGCCACTTGTATTATCAGTATTACTGCAGCCCCTTGATCATGGCACTCCATGTATGTTTTGCCTAACTGGATCTTATAATGTGTTGGACTGTCTCAGTGGCATCTTTGCAAACCCTGCATCTTAGGTCTTGTCTTTTTTTGATCAAAGTCTTTTTTTATTATTTTTTAACATAAACCACACACACACACACACACACAAAAAACTAACTAACAAAAACACAAACATCCGAAATCCCTCCCATCCCACCCCTTCCTATACCGGATCTACTGAAACAACATAAATCAATCTTATATTCAGACAACAGTGATACAATGCACAGGTTTGTGTACAATGAAACAATATTTGACCTTTACACAAAGTTGTCTGCCGAAATTTTTTCTACATAAGATATAAATGGCTGCCAGATGTCAAAAAATTTGTTTACAGATCCCCTAACAGTATATCTAATCCTCTCTAAATGAATGTAAGACATAACTTCTCTTAACCAATGACCATATACTGGAGGATGTGGATCCTTCCATCGAAGAAGAAGAAGTCTTCTAGCCAGTAGAGAGCAGAAAGCTAACACCG
>NW_013952489.1:1888919-1890168 GCF_001266775.1 Austrofundulus limnaeus
GGGTAATACAATAATTTCTGATGTAATATTTTCCCTATAACTATTACAAAAACACAAAATAAGTGAGTTTATTGTGTGAGTTACAACCGAATCAGAAGTATAAGTTGAGATTGGTTGATTAAACAGTAACCGGGAGCAAAGTAAAGCAGAGAGAGAGAGCTCGCCGTAACTGATTTCCTCTCTAGATTTACCCAAGTAGGAACAGGGTTGTCCTCTCTCAACCAGTACAGTAAGGCTCTGATGTTGGCCGCCCAGTAGTAATATAAAAAGTTGGGGAGTGACAAGCCACCAAGACCATGGGGTAACTGWAACATCTTACTGCCTATCCGTGGATGCTTTTTATTCCAAATAAAGGACAACAACTCACTATTTAAATTTGTAAAGAAAGTCCTGGTGAGGAACACTGGCAAGCTCTGAAATAGATAAAATTTGGGCAATATTGTCATTTTGATCACGTTGATTCTACCCCCCAGGGATAGAGGCAGGGATGCCCATGTAGCGATGTCCTTCTTAAGGTTCATCAGGAGAGGCAGAAAGTTTGCTGTATAAAGATATTTGTGACTGTGAAATCTGTCAATGACTGTGTAATTCAAATACCAAGGTATTTTAAATTTGGCAGAGCTAATTTTGAAAGGAACTGGACCCATATGCTGCTTTTCTATTGGGGTCACAGGCATCAATTCACTTTTTTGAAGGTCAACCTTATAACCAGATATGTTTCCAAAGTTTTGAAATAAAAGAAGTAACTCGGGAATACTAGACAAGGGATCTCAAATATAAAGAAGAGTATAAGGAAACTTTATGTTCGGTGCCAAACCGATTGATACCATTAATCTTAGGGCTGTTCCGTAAAGCCACTGCGAATGGTTCAATCGCAATTGCGAATAAGAGTGGCGAGAGTGGGCACGCCTGCCTCGTACCACGTTCCATTCAAAATAACTGGATAGATTACTGTTAGTGCGTACTGCTGCCATTGGCAAGGTATGTATCAGCTTCACACATGAAACAAATTTAGGACCGAAGTTAAACATCTCCAAGGTTTTAAAGAGATAGTTCCACTCCACCCGGTCAAACGCTTTCTCGGCGTCGAGCGAGATTAAAATTTCATTGCAATTGTGACCGGGTGGAGCAGAAGTATACAACACATTAAACAACTGCCTGATATTAAAGAAGGATTGACGATTTTTAATAAAACCGGTCTGACCAGGTGAGACAATAGTGGGGATAATCTGTTCGACTCGTTTTGACA
>NW_013952489.1:1893073-1895979 GCF_001266775.1 Austrofundulus limnaeus
CATTTGTGCTTATACTGGGGGGCTTACCTCCTTGTCTGGACTCCCACCACAACTAAATAACAATAACCAAAAAAAAAATAAAGAAAGAAAGAGGTTCTCTTACTTTAAAGTATTATTACTGTTCATGTGCCTTGCAGCACTGATAAATAAATCACTAACCAAAATCCGGACAGACCCCCTGTGAAACTCTCGTATATAGAACAAAAAGAGAAATCTTGTCCCTGAAAATAATGTCTAAAATTAAACAAGATATAATGCGGGACATAAAGTTAGAAGTTTCATTATAACCTGACAGTCATAATGGATAGATGAGGGCTGGACCTGCGGTCAATGCCGTTCCTCGTTGTCCATCGCTAAGATGATCCTCTTTTTAACGTAGTCCATTGCTTTATTGGCATCCAGGAACTCCTTGTTTTCCTCCCCATGACAGATGCGAAGCCATGCAGGAAAAAGCAGGACATGAACATCACGTCGGTTGCGAAGAAGTCTCCCCACCTCCGTAAATGCTGCTCGAGCCTTGGCCACAGCTGCCGCGTAGTCAGATGTGATGATAATCAATGTGTCTTAAAAACGAAGAGGACCACGACTTCGAGCTCGACGCAGCATTTCCACACATTCTTGATAATAGTACAGCTTAGCAACAATAACCCGCGGCTTATCGCCTGACCTGTTTCCACCTGGAGAGCGATGGGCTCGGTCCACCAGTGGCTCTTTATCCATCTGTAGAACCTCTGCTAGCAGTTTAGCCACTGCTGAAGTGGAGCTGGATTCTGGCATTTCAGGAACTCCAATAATCTGCACATTGCACCTTCTCATGCGCCCCTCCATATCGTCACATTTCTTTTTGAGCCCATCGACTTCTTCTTTCAGTTCCAACACAGTGGTGCGTAGATTAACAACTTCATCGGACCAGGTCGACAAGCCGCTCTCCACTTCTTTAATGCTCTGTTTCACGTGGCCCAGATCTGCGCGCAGTAGCATCGTGCCGTTAGCTACTTCAGCTCTCACCGCTTGAAGCTCTCCTTTAATAAGAGTAAGCTCTTCAGCCAAAGCCGCTTTTATTTCGGATTTGATCACAGCAGAGAGATCGGTTTTTATAGCGGCAAGAATGTCAGACTTCAAGGAGAGTGCGTCCGCCTCGCTGCGGGAGGGAGAGGAGGGCCCCGAAACTCCGGTCCTAGCTGCGGTCTGCTCCAGAGTGGCGTCAGGCCTAGCAGCTGCCGAGCTTTAATGTTTGGCTTTCCTCGAGTTTGTCGCCATTCTTCTACTCTTCCAGGCAAGAATCACTCAGGGGTCGAGTCCGGACGGACCAAATGTTCAAAACAGCAAGGACATTTAGTATAGAACCACAAACAGAACAAGTCGGAGCGGGAGCCCACGCGACACATGTCTCACTCCTCCGCCATCTTGCCCCGCCCTCGAATAAATGAAAATTATTTAACACACTTGTTTACACTTTAAAATGTTTGACCAAAGCAAAAGAGGAGCAGGACTACAGAGAGATGAATATGATTTAGATTTTTGTTTCTGTGACTATACCAAAAGGAGACACAACATGCAGTCATCATTTTATTCCTTGGCTTTAGCAGGTCTTTTAATTCCATGGCCAAAAATGACAGATTTTCTTATCTGAATCTGAGATTCAATCGGAGATTGAAGCAGGACTTCAATCTCCGAACTCATGAAGTTCTTCTTTTTACTTCTCGCTGTCATTTTCATGAACGAACACTCTCTGGTATGTGGGGCAGGAAGCGTAGCCTTATATGGTGTTTTTGGGGTGGTAATTATGATAATCTCCTATCCTCGTGCACGAGCACCTGAATACAGGTGGCATTCATTTGAGATTTGATTTGTGACAATAATATTGAGAAAAACTCTTAGATCTTCAAACAAAAATTAATTGATAAAAAATAACATTGAAAAAGTATTTTCAAAAGCAAAGCTTAAAATCTGAAATCAATATCTTAAAGCAATACTGTAAAGTCTTTGTCTTGTTTTTCTAGAAAAATGTTTTTTGTTATCAGTTTCCTGTTTCATTCTCAGTGATCAGAATTTTGCTCTCGCTCCCAGCTTTGCAGTTACGCTATCTTTCTTTGCTTGCAATCCTCACAGACCATATATGGAGGGGGCGGGTCTTCTGAGCTATCTTTTCCTATTGGACAGAGATTTCTTGAGTGACAGATCAGTAACTCAGAAGACTTCCACTATGACCTGGAGTGAGGTATATTTCCTTCCGGTGTCATTTAGTCTCGGAAATCTCTCAGGAAAAGGCATAAATGCTCATCATTTTCACGAATTTACAAAGGGTAACGTTAAAAATAATTAACAGCATTTACGTGTTAGTTTATCGATCAGTTTCAATTTACTTATCTGTAACTGTGTATAAAAGGTAATAGCATCGGATTGGAAAGTAGGCTAGCTAGCTAGCAGCAACAGTATGCTAATACATACTGTACATACACGTCCTCTGCCTGTCAGCTCTGTGATATATACAGTAGACAGCAAAAACATACATCGTCTTTAATTTGAAATTATATCATATCAAATTTTTATCATTACATTTGCTTAAGCAACTTTTTGAAAAAAAATATAGAAACATATATAAAAAACTTTAAGGAATACTTTTACTTGAGTAACATATGTAACATAAATATTCCGTGCATTTCTGAAAGGTGGCAGCCTTAGTGCAGAGTAAAAATTATTTTTGATACAATTTGTTTTTTATATTGTTTGATAAAAGTTGATAACATTAATGAAATGTTTTCCCAAACACTACTGGAACAGTTTTGATTGCAGTTGAGAGATGTGTCAGTGAGTGGACGATGTTGCAGGTCAATGAAGAGAAACAAGGAAGCTCATTCAGTTTCTTAGATCAATATATCCATCCATCCATCCATCCATCCATC
>NW_013952489.1:1896348-1897410 GCF_001266775.1 Austrofundulus limnaeus
ACATCTGTAGTCCCATCATACAGTAAAAACAAAATAACATTCATCAGTAAAATAGAAATATGAAATAAAACTAATTAATATATAAAAAATATCAAATGTAATTTGAGGGTGAAGTTTTATTTTTGTTTGTTTTGCTGCAGTTGCAGACTTGGCTGTGTAAAATAGTTAATAAAATAATGATAGCAATAACAATTATTATGTCCTTATTAACAGGTTACACTTGATTCTGCTGTGGTTCCTGTACATCTGAAGCACATGACCTGTTCTTGTTCAGCTGGGAAAGCCCTGTGGCACTTGTTTCAAACTGCTCACTACACTTCTATGGGTTTAAAGAAAGTGCCTTTACCTCTGTCATGTACCAGTTCACTGCAGATCTGGTACCAGCCAAGGACACAGGTCAGATATAAATGTTTTTTATACTTGGTGATGTTGGAGCTTGTACTGACTTGTTTGTAAATAAATCAATCATTTGTGTTTTATTTCTATACAGGAAATTGCACCAGAGGCAACAAATGATATGGTGGTGTGCAAACCAGTGGCAGAACTTGAGTGAAGTGCATGCTGTGCAGGGGCCAGTCCTGATGCTAAAGTCTACAACACAAATGAAAAACAGCACTTTGGGTTAGCCAAGGTAATCAGGTGTTGAAAATGTTGCACAAGTTAAACATTTGATCACACTTAAAGGGCAGTCCTGGCTTAAGAAGAGCCACAAATACTTTTATTAGGTTCAAGGCCAGTTGGCTGTAAGCGGACTTCAGTGGTGTGATTTTATTACAGATACCCACACTGACTTCACAGTAGAGAGAATCTTTAGAGATCATCCACCCCATGACAGAGATTTTTACCATAAACCCTACATGGACATTGTTACGACTGCCGTCGTATTGTTGTGAATGAGTGTGTGTTGCGGTGGTTAAGTATGTAAATGAGTTCCAGGTGCCGTCCATCATTGGAGGATCGAGACCCGGAGCTGAACRGGGATTGGTTACCTCCAGAGGAGGACTGCATAAAGATGGGCCAGGAGGCGATGACGAGAGAGCCCCCCCCCTGCACCATCTAACC
>NW_013952489.1:1902805-1904654 GCF_001266775.1 Austrofundulus limnaeus
AAGCCGCACTGGTCTGTAAGCCGCATGGTTCAAAGTTCAGGAAAAAAATTGCGGCTTATAGTCCGAAAAATACGGTAAACACTATTTACAAAAATATTAGCAGAATGATTCATTAATTAATTACTATTAAAAAAAACACAGGTTATACAATAATATTTTATTTCCAACACAGCTACTTGCAGTAATGAATCCAAGAAGTGTGAATTGATGGGGTGGGGAGGCTTTAGACTGGTTTATCTCCTTTTAGATCAAGAGGCCCCTGATAGTTTGACATCGGGCAACAGATGACCCACAGCTGATTGACTGAACCCACCACAGAAAGAGGAACAAGATCATCCCAAATATGATACATCTTTACCCTTATATGGCATTCCCTACTAAAATCCGGAGAGGAGCAATGGCATGGGTCTTCTGGGTGTCCTCCATGCTGAGCTGACTGGTTTTCTTTAATGGAGGGTTGATTAGTGTTGCCCCCACCTCTAACAAAATCTTCTTGATCTGGGAAACTTTGTCAACCATCAGAGCTAAAGTAACGTAGAGTTATTTCTATGTCTGAAATGAAGCCTGTGTACAATTTGTAAACAAACGTGATGATCCATTTGAGAGCAATGCCAATCAGACCTTTAAAGGTGGATTGATTTTTGTAGTTGGAAAAGGTTTGTAGGGTGATGGAGGATGCTGCTAAATGAACTGTAGACAAACTGACCTCCAGGATGGATGACAAGGTTTTCTCCTGAAGTTCTGCTGCAACATGATAAAGGAATATGAATAACTCATCAAAGAGCAGAAGTTTGTAATGAGGACTCTATGTCTCTTCTGCTGTTCACTGTGCTTTGGACCAATACACAAGCCTTGAAGCAGAAGGGTAAACTGACTCCCAAACCACAGTGAAGACCTCCTTTGAACTGAGTCTTGTGTAGTAACGAAGGTCTTTATCTGTGATACAAAATATGAAAACCAGAAGCTTCTGATTCTGAGCGGTTAGCTGCTGGATTCCCATTTGCAGCTCTTGAATTCTCTTTACAGCACCGTCCAGTTTCCCTGAGGGATAAAAACAAATACACATTAATAGACATCACTCATCCATCTATTCATGTTCATTGTCTTCATTAGCAGATGATGTTTGGGAGCTTGACAGATGTTCTTGACAATATATAAAGTTTAAAAAGTAATGTCTGTGGAATGTCTTCTAGGTCATGTTCATATCTTGTATTAGAACTTAAAGGGAATGGCTTTTGCTGAAATAATACTTTATGTTGGTGATGTCAGAGCTTTAGATTATTTTGGTGTTCATGGGTTAGTTATAAAATGCCAGGATTACAGTCCATCAAATATATGGGCTTATAATGGGAGTTAAGGGGACTAAAACAGTACAGAAGGTAAGCAGTGTACACAAAATGCACATATGTTGTTCTACATGCCATGAAATCAAAAGGACAAACCAATTTTAAAAATAAAAACTAATTTCTGTCTAAGTTTCATAGAATTAACCTTTAAGCTGACTGAGATATATAAAATAAAACAAAATAAAACAAAATACTTAAAGGCACAGTGTGTAGGATTTTGTCAATTCTTTTAGCCAAAATTGAGATAATCATTAATGACAATCAAAAAGAAAAAATTGTATAGGTCTTCTGGACGGGTTCTTCTCTAATGAAACGTTTCGTCTCTCCTCCAAGAGACTTCTTCAGTCTGAGAGTTTCAGGCAAAATTCAGGCACACCCATGTTTCTGCCTATAATATTGCACCCTGTACGTGGATTTTGCCTGAACACGTACGGGGGGGCAATATTATAGGCAGAAACATGGGTGTGCCTGAATTTTGCCTGAAACTCTCAGACTGAAGAAGT
>NW_013952489.1:1905138-1907670 GCF_001266775.1 Austrofundulus limnaeus
GGCAATAGCCGCGCTGTAGGAGGGGGACAACTGAAAATGGACAAACCCAGGAGCCAGGGAGAAAGAGAAATCACACATACGACAGGCCCTGGAGCAGTGTGGTTATCCTGACTGGGCTTTCCTGAAAGCAGACAGGAAACACAGACAGGACTCCATGCAACCTTCAGTTGAAAATTAAGACCCCAAACCCAGACCCAAACCAGTGGTTATTCCGTATGTTGCGGGTGTTTCGGAGAAACTGAGACGTTTATTTTCTTTTTTTTTTTGTATACAAACTGCACTCATTTCTGCTTCTATTAGCATTCATCCATATTTAGCAATGTAATACAGTAATCTGGCTTCCAGGAACCTGCCTCGCAGTTGTTCCATTTATGCAATTGTGGAAGTAACTTAAAGTCCTGTTTGGGAGAACTGAAGACATTATCACCTCACACACGGTCTCACATGCACCCCCCAAGCCCCGAGCCGGGTATCCCATGCCCTTCTGTCTCTCCAGGTGAGAAACAGCGAGCCCGAGCAAACCCGGGTYGRGGTGCTGAAACAGATCCTCACCAGCCACCCAGATAAATCTCGGCGGGAGATAAAAAACCTGTAAGTGGTTGGTACAACCTGAAACAGCATCGTAGATGTGGCAATATGGAATGTTGTAAGATAACCCCGATGTACGAGGCGCATGCAGTGCAACGCAGGAAGGAGGGTAGACCCCCCTAACCTCACTAGAGTGCTTTTAGACTGTTTGGCAACAACATGTGGGCAACATATGGTCAGATCTGAAATACCCCACATGTGTAAACTAAAAAGATCCGTACGTGAAACTGCAATTACGCGCTAGTGTTTTTATTGCAGACCCACGGTTACCATATTTAGCTTTAGATTAAAGAATATGCAAACAGTACCTGTTATCAACACGTTTAACCAAAAAGAAATAAAATTAACAGGTGCACCTTTTAAAAAAAACAATAAACAGAAATACCAACATGTTCAAAGTCACGGTCAAAACATTAAATTTTGGGTGGCAGTATGCTGTTTAAGTTTGTTGAAGCAGATTTCTTTAAAGTGTTGTTATAAGCTGGCATGAGAAAAACTGCACAATCACAGACTAAATATTTCCCAGAGCGTTACACAACTATCCCTTTGAATGTCCAGACCCTGGATGCTCCTAATTCACTCAGTCACCGTCCTCATACAAGATCAACATACWTCMTTTTCTGCTCCTCATTTCTTTCTCGTAGCCATCCACAGACCTTCTGACACTTACACTATTCCCCTTTAAAGTTGGACCCGAACATCCAGAGTCTTACTAAGGCCAAGCGTCATGGAGAACGCGTATCCTTCTAAACTGTTCAGTTGTGCTTTAAAAAAAATTTAAAAAAAAAATAAAAAAACAAACAGTTGACCACATTGTCAACTCAGCAAGGTCAGTGGGAAACACAAAGATAAACAAATAATATCTAAGAATGATTATTGTTGTTAGCAAATCTTGTTCTGACTTTAATCATTCTATCTGCAGATGAGTGTAAGATGTGACGTAAACCCACTATCTGTAGATGAACAGAATGTCATGAAAACTAGGTCATTAAAGGATGTCACAAATCATTTGTTTAAAAAATCCACTCATGAAGATCAAAAACATGTCAAAATTTAAAAAAACTTAAAAGTCCAAAAGGAGACAAGGTATCATGACACAAGTTCTGCCCCCGGCGACAACTTGATGGTGCGAGTCGCCTATGTTGCCATCAGAATCTTATCTCTGATACTGTGCTAATTTAATAACAAGTTGTCAGGAAATGAACCTTAAGTAAAGCAGATTAGGACAAGACAGATCAACAAGATGAATAAATTCAAAAATGACCAAACAATAAAAAAAAACCCGTTGTCGCAGTGATCATAAGGCTGTTTTTGTCAAATTTATAATAATATAAAAGAAAAACTTTATGTGGTTCACTTCTTAACAAAAAATTTCCCCCTATTCCCTTATGTTTAGTTTCTGGAGTATATGAGTGTGTACTCATCTTGATAAAGGAGGGTGCAAAACTGGACAGTCTGTCCTCCGGCCCGTCTGCACCCCCCCGGAACCCGGGACGAAGCATCCATCCAGCGGCCAGCTGTACTGCACCCCGCAGTTTGGGAGGGGCCCCCAGACAAGCCGAAGGGCAGAGGCCATCTCCTCATAGAAAACAAAAACACAGAAACAAAAAGGGTTATACGACCAAAATTTATGCCAGGTAGTTCTGGTCAACATTATATTTTGTCAAAGTTCACAATTTCAGAGCAGCTATGGTACTGCTTGACAAAAGAAAGGAAAAGTTTCATTCACAGAACATATAAAAACTTTTGTGTGTGTGTGTGTCTTCACTCATCTTTCTCCATGAGGGGGTGCTGGCCGTCTGCCTCAATCTGCCCTCCAACTCCCCCCACCAGAAACCCCGGTCAGATGTGGTCATCACTTTTGTCCGCAGTTGGATCTTGGAGTCCAGAACCTGTCCCAGTGGTCACAGGTGTGCATATTATGCCGTGGCATTCCACCCAGGG
>NW_013952489.1:1908709-1924824 GCF_001266775.1 Austrofundulus limnaeus
CTGACTGGATCGTTTGCAATAAAAAACAAACAAATGAGGGAAAAAATCATTTCAGCACATAACATTTTCCCAAAAGTTTCATAAATTGAAGTATCACTTCTTTGTCTTCAAATGAAATAATTTTCACACTTCACCCTGAGAGTTAGTTAGAAAAACACATCTGTTTTCATGCATGTCAGGGGTCTAATGGAGCAGGGAACAAACAAAACGGCCTGTCTGCTGCCCGCACAATACCGTCCTCTCAAAACACAGCTTGCGGCAGGGCGGGGGGGGAATGACCGGGCCCTTGGCCAAAAAACCCCACCGAGCCGCCCCTGCTAGGAGGAGGCGCTGCACGGCCGAACACAGCAGCTGCCAAAATGCGCTCCATTAAATATTAGTGATTAGCAAAAATGATTCACGGACAGACAAACTGTTATCAGTTATTGATTTTAACATTTGAATCACGTTGGTCTCCAGTAAAACCAACTTATAAAGATGTCACATACCCGCAGACACAACGTTCCCCGCTGCCAGCGCCATCTTTGTTTATGTCTTAGCCTGGTCTCGAAATGAAAGCCTATCTGGTCTCATTCTGCGGCTGAAAACTCGGACACCTCTGCCCTACTTAATCGACATCCTAAAACGAAATGTCGGCACCGCGGTCACGGTGAAAGACCCCTAGCCTACAGATGTCTCCCCAAATGAGAAACAAGATGGCAGCAGCTAACATGTATTAGCCTGCCTGAAACTCACCGTGGATGACCCAGTTGTCATCCAGGCTACATAAAAACAAGAAAGCCGACCTCTCTGCTTTTAAACTCGGTGCGGAATGAAGCGTTCCCACACCTACACTCAGCTAGTGTCATAATAGCCCCAGAAAGACCAGATCAGCGTCTAACATTTATAATTTCAATGTGTACGGCCTGAAATATTAGCCGTAGCTTTTTAGCATAATGTGCTAATGAAAACGTTAGCTCACCCGTTGTGGCCCGACCATAGCTTCAGCGCACTCCGATGCTAACCAAGGGCTGAGTGAAAAGGACCCTATGTCCACATCACTGTCAACTTGTGCTTTCTCAAAACACTACTCATAAAAACATCCTTAAAATGGAAGTCCGGCGGCCGCCTTTTAACTGACTTATAGCTTACCCTGTTTCACTCTGAAACAGCAAATGGAAAAACCAATTTCCCTCAGCAATTAGCCTGAGCTAACGCCTACCTTAAAACAGTAAAGCCAACCTCCCTGTTTTAAAACTCGGATCTGGAATATAAACGATCCCATGACCCTACCTCAGCTAAAATCAGTCAGCCCTCGTTAGCACAACAGAGCAGGCCTGTAAATACATTTTTAGAGTGTGCTACGCCTGGAAGTTAGCTGTATCACTTTCGCTTATTTATTTATTTATTTATTTATTTATTTCCGACAGCGTAAAGATAATTAGCTCACCCGTGCTTCCGTCCAGACAGGTTCTTTTAGCCCCAGTGCCGGAGCGCAACCCGCAGCAGCCGTCCGCATGACGGACCCACAAAAACCCGGAACAGACAAAAGCCTCCGTGAGGCGTGAGGTCGCCGCCCTGTTTGCAGTCCCATCCGAAACAAACAGACCGGCTGCTGCGCGCGCCGCTCCGGTCCCTGCAGGCTTCCGTAGTTGACAACGCCAAAACTGTCGTGGGAAGATGGGCAGAAAACACGGTGAAAGGGTGTTAAAAAGACAAAATGGTGTTGCGAGTATGTTCATAAAGTCATTTATTAAATGGGCAGACATTAAACAGAAAACAATCACGAAGTCTGTTGGATGTGGCCCGCCCGTTATTGGCTGCCAAGCAATGATATACTGTCAGCTAACATCATGTGATAATGACCAACCAATCATAACCTGCCTCACCCTGATACGTGAAAATAGGTCAACTTGATGATGACGTCCAGAGGATATCACAAGATATGAACAGTGGACAGTGTCAAGGTGATACAGACATAATTATTCCACAACAGTGAACAATGCTAATGTTGATTATAGAACTTGAGTGAATAATACCTAAATTTAATTATAAAACTAAACAATACCTAAGTTTGATTATAACAGCTGTTAAGTGCCAGGAGGACTGCGACCAGTTATACATTGGGGAAAAAAAGCAGCCACTGTTCAAAAGAATGTCCCAACACAGACGAGCTACGTCTAATGGCCAGAACTCTGCAGTTTTCACTCATTTACAGGCTAGCAGTCACTCTTTCAGAGATGAGGATGTTCTCATTCTTGATAGAGAGGAACGTTGGTTTGAGAGAGGAGTAAAAGAAGCCATTTTTGTGAAGAAAGACCGTCCGTCATTAAACAAGAGGTGGAGGCCTCCGTTTTCAGTTGTCCCCCTCCTACAGCGCTGCTATTGCCAGTACCACTCCACCCCCTGTTAACAATAGGTGTTAATTAGGTGTCAACGATAGCCATGTGATGTGAGTATCAGTCACATGGAAGCAGTGCTTTAAAGCCTGAATTTTGCCTGAAACTCTCAGACTGAAGAAGTCTCTTGGTTGAGAGACGAAACATTTCATTAGAGAAGAACCCGTCCAGAAGACCTATACAATTTTTTTCTTTTTGTTTCATTAGAGAAGAACCCGTCCAGAAGACCTATACAATTTTTTCTTTTTGATTTTTTACCTGGATTACTGAGATGCATCAGGACATTAATGACAATAATAAAAAAAACATGTCTAATTATTGCAGACAAAGACCTTGTGTTATTATTTTTACCTTACAAAAAGCTGTTTATATCTTCATGGTCGTGGGTTTCCACTGCAGGCTGCTGCCATCTTGCACCGCCATCTTGTCTACGAAGGCTCATGAAGGACAAACTGCGGTGGCGGCGTCAAAAACGGTTTTAGTTGTAATACTATAAATGTAATATTTGTTGTCTTGTCATTGTGGCTGGGATAATTTTACTTATTAAAGCTCATAATCTTACCACTTGAAACATCACTAGCCCTGAATCTGCTGGTAGACATCGTGGATGGAATTATCAAATGTTTTTGACACCTGAGAGACACTGTAGCAACTCCTTTGCATTTGGAAGCAGGGGGTTGGGGGAGGACCAGAGAGGATGATTCAACCACTCAACCACTAGATGTCGCTGAAAACAACAAATCCTACACACTGTGCCTTTAAGCAGGGTGTCCCCTTTTGGAATGCCAGGGTGCCTAGAGTGTAAACATCATATGTTAACATCATCCAGAGAGATTGTACCACAAGTCAAGATGTTCAGAACAACCCGAGACAGTTACAATGTCATTCACAGACTTTTTTTACAAGACACTTTTTATAATAATAACCTGTAATATCGACTTTCTAAATGTCAGAGCTACAGGCAGTTTGTGGGACAAGAAAGGGAAATGTTGTACAGTCCCATCTAGGTAGAGACGTAATCATTCTATGCAGATGACTTAACTTTGTTAACTTATTTTCCTGTTGATTGTGCAGGTACAGCTGTGCATGTGGGGAGTGTTTCTCTCCTACTATCTTCCTCTCACTCTCTGACTAGCGGTGTTATCGAGCTGCTGGGACTGCAGCTGTAGGTGATATGACAGCTAATTAGCTGAATTATCAGTGACCTCGTTAACAAGCTCATCATTTAAAGCTGCACTTCTCCTCTGAGAGTCCAGCAGTCCTGCTTAGAGCCCAGAATGTGGAGAAGAGGAGGACAAAAAAAGAGAAAAGCTGAACGATACACAAAAAAGAAGTGATTAAAAATATTTCCAGTAAGAAGAAATGTAGCACAGTAAAGAATATGTTGCCATGAACTGGCAATTGAGAGAGCGAGTCGCTCACAAAGGGAATTAAGAGGAGCCATAAAAAAGCAGAAGAAAATAGAGCAGTTAGTTGATGATGGCTTTATCTGGGTGAGCATTTTCCAGGAAAAGAAATAAACAGAGAGAGAGAGAGAGAGAGAGAGAGAGAGAGAGAGAGAGAGAGAGAGAGAGAGANGAGAGAGAGAGAGAGAGAGAGAGAGAGAGAGAGAGAGAGAGAGAGAGAGAGAAAAGCTATTAATCACCAATGTAATGATTTGAGTGTAAATGAGAACGGACAGCCATGCTGCTCCTGTGCTGTTCTCACCTCAGAGTCTCAGAAAGCCTACAGCAAACAGATGGCACTGTTAATTACACACACTGCAAACAGAGAGGGTCAGTTCTTGCTTCCTCCCATCACATAACCAAGTTCAAGATGATGCAATTTTAGGTGAGTAAGTAACTCTGTGCGCAATTTCTTCTCCTGACTCTCTGTTATGTCTCTCTTTGACTGCTGAAACTGTCCCTTTCATCTGAAAAATAATTTAAAAAAAAGCAACTTTTAGGATGGCTGCAGCAGTTAAATGTCTTATTAGTGTCCAATTGGACAGAGAAACAGCATGTGTGCACAATTGCACAAAGACCTTTACAAGCATGGAAACTTGCAGTAACCATGAAAAGATTTTTGGAATAAGAAAAATAACAAATGTTATAATCTTATTGACTTATTTTTTATTGGTGTGATTCTTTGTTTTTTAAATACATCTTGTTTTTCTTGTCACGTTTCGTCAAAGCAGAAAGGAGTATCAAGATTGTATTACTCTAACAAAACAAAAGCAAATAATGTGTAACCTGGTTTTTGTGGAACAAGCAGGAAATGTAGCTAAAATGTGTAGGGATTTGTACCTACAACTTCTCAACACAGAGGCCACATCTTCAGTGTTAGTTTTATTAGAAATATAAGAAACAAGTAAACCAAAACAAATACACTTTTTAAAAATTAAAACAGATATCCATTCAGTGCCATTTGTTGGGCAAACTGTCAGATTTTATATAACACAAAAGAGACAATAAAACCAAAATCTAGGACAGAATCACTGAGAATTTATTCAAACTTTGCTCCCACAATAATTATGCTTCAGCGTTATGGCCAAAAGTACAGAATAATAAAACAACCAACTGAAACTTTTAGAAGTGTGACTGAAACAATGGCAAAAGAGAAAACTTGAGGGGGTGATGGGTATAACAAATACAAATTATTCATGTACCATTAACCTATTTAGTTACATAACACTGGTGATTATGCATGCATAACTGCACTTGTCAGCTCTGAGAAAAGTCGAGAAAATTTACAGAAAGATGACAATTGTTTGGATGAAATGAAACCTCAAGCTTATTCTCTCTTTTGGACTGTTTATGGGCATATTATATAGGCACATTAGCAGGATGTGCTTGTGAACGTAGCCTACAGCACAGTGTGACTGTGTGCTTTAAAACACAGACCTGAGCTCATCAGCTAGGATTTGGTGCAAAATGCTCTGTAGCCACCAACACATCAGAATTCACCCAAAAGTAACTCATGCTACCATTATAATGACAAACACTGTCAGGCAGCAATAATGGTGTAGTACTGAATGTTCAGTGAGCTAAAGAACATCTTAAACCAGTAAAAACTGCATATATAAAGTGGGTTTGTGTTATTTGATTCTGCACAGATGTTATGAATATTAATAATTATTTAAAATGCTTTAGTGTAAAATTTGCAATACAAAACAAAACATTTAAAATAATGGTTGTTTTATGAAAAAACATGCATGTTAGGTGTAGAGCTCTCACACTACAGACATTTGAGACAAGTACCTTTATCCATCCATCAATTTTTTAACCTGCTTTTTCCTCTGCAGGTCACAGGGAGGGTCACCGATGACTATGTTTAGCAGTTATGTGAGAGGTGGGGTGCACACTGAACAAGTCGCAAGTCTATTGCAGGGCCATGTCGAAACAAACAACTATTCACACTCTCACACCAAGAGACAGTTTAGAGCAGGGGTGCCCAACCGTTTTTGAACCAAGAGCTACTTTTGAAGTCAGCAGTTTGCCGAGATCTACTCGTCCAGTCTCAGTATCAAAAAAACATAATATGGTCTCCCTACTCCTCACTTCTTTAAAGTAAATAAAACTAAAGTATTGTCAAACAAAACTATCTACTTAACCATATGTTTACCTACAAAAAAAAAAAAGATAAAATCCTTACTTAACTCCTGACAGAGAAACAGAAAAGTGATGCTTGAACAAAAAGTACCATTTTTTATGTCCTTCAATTAGTACTCACTGTAACGTGCGAGCTATGCGGGCTGGAAACCCTGTCCAGTGCAAGAACCACAGAGTCAAATAACTTTGGAGCAAGGGAACTCGTCTCTGTTTATTCAAAGAACTCTCCTCTCTTCTCTCCATACAGGGGAGAAAAAAACGAAAAAACTATCAGGGTCAACATGGCTACCACAAGAGTACTACCCTTTTTTCAAAGTCAAAGCACACAATATAAAACTCTCTCGCAGGCTGTTATAAAACCCGGTGCTGAGCTTCTGGGACCGGTTTCACCTGACAAAATCTGTTCCCTGGAAGTGATCCATCAGGTGGGTTTCTGAATTTTATGCATTATTGCAGAAATATCGCCTGCCAGGGGGTTCTGGCTAAATCCAGGTGGGAGAGCAGGTGCTGGACGCACGACAACGGTTCCACCTTACTGGATCTCTTCCTTTTATTCCCCTGCACAAGCAGCCCCGTGCTGGAAATCAGCCATTTCACTCGCTGGAGCTCGCCTGATGACTTTTGATCGCTTATATCTCCGTGTGGGAACGTCCCAGGAACTTGCAACTACCTCCAGGTTGTAGCGGAGATTCAGAACATTAAAATGAGCCTCTCCTGCCTGGATCCAAAGCTCAGAGCCGGCGCAAGAGGCTCCGGAGTAAATTGAGTACTATATCGCCCGCCAAAGCGCCTATTTCAGTCGGTCGTTGGTTAATAGCTCCGCAGGGGGACTTTCCAGGAACTTGCAACTATCTCCAGTTTGTAGAGGAGGACCGTAGCTTTCCAAAGTCATCTCACTTTCTCGGATCTGATGCTCAGAGTCCACAGGAGAAGCAAACAAAAGTTTAAATTTCCTCCCGAAAAGCACGTAAAATGCACTAAGTCGTGCGTAATTTGCTTATATCTCCGCGCAGGAATGTCACAGAGATTCCATTCAAGTATCCCCTTGTAGGGCAGAGCCAGAGCATTAAAACCCGACTAGACATTCTGGGATCCGATGCTCCTAGCCTGGGGAGGGGGGCTAAAACCACTCTTGGCGGAGGTCCGATGGTGCCTAATTTTGGAGGTTTTTCGCTTAAATCTCTGCGCTAGAACGTTGCAGGGACTCCAATCAACTTTCTCCTTGTAGGGCAGAGCCAAGGCTTTAAAACCCGAACAGCCATGCCAGGATCCGACGCTCCTAGCCCAGGAGGGGGGCTGAAACCACCCCGGCAGGAGGTCAGACGGTGCATATTTTGGAGGTTTTTTGCTTATATATCCGCGGGGGAACGTCGCAGGGACTTCATTCAACTTCCACCTTGTAGGGCAGAACCAGAGCTTTCAAACAAGACCAGCCACTCTGGGATCTGATGCTCAGAGCCGGCACTAGAGGCTCCGCAGCAAGGTTTTGCTTCACGGTCACCTGGGAAACAGCTGACGGGCGACCAGTTGCCCGCGAGCGACTGGTTGGGCACCCCTGGTTTAGAGATAATAAATAGTATGTGGAGGTATTTTTTAAAAATTATTATTCAAACAAAAAAGTAGTTAAAAATTCAACCAACAAATTATTTCGATAATTTCAACCAAACAAAAATGAAAATTCAATAAAAATAATGCGGCATGGAGATCCAGGCTGTAGCTGGTAGTCACCCAAGACATTGCTAGCAGTTGCTAACAGACAGACAATGGAGTTTTCCGGGTCTGCTCAGACACGTTTCAAACTTTAATCAGCTGATCTCTGTGGTGCATTAAACATTTACTAAGGCTTTTGTGTGTTTTAAGTTTGGTTTATTTGACGATGGGGGAGCATAATATATGTACTCTTAGAAAAACAAAATCCAACTATTAAACAAACCATGCGATTTGGCTCAAATTTCTGTCAGCCATATCTCTTAAGTGATAGAATTTCCCTGGAAGGTTCATCAAAATCCAAGGTGGATTTATTTAATTTTATTTATTTTGATATTTTACAGACAACAGAGCCCTGCAACAGAGGTTAACCTCCTCCACCCTCCTGTCCCCTCTTCTGTTGTCCAGGGAAAAGAGTAAATATTCGAGAACCACCTGGAGAAGACCTCTGTGCGGCTTGCTCTCCATCATTGTCCCGAGTGCTTCTTCGGCGGTATGACTGCAACAAAACTACCCCATTGCCTTCTCAGGATTACATCTCAAAAAGTTCCACAACAAATTTATATAAAACTTACAGGAAATTTTCATTACACCACAGAGAACTAATTAAAGGTTGAAACATTTTAGACCACAAGCGGGCACGCAGATCTAATCAGATCATCAACATCTGATAACCACTGGAGAAGACCTCCATGCAGCTTGCAATCCAACGGTGTCACCATGTGGAGAGTTTGGTTTATCATGCCCCTCTGTGGGCATGATAAACCAATCGGAGCTGTGCGCCCACTCGTGCTCTGAAACATTTCAGACTTTAATTGACTGTTCTAGAGCATCAACCCAAAACGTAGAGTATCAACCTAAAGTTTGAGATTCAATCAAAGATTTCTGACATGAGAAAATAAAGTTTCTGGTTTGCAATAAATTTTTTGGACAAATTTTTTTTCGATTGAAATTGCTTCTTTGGTTGAAAAAAATTAGGTTAAGGTCGCTTTTGTTTTGGTTAAAATTATTATTTTAAAAAAATTTTTGATTAAAATTACTTTTTTGGATTAAAGCTGCTTTATTTGATTGAATAGTAAAAACACAAAAATACCTCCATACTAGTCTAGAATGCATGTACTGTATTTGGTCAGTGGCAGGAAGCCACCATATTCAGGGAAAACTCATGGTTGCATAAAGATAACATGCAAACTTTACTCAGAAAGGTCCCTGGCTGGGACATGAGCCTTTGAGGCAACAGTTCCACCAACTGCACTGCAGTGCACTATGCATTCAACATTTAAACAATAAATACTGTATGCTACTTACAGATCACCATTTCCACAGATTTTTAACTATGTTTTGCCAACAGCCACTGAAAAAGAAGCAAAAGCCCTGTTTTGTGGTCAAAATGCATACAGCGGGTGAAATAAGTATTGAACACGTCAATGTTTTTCTCAGTAAATATATTACTAGAGGTCCTAATCACATGAAATATTCACCAGATGTCGGTAACAACCCAAGTGATCCATACATACAAAGAAATCAAACATAAATGTCCAGAAATGAAGTTATTTGTAATAATGTGGAATGGCACAGGAAAAAGTATTGAACACACTTACTGAAATTTATCTAATACTTTGTGCAAAAGCCTTTGTTTTCAATGACAGCTTCAAGACGCCTCCTGTATGGAGAAACTAGTGGCATGCATTGCTCAGGTGTGATTTTGGCCCCATTCTTCCACACAAACAGTCTTCAAATCTTGAAGGTTTCGTGGACCTCTTCTATGAACTCTGATCTTTAGTTCTTTCCATATATTTTCTGTTGGATTTGGGTCAGGTGATTGACTGGGCCATTCCAGCAGCTTTAGTTTCTTTCACTGAAACCAACTGAGAGTTTCCTTGGCTTTGTGTTTGGGCTCATTGTCTTGCTGAAATATCCAGCCATATTTCATCTTCATCATCCTGGTAGATGGAAGCAGATTTTTTTATCAATAATGTCTCTGTACATTTTTCCACTCATCCTTCCTTCAATTATTTGAAGTTTGCCAGTAGCATACAGTATGCTGAAAAAAAAAGCCCCACAACATGATGTTCCCACCTCCAAACTTCACTGTTGGTATGGTGTTTTTGGGCTGATGTGCAGTGCCATTTGACCTCCAAACATGATGTGTATTCTGGCATCCAAACAGTTCAATGTTGGTCTCATCTGACCAGACTATATTCTCCCAGTATTACACAGGCTTGTBTWAATGTTGTGCAGCAAACTTTAAAGGAGCTTCAACATGCTGTTTCTTCAGCAGTGGAGTCTTGCGTGGTGAGCGTGCATACAGGCCATGGTGGTTCAGTGCATTACTTATTGTTTTCTTTGAAACAAACGTACCTGCTAATTCCAGGTCTTTCTGAAGCTCTCCACAAGTGGTCCTTGGCTCTTGGACAACTCTTCTGATAATTATTTTCACTCCTCTTTCAGAAATCTTGCGAGGAGCGCCTGGTCGTGGTCAGTTTATGGTGAAATAATGTTCTTTCCACTTCTGAATTATGGCCCCAACAGTGCTCACTGGAACCTTCAGAAGTTTAGACATTCTTCTGTAACCAATGCCATCATTGTGCTTTGCAATACTAAGGTTGTGAAGGTCTTGAGAGAGCTCTTTACTTTTACCCATCATCAGATGGTTCTTGTGTGATACCTGGCCATCATTTGGGACTGAACTAGCTGATATTAACTTGCACTGACAAGGGGCAGGCTTGCTTTCTAATTACTGAGAGAGTTCAGGTGGTGTCTTGGCTTTCCATGCCTTTTTACACCTCCCTTTCTTCATGTGTTCAATACTTTTTCCCTGTGCCATTCCACGTTATTACAAATAACTTAATTTCTGGATATTTATGGTTTGATTTCTTTGTATGTATGGATCACTTGGGTTGTTACCRACATCTGGTGAAAATTTCATGTCATTAGCACCTCTAGTAATATATTTACTGAGAAAAATGKTGACGTGTTCAATACTTATTTTACCCGCTGTACAATTCACCTCTACAGTGAGTCATTTGACTAGTGAAATTTAACAAATAAGATCTCCAGCTAGCACAATTAGCAGCAGCACAATTATCTCTACCCAAACACAAGAAGCTCAAGAAATATCAATGGAGTATTTCTTCCTTGAAGTAAAGTGGAACTGAGAAGAGTAGAGTGAGCTACAAGTTGCAGCTCACCCTACTGCAACTTGCAACCACCCACCCATGTGGGTGGTTCCATTTCACTTCAAACTCGGGTCTTCTACCAGAGGCCTGGGAGTTTGAAGGTTTTTTCAGTATCTTAACTGTTCCTTTGACTGCAGTCTTCTGAACAGAGACCTCTGAGGTTGTTTCTGGGATCATTTGAAGCCACTTTTCCAGTTTTGGGGTCACAACACCAAGTGCTCCAACTGGGACCACTGACGCTTTGACTCTCCACAATGTCTGTATTTCCTCTTTCAACCCTTGGTGTTTTACAAGCTTCTCATGCTCCTTCTTCCTGTTGCACAGTCACGTGATTTTGCTACACTTCTCACCACTGCCTTCTTGGCTTGTCGACCACCAGTTGTTAGCCATCACCTGTTTGGCGTTTTGGATCTGGACGTTGCGCAGTTCCTTGGCCTGTCTCCATTACCCGTGGTGGCATCTCCAACTTTGACCGAGGAACATCCAGTCCGTACTTGGCACAGATGTCCTTGTATTTTATTCCAGCCACTTGGTTATAGCGCTCCACGTATGCTTTAAATGCCTGCATCTTGGGTCTTGGCTAGTAGGGTAGACCCCAGGCTCTATTCCTCCTTTGCTGTCATTAGTGCCTCTGTGTTGCCTTTCCCAGGCTCTCTTCCACCTGTTCCCTACTCTCACTGCTGATTCAAATGCAAAATTTGCTTTTCCCGCACTAAAAATAATTTTAAAAATGGCACATTGTTTTTTATCTGTGGGAGTTGCAGTGCCTGAGCATGTGTAATTTTCAACAACTATGTTATTATTCTTCCCTTCCTGTCATCTCATCCCATGTTCTATGCATGTAAAAACTCACTGGGAGCCAAAACCTCCGTGACATTTTGCCAAATGTCAAGCTGTATCTAAGGAGTAATAACAGGGATTTGTCTATGTGTACAACAGCTAAAGTGATGGCTCCGAACAAAGCAAGTGCCCATCCCTTCCATCTCAGGGCTGCAGATAAAGATGTGAGAAGCTTCCAACTGACCTAGAGTATTTTGGATCAGATGACATGAAGCAGTAGATTATCCTCTCCTGTCATTCCATTTAATGCTCAGATACACAAGGAGTGTGTGCACATGCTGCAAAATGCTGAATGCTTTAAGTCTGCATGGCTGCACCTGATGAAACTGTTTGTGATCCATTGTCGCCAGAAATTTGGCTGAGGGGTGAATTTGTTCTTTCACCATAACAAAATATTTGCAGTCCCTAAAACAAAATCATAATTAGACAAACCCATAACAGTTATTTGCGAAATTTGCAGTTTGACATTAATCTGAAAAGTATACTTTCAGCCACAAAATCATTGTAAACATCCAGCTGGAGTCCTTCTGTGATTCTGAATCTATTTGTTGAAATACACTTATCTCCATATAATTTGCTGCTGTTGTGTTGCATCTTATTAACTCACTTTTAGACTCAGCTGTGCTCCAGCTGATAGTCATTATCAGGCTCTGAGAAAACACAACATGCTCACTAAAGATATTTGTCACTATTGCAAGGCTTTTAACTGAAAAAATAAAGGATAAACTGGATAAATTGATTAAAAGATGATGCTGCAGAATTACTACATTGTACATGAAATGTAACGAACTAGAGAGAGAACTCAAAAATTCAGACAACACATAGAGCATTTTAACAGATATATTATGTAAAGGAGATGGTTGTAGCTGAAAACCTTAGGACTGAAGAGAAAACTGAGTGCTAAGTGTGTGAGCAGTGCTGAGCTGACATAAACCTGGGGCATCACAAGTGAGCGAAACTCAGAAAGCTCACTCAGAAACAGAAAAGGCACATGCTTTTATTTACAGGTGCAGTGTGGGATTCCAGGCTTTAACAGAGGGGAAGGCGACAGGTGAGTTTAATGTTGAACTTCAGTTCCAAAGTGCAAACTGTGTTTAGAGTAATTGTTTTCTCCTTACAGGTTTTTCCTGAGGATCTCTCGCAAGAGGGAGGAAGTGTCTCCTTAATCCAGAGTCCCGAGGCTTCAGGCAGAGTGACCCAATGAGGAAGGTAAGTGAACAGGTGAGAGATTTGTGATGATTCCTTGGCAGGCAGGCTTGGTTTCCAGACTTGGTTGTGAGTGGTGTCCAGAGACTCACTTGGCAAAAACACATAGGCATAGAATCCTGAGCAAAAAGCAAAACATGATTACTTGGCAAAGACTTAATATTAAATATCAAGGAGGCCTCAGCTTACTACCAAAGTAGCAATGATGCTTCAGCGCAGACCAAATGTAAAGTGAGCCTTTTAAAGGAACCAGGAGCTCATCAGGAAACCGCTTCAGCTGCTGCCAATTAACCTGGGATCACAAGGAAAGAGAACCAACCACCACATGAGCTGGTGATGACGTCACAATATTTAAATGGTAAATGGCTGAATGGTAAATAACTTGTATGGAGTTTTATCAAGTACCCACAAACTTCAAAACACTTTTCAATCATTCACCCATTCATGCACATATGCAGAAACTAGCTGCGTTTTGACATAAGTAAAAGCACTCCATTCGGATTATTCTGATCTGATTCAGAGCAATCCAAATTAATTTGTAATTAATTTGGATTAATTAGAGGGGTGGTTTATGTCGATTGATAATCCAAACGACGTGCATGTGAACACTTAATCTGATCATTTTATTCCGATTGTGGAAAACTGAACTTACTGTGCATCTTTGCTGACTTTCATCCACTGTTTTCTGCACTTTTGTGAATGGAGAGACAGTGCTATAAATTCCAACAGCACAGAACTTGTCCTCCTATTCTCTCATTCAATAAAGAAGAATGACAAATAGCATGTGTTTCTTCACACACACAAAAAAAGAAACTGCGCCTCACCTGTAGCTCAAGCAGGGAGTGCATAAACATTTCCACCATTATTAAAACCTGTCGTGGATCCATTCTGGGCGCTCAGAAGCTGTTCATCACAGACATAGAACTTGTTCTGAGTGTTTTTAGGGAAAGTTAACTGTTAAAGATTTTTATATTTTATCATTTTTGTATCGATCATTGTATCAATCAATTGTATTAAACAGGTTCTTTGAATGTTTAATCACACTCTTGATGAATGAAGCTTTGTCTTCTTTGCTGCATGGCTGAGAAGCAGGCCTGCCATAAATTTCATCTTCTGCTGCTCTGCTGATAAGAAACAGTTTTCTGTGATGTGATTGGTCAGGATGTGTTTTATCTGTTCCTTGTCTGCTTAAAAAAGAGACAGCTTCCCAGGCAGAGCTCAGAGCTTTCTCGAGATACCTGGCTGATGATAAGTTGAGTGTCTTCTGAAATCTCTCTTTGCAAAGGTAATCTGATCAAAATTGTCTGTCTGGTTTATTTCTTTAAGGTGTAATTAAATTCACCCCAACATTTTTGGTGCCGTGATCTGGAATCCAGGCAACTCTCAGCTGCCATCTGCAACCTCATGTGTGCAGAGCAGTGCACAGCAAGACCAACAGGTCTGAAAGAAAAGCCCCGGTGACCAACGTTGTTCAACTGGGCTGACATTTCATAGGCTTGGGGATTTCACCTGTCAGCGGTGGTTTGCCCAGGATTCCGAACCTGCACCAGACTGACGATAAGTGAGGATAAAATCTTTTGTGTGAAAAGATTAGGTCGTGTAGGACGGCGTTTCCTAACAGATCCTGAAGTAAACAATGGCGTTTTGTTTACTCTAGGGTGTTGCGTCCCGGCAATTTATCAGCGTATATTTGCCTAAAATAGCTAAAAATAAAATAGGTTAAGGTCCTACATGCTGCGTCGCTCATGCATGTTAAACTAAAAACTAGAACGATGTTTCTAAGTTTTTAAAGGGGTGCCCCAGAGTCGGTGAACTCGAAAAGAATCAGGGATCTCGGGTGTGTGTGTGTAAATGTATGCCTATATGAATATGTGAAGAGGCCCATTGGATGAAGCAATTTGGCAAACCTAACAGTGGCAGCTGAGAATTGTTATAATCCAACCGGATCACCTCTTATTAGAGCTTTTAGGTGCGAAATCCAGCAAGGTTAAAACTATCTATCCCTGGTGTTAGACCTAAGTGAAAAGCTGGATCATGAGCACAGGTCCACCATCTAGAAGACTGCTTTTCAGAGGATACTGAGGTCTAAAATATAGACACCTTTGCTGGAAATTAGCACACATATATTAATAATTGATAAAACACAATGCAGTAACTTTGTAACTGTAGTGATTTTATGTACTGTGCCTTTAAGAAATGTGAACGCGCCTCCGAGCGGGTGCGCTCCCTTTGTTCAGTCCACTTTTACATCTCGCTGTGATGACCTGTTCCCAACTGTCTCGCTAATAAACCTTGTCCAGAAGCTGAAGATTATCGTCATCTTTTTTCATTCATGTGTTTGCCGAAGAGTTTTTAACATTCAACAAGTTTTCAGGAAGACGCCCTGTGATTTTCCAGCAACCCAGGAGAGCAACACCAGAYGAGGGGAGACTGAGGGAACAGCAGCGCCGACAGACAACCCCAGAAGAACCGAGCCGGACACAACATAAAATGGCGATCACGAACAGGCCTGTTCAGTCTTAAAGGTTAATATTGAATTAGCAGGGGTATTATTGGCCATACTTATCTCTGTTTTTTTTTATTTTTATGCCTCAGAGACTCAGGGCGGTTCATATGAGGTTTTGTCGGCCGGTCGCAGCGATGGGCTCTGTGTAATGTCTGGAGTTCTGTCTTTGTATTGTTTTTTGTGTGTCCGACCTTGCTGAATTATTCGTTATTTTTTGCGACGTGTTGCCCGCCGCAGGGAGTTAAGTATGTGCTCTCTGGCGGTTTGTGAGTAAAGTACGCGTACTTTTGAAGAAAAAGTGTTTGAGATGCATCTCTTGTGTTGAGTTTTCGCTGCACCTCCGTAGTTAGAGGAACGGGTCGGCCGCGAGACGTCTTTGCCACCCTGATAGCTGCTGGTAGGCACGGTGAATTGTTCTGCTGTTAGCAGTGTTGTGTACGGGGCCGTTCAGCCTGGTCTTTTGTTCTCTCGCCCGGATAAAAGTACCCGGTTGCAGTATCTTCTGAGGCCTAAATACTGTTTAATTCCGATGAAATAGGCCGGGGAGATAACGGAATATTGGGTGGTGGAGGCCCTGTCTAGTTACTGGAAGTTTAAAGGGGGACATGTCACGTTTTTTTGTTGTTTTTTTTTTTTTTTTAATTCTGTTCAAGCAAGGGAGTACAGGCCTGTGTGTTTGTCTGTCCTTAATGGTTGTTTGATGTTAATT
>NW_013952489.1:1928003-1929697 GCF_001266775.1 Austrofundulus limnaeus
TTAAAGAACTCTAATTATGGAAAACAAAACTAGCCATTCTGAAATCCTTTTACAAGCAGATGAAAAATTTATGAAGCAAAAATGGCCTACCTCTTTAGAATGTATGGGAAAATGAAAAAACAAATATAAAATACAGGGTACTTTGAAAGTAGACACATGGGAGACAGTTACTAATGCCCTGCAACTGGAGAAAAGTATGAATAAAGAAAAAAAAGGCAGAGGAAGTGCAAAAAGAACTGGAATGTGCAAAAATATGGTTAACAGAAGTGAAGAATAGAAGACAACAAATTAGGGAGTCAAAGGACAAAAAACAGGCTAAAGCATTGTTTGTTAGAACTGAGGATAATGAAAGCCAGACCACAAGTCAACAGCCTGCGGCCCCCACAGAGCCACAAACAGGGTCACCTGTAGTTCAAACGACAATAAACCCCACTAAACCACAGATAGATGGCAATAACTTAGTTCAACCACCCCCTTACAAGAATATTTATCCACACCTGCCTGACCCCAATACAGCCCAAGCTGACAGCCCTAACTCACAGGTCCCTCCTCAGGAAACCCCCAAAAGATGTACAGCACATGATTTGAGGCCAAATCCAAAACCAAAACAAGTTTACAGTCCAGGTGAAGTCTTTTTGTCTAATGTCGACCAAGCTAAAACTTATCTCATGGTACAAGTTGCAAACCCTAACACAAGTGAAGATCAACTCCCACATATTTATGTGTTCAGATCTTGGACTTTGGCTGAGGTTAACCAGGCCATCCAGGGACTCACCCCAGTTAAGGAGGACCCAGAAGCATGGGTAACTGACATGACAGAGGTCATCCATTCATACAGATTAAATGCTTTTGAAGCAGGCCAGGCCGCGCAGTCCTCCCTTGGGAAAGATTGGGCTAAGGTCAGAGGAGAATACGCAGGGAGAGATGCAAAAGGCAGAGCTCTTCCGTACCCAGAGGACAGACAATTAGGAGATCAATATGTGCTCAATGGATTAGCTTATGTGACCGTGTGAAAAAACTTTTAAAATTAAAGACAATTTGTTTAGTGTGTTGTATACTTCTGCTCCACCCGGTCACAATTGCAATGAAATTTTAATCTCGCTGGATGCCGAGAAAGCGTTTGACCGGGTGGAGTGGAACTACCTTTTAAAGACCTTGGAGATGTTTAACTTCGGTCCTAAATTTGTTTCATGGGTGAAGCTGATATATACATTGCCAATAGCAGCAGTACGCACTAACAGTAATTTATCCAGCTATTTTGAATTGGAACGTGGTACGAGGCAGGGGTGCCCACTCTCGCCACTCTTATTCTCAATCGCGATTGAACCACTCGCAGTGGCTTTACAGAACAGCCCTAAGATTATAGGTATCAATCGGTTTGGCACTGAACATAAATTTCCCTTACACGCTGATGATACTCTTCTATATATTTCAGATCCCTTGTCTAGTATTCCTGAGTTAATTCTTTTACTTCAAAAGTTTGGAAACATATCTGGTTGTAAGGTTAACCTTCAAAAAGTGAATTGATGCCTATGACCCCAATAGAAGAGCTGCATATGGGTCCAGTTTCTTTCAAAATTGACATGAACTCAGAATTGCCAGGTGAATGAGTGGAACTGAGTAATCAAACACGGAACACGAATGAAAAAGGTAAGTGATTTTATTTACAGGTGCTGGGGAATAAATACAAGTCC
>NW_013952489.1:1930544-1936898 GCF_001266775.1 Austrofundulus limnaeus
GGGGGGGGGGGGGGGGGGGTTGGAAGGAGGGCTCAAAGGGCTGTTAGAGACTGGTTTGATCTGTGAGACATGAAAGGTAGGGTGTATCTTCATGGAAGAAGGGAGTGAGAGACGTACCGCAGAGGGGTTTATGATGCGTTCCACCGGGAATGGTCCAATAAACCGGGGAGCCAACTTCCGAGTGGTGTCTTTCAGTTGAATGTCCTTAGTTGACAGCCAAACCTGCTGCCCAACCTTGTAGACAGGTGCAGCAGAACGATGCTTGTCAGCTATCTTTTTGTTCTGTTCCGCTGTCCGCAGGAGCGACTCCTTGGTTTGCCTCCATAAACGGCGACACCTGCGGACATTATGCTGGACAGAAGGAACTGCACACTCAGTCTCAACACTAGGAAATAACGGGGGGTTATACCCCAGGGAGGCTTCAAAAGGGGACATGCCGATGGCAGAAGATGTATGAGTGTTGTGAGCATATTCTATCCAGGACAAGTGCTGGCTCCAGTTGAATGGGTTATTACTCACAACACATCGTAGTGCAGCTTCCAGTTCCTGGTTGCTTCTTTCCGTCTGTCCATTGGATTGAGGATGGTACCCCGACGAGAGACTGACAGTCGTACCAATGGCTTTGCAGAATACCTTCCAGACTTGTGAAATGAACTGTGGTCCTCGATCCGAGACGATGTCTGTAGGTACACCATGAATCCTAACAACATGTTGAATGAGGAGGCGAGCCATCTCCATCGCTGTAGGGAGTTTGGGCAGACGAACAAAATGTGCAGCCTTAGAGAAACGGTCAACAATGGTCAATATGACAGTGTTACCTTGTGAAAGGGGTAGACCGGTAACAAAATCCATGGCTATGTGAGACCATGGATGACCAGGGGTAGGTAATGGTTGCAATAGCCCTGCAGGAGGTCGGTTACCACTCTTATTTCTGGCGCATGTAGGACAGGCTGCCACAAACTCTTTGATGTCGGCTGACATGGAAGGCCACCAAAAATACCTTGARGCKAATGATGTCATCCGAAAAACTCCAGGGTGACATGAAAACTGACTTGAGTGCAACCAGTCTAGAACCTTGGCTTTAACAGAAGATGGTACAAACATTTTACCAGGAGGTCCTCACCCCGGGTCAGGCTCGGTCCTAAGCGCCTCCTGGATCTCCTTTTCAATGGCCCACGTGAGAGAGCCAACAAAGCACGTGGGGGGAAGAATGTTGTCCTGCTCCTTAGGACCTTCCGTGTCGGAGAACTGTCGGGAGAGGGCGTCCGGCATAACATTCTTGGACCCTGGTCTGTAGGTGATGACAAAGTTAAAGCGGACAWAAAACAAAGACCAGCGGGCCTGACGAGGGTTTAATCTCTTGGCAGTCTGAAGGTATGACAGGTTTTYATGATCTGTCCAAATTATAAATGGCAGTTCAGTACCTTCCAGCCAATGACGCCACTCCTCTAACGCCAACTTGATAGCCAGCAGTTCACGATCCCCCACATCGTAGTTTTTCTCCGCGGGACTGAGTCGTCGAGAGAAGAAGGCGCAGGGATGGACTTTATTGTCAGCAGGGGATCTTTGTGAAAGGACAGCTCCTACTCCAGAATCAGAAGCATCCATCTCCACAATGAACTGTTCGGTTGGGTTAGGGTGTCTTAAGATAGGGGCGGAAACAATGAGCCTTTAACTCACCGAACACAGTCTCAGCTTCAGCAGTCCACTTGAAAAGCTTAGAGGTGGATGTGAGTTGGGTTAATGGCGCCGCAACTCGACTGTAGTCTTTAATGAAACGTCGATAAAAGTTGGCGAACCCCAAAAACCTTTGAAGTTGTTGTCGATGTTTTGGAACCGGCCACTCTGCCACAGCTTTAACTTTGTCCGGGTCCGTCTGAAAAAAACCTTCTCCAAAAATAAAACCCAAAAAAGACACAGTGGGTACATGGAACTCACATTTCTCGGCTTTAACAAAAAGCTGGTTTTCGTACAGTCTCTGAAGAACTATGCATACGTGGTGTTTATGCTGTTTCAAATCCTGAGAGTAGATGAGGATATCTAGGCAAACAAAAACAAAAACATTGAGGAAGTCACGTAGTACGTCGTTGATAAGGGACTGGAAAACCGCAGGGGCATTGGTTAGCCCAAATGGCATAACCAGATACTCAAAATGTCCCAGGGGTGTCTTAAATGCGGTTTTCCACTCATCCCCTGCTTTGATCCTGACCAAGTGATAAGCATTACGTAAATCCAGTTTAGTGAACACGGTGGCATTATGAAGTTGTTGATGAACAGAGTCTATAAGGGGCAGAGGGTATTTGTTCTTTATGGTGATTTGGTTTAATCCACGAAAATCAATACATGGGCGCAGACTCTTATCTTTTTTGGATACAAAAAAGAATCCGGTGCCTAGGGGGGATGTGGATGGACGAATGATACCCGAGGCTAACGACTCCTCAATATATAACCTCATAGCCTCCCTTTCTGGACCTGACAAGTTATACAATCGGCTGGAGGGCAAAGGAGCCCCAGGTAACAGTTCAATAGAGCAATCGTATGATCTATGAGGTGGGAGAGAGAGAGCCTTGGCTTTGCTGAACACAGGTGCTAGATCATGATACTCACTGGGTACTTTGGATAAATCAATCTCTTCAAAAGAGTCCTTCTTAAACTCTAGTTTGGGTACAGCAGCTTTCAAACAAAGGTTTAAACAAAAATCACTCCAGCGCTCGACTCTCTCCTCGACCCAGTTTAACTGTGGGTTGTGTTTTTTAAGCCAAGAATATCTGAGCACTAATTGTGGAGTATTAGCATTGATAACAAAAAACTCACCCAATTCACGGTGATTTCCGGAAAGAAGTAGTTGTAACTTGTTGACCCGATGAGTGATGGCTGTGATTCGTTGGCCGGTGATACCCAAAACCRGTAATGGTGGATCCAGCTTCTCAGTAACAAGTCCCAGTTCCTCTACGATGTCCATTGATATTAAGTTTTGCTCTGCTMCCGAGTCWACTAATGCATGAGTGGATAACTTCTTGAGATCGGCAAAAATAGTCGCATGAATAGTGAAACGGGTGCTAGGGGAAGACTTAGATTGACCCACCATAATCCCCTTACTTAATGRTGGGTCCGGTCTTTTAACAGAGCCGAACACTTAGCAACTAAGTSATCCTTTTTACCGCAGTAAAAACAYGACWTAGATTCATACCGTCTCTGTCGTTCTTCAGCAGAAAGCTGCGAGCGTCCCAGCTGCATAGGTTCCCCCTCAATATCAGCTGTATCTGATTTAGAAGATTGCGGAGTCAGAGCGGGAGGAAAACAAGAAGTGTTGGACCACGGTGGCTGTTGGGAGTTGGAGTCCCTTTCTCGTTTTCTTTCACGTAGTCTGTTGTCGATTCGGATCGCCAAACTGATTAATCCAACCAATGAATCCGGTTCATCCCGCGTAGCTAGTTGATCCTTTAATGAGTCAGAAAGTGCGTTAGCAAAATACCTCTCAGAGCAGTGTCTCCCCAACTGGACTCCTCCGCTGTGATCCTGAAGTCTACTGAAAAATCAGCGACTGATCTTCTTCCCTGGCGGAGGGAAAGAAGGCGTTTCGCTGCTGCCTCCTGCTGGAGGGGGTGATCGAAAACCTGACAGAACTCCTGGAGAAAAGTCTGAGAAGTTATGGAATTAGCGTTATGTGAACTCAAAAAGGCGTTAGCCCACCTTAATGCTCTTCCTTTCAATGAGCTGATTACATACATTATTTTAGAGAATTGATCAGGAAATAAAGAAGGTGACCTGATGAAAGCAAGACGACACTGGAGTAGAAATCCACCACATTTTTCCAGATCTCCATCAAAAAGTTCTGCTGGACGAAAATCTGGTTCACGAGCTAAGGGTCCAGCAGGAGCAGTAACTGGAGTCTGAAATGGGGGTGGTGAGGGTAAAACAAGTTCGAGTTTGTCATCCATTAGAGCAAATTTTCCGTTTAATTTGTCCAGAACATTACCAAAGACCTGTTGTTGTTGCAAATAAATTTCGTGATTTTCAATTCTTTTACTTTGTGCCTGTAACATGGCTGAGGTTTGATTAGTCTCAGCTCCACTCACTGACTGGGTTGTTGGCTGATGCATACTGACATGAATTCAGAATAGTCAGGTGAATGAGTGGAACTGAGTAATCAAACACGGAACACGAATGAAAAAGGTAAGTGATTTTATTTACAGGTGCTGGGGAATAAATACAAGTCCGGATCTGAAAAAGGGGAAGAGTCCAGGTGAGTCTCTTTTCAAAATGAATTGGAATGAAAATATTAAATATTTTCATAGAAATAATGAAAAGTCTTTCTTACGGGTTCCTGGAGAAGGACGTGGCTTTGGGGTGAGGTTTCTTTTAATCAGGTAAAGTGGTTTCTTCAGGCAGAGTGGCAAAAGCATAAAAAAATCTTCCTTGGTTCCTGTTGTGATAAATCCTGGGCAGACCAAAAACTCCAGACGGTAAACTTGGCGMGAAGTTCCTTAAAAGCAAGAAGACATAAAGGTCAGTAACAATAACTATAGAATTCTCAATAACTATAGTTGGCTTAAGCACTACCAAAACGGAGTTATGCATCAGCGAAGACTCATCCGTCTGGAGACGCTTTTAAAGCCCAGGATGTCATCAATTGGATTGCATGCAGGTGGTGCAATTAAGCGCAGGAACCAATCAGGAAGTACCACAACAAAAACTCCACTCATAATAAAAATTAGCTCTGCCAAATTYAAATACCTTGGTATTTGGATAACTCACAGTCACAAAGATCTTTATACAGCAAACTTTCTGCCTGTCCTGGTGAACCTTAAGAAGGACATCGCTCCATGGGCATCCCTGCCTCTATCCCTGGGGGTAGAATCAATGTGATCAAAATGACAAAATTGCCCAAATTACTTTATCTATTTCAGAGCGTGCCAGTGTTCCTCACCAGGACTTCCTTTACAAATTGAAATAGTGAATTGTCGTCCTTTATTTGGAATAAAAAGCATCCATGGATAGGCAGTAAGATGTTACAGTTACCCCATGGTCTTGGTGGCTTGTCACTCCCCAACTTTTTATATTACTACTGGGCGGCCAACATTAGAGCCTTACTGTACTGGATGAGAGAGGACAATCCTGCTCCTACTTGGGTAATTCTAGAGAGGAAATCGGTTACGGCGAGCTCTCTCTCTGCTTTACTTTGCTCCCGGTTACTGTTTAATCAACCAATCTCAATTTATACTTCTAATCCAGTTGGAACTCACACAACAAAAATCTGGAATCAATGCAGGAAGTTGTTTAAAAGTACAGAATTATTACTGTCTGCTCCAGTATCAAATAACCATATGTTTGCTCCTTCACTAATGGACTCTGTTTTCAATACTTGGAGTTCAAAGGGAATAACTTCTCTAAATGATCTTTATATGGACAAAAAGCTCACCTCATTTGAACAGTTAGCACAGACATTTGACATCCATAAGTCACAGTTCTTCAGGTATTTACAACTGAGACATTTTGTAATGTCAAGCTCTGGATGTTTTCCTCAACGCCCCCTAACTTCTCTTATAGATGAGATTTTGATGTGTAAGTCTGTAACAAAACACTCTATGCGTAGAGTTTATTCTCTGCTCAGCTCATTTTCTGACTCCAATTTAGATTCTTTGAGGGGCAAGTGGGAGATGGACTTGGAGGAATCCATATCAGACACAGTTTGGCAAAAATTATTCTAAATATATATTTGTCCTCAATATGTTTGAAACATGTTATAGTTCAGTTCAAGGTAGTACAGTGTCTACACTGGTCTAAGGACAGATTGTGCAAATTCAAAAGGGACTTGGATCCGACATGTGATCGCTGCAAACAATCTCCTGCCACACTTCTACACACATTCTGGTCATTTCCAAAGTTACGTGGATATTGGCAAGGCATCTTTGACACCTTTTCAGGAATATTTGGACGAACTGTTCATCCATCACCACTCATTTCTCTTTTTGGGGTGGCTTCAGCAGAGTAAACGTCAGTAAACATCAGAGGACGGTGTTAGCTTTCTGCTCTCTACTGGCTAGAAGACTCATTCTTCTTCGTTGGAAGGATCCATGTCCTCCATTATATGGTCAGTGGTTAAGATAAGTTATGTCTTACATTCATTTAGAGAAGATTAGATATACTGTTAAGGGATCTGTATACAAATTCTTTGACATTTGGCAGCCATTTATATCCTACGTGGAGAAAATTTCCGCAGATAACTTTRTGTAAAGGTCAAATATTGGTTCTTTGTACACAAACCTATGATTTGTATTTTCTGTTAAATGAATACAAGATGTATTTATGATTTTTTTTGGTAGATCCGGTATAGGTGGGGAGGGATGGGAG
>NW_013952489.1:1936908-1943788 GCF_001266775.1 Austrofundulus limnaeus
AGTTTGTTCTTTGTTTTTGATTCATGTTAAAATAATAAAAAAACTTTGAAAAAAAATTAAAGCCATTTATGACACTCTCGGAGCGATTAATCAAAGATCAGGTGAATCTGTTGATGACTTTAAAATTAGATTTGAAAAAAGTTCGGGGTGCTCAGTCGAATAAATTATGACAGACAAACACAGTCCTTTTCAACAGCAATTTAAAAAACGGATTAATGAATGCAGTCCACCTCCACATCAGTAGATGGGTGAAAAAACATTTTGTGAATCCAAATTGTGTTTCAGTCTCAGACGCTATAGACTGGATCTATACTCAGCCTGGGACCTACTAAACTCATTAAAAGAAAAACCATATATAATTTTAAAGGTAAATGGGAAGATGTTGAATTTTTATGTGATACTGGAGCTTGCAAAACAGTTTTAAAAACACCAGTCCCAGGCCTTTTCAGTTCAGAAAACAGAGTGTGTGTTCACTCTGCTGACAGGCAAACCATAAGAGAAAGCTTATCAAAACCAATAACAATTAGAGATGCGGAAATTGGACATGCTGTAAAAGCTGCAGTACTGATATCACCCAAGTGTCCAGCCAACTTATTAGGAAGGGACCTTATGACTAAACTCTACATAGCCATTGCCCCAATTAAAGATGGAATGAGAACAGTAAGAACAGCTAATGTAAACATGTCCCTCTCACAAACAGATCCAAAAGTTTACTGCTTATATGATTTTAAATCCAACACAGCTCTAGCAGCTACCTCTGACCTAACCAGAGAGGCTCACACACAGCTCCAAAATGAAGAAAGTGCAATGCGTTATCTGAACTTACTGTACATGCGACCATGAACGTGCTGAACAATTTAGCAGACAGTTACATTTCAGATTTTGTAACACAGGCCCCAGTTACTCTCAGCACGCAACGTTTGTACACAGACAGATGTTCTTTTGCAGCTGCAACTGTGATACTCCCACAAGAGAGTATGAAATATCTTTCTCTTCCCACAGTCCCTCACATTTCACTTTTTAAACCTTACTCTATTGTATGGAAAGATGTAGGTTATAAACTAAACCTTGCTTCTACCTGCACAGATTTCAAAACAAAAGGTGACTCAGACTGGGCCTACAGTCCGAGCTGTGATATGTGGACTAAACCCTGTCATTTTGTGATGGAGAGTGAGCCAGCGGTTCACGCCCTGCAATGACAATCAGCTGTCCTATTGTCAGTGGGAGACGAGAAAGATTTAGCAGCTCTGCCTGCACAGCTGTGGTCGACCGGCCCCTCTGATGTAGGGCTACTGACGTCTATCCCACCTGTAGAAATAAAAGCAAAATCAAACTACAGGCCAGTGATCAAGCAATACCCACTTAAAAAAGAAGCAGAAGAAGGCATTCACCCAGTAATCCAAGATTTACTTAAAAGCGGTGTCATAAGAAAATGTCCAAACTCTTCCTGCAATACACCTGTTTTTCCAGTACAAAAATCTAATAAAAAAGACTGGAGGATGGTACAAGATTTGAGGGCAGTGAATGACGCAGTGCAAAGATTAGCAGCCCACGTACCAAACCCTCAAACTCTGTTAAACAATCTGAATCCAAAAGGCAATTTTTTTTACAGTAATCGATTTAAGCAACACATTTTTACAAATTCCCCAAAATATGAAAAAACTGAGACAAATGTTGACAAAATTCAAAGAAGTAAAAATAAAGAATAAATAGCAACAACACTGACCTGTGATAAATGTCCAACCTGTGACACATGGTCCTACGCAATTTGAACCACTGCAGCTAATGATTGGGGTTATAAAGACACTGAAGGAAATAAATCTAGACAATAACACCTCGCCCGCCATTATGATTCAACTTCAAAACGCCAAGCCAAACGATCAGGGATATTTTATCCTATGTGCCTATGTTTCAGGAACAGACCCTTGTGCTCCTTTTTGGCTTACAGTGGCATCCTCTTTACAGAGCCCCTCCCCCTCCTTTCACCTGTTAGGCTCTTATTTTATCTCTGCAACCAGAAATGTAGACAACCAGTGCCAGCTTGGGAACATGTGGTGGAACGTGGTGCGGACTAATCTTCATGCAGCAGAGGTGAACTCCTTGTGCTACGCCTGCACTCTTTTCCCCCAGGATGGGACCATGTCTTTGCCGGTCCGACCACACCCTTTACATGAGTCAGAGGTATTATGCACTCTCATGGCCCTCACTCCACCATATCAGGCAGCAAAAATCGGCTGGATGTTAGTTAAAGCTAATATTACAGAGCCTTGTAAACATCTAGCCAACACCACCTTAAGAGCGACAAATAGCTCAGTTTTGAAAACTAGAGATGTTCATCTTTTTGAGTCTATAGGCTTAGTTCATCCACACTTTTCTCAGGTGACTCACCCTATCTGCTTTCACATGCCCTCTCACATGAGTAAAGTTTTTCTTGGCACCACACAGGGGTGTAAGCGCATCATGAACGCGACTTGTTCAACACCGCCCTGGTATATTTCAGAGTGTGTTCTCCCTGGAAAAGCCTCCAAAGCCAGATCTTCTTTAATGTTTTATAATGTGTGGCACGACGGCTCAGTGGTTAGCACCGACGCCTCACAGCAAGAAGGTCCTGGGTTCGATCCGTGGTTCGGACCTGGGGTCTTTCTGTGCGGAGTTTGCATGTTCTCCTCGTGTTTGCGTGGGTTTTCTCCGGGTACTCCGGTTTCCCCCACAACATAAAAACATGTACAATAGGTTGCCTTCAGGCCCAGGCCGCCCTTGAAAAAGAGATCTGAGATCTCAATGGGATTTGCTTGGTAAAATAACAGTAAATAAAAATAAAATGTCAGTCATGTTTCACAGCGTATTCAGTGGTCGGATGATTATGGGATGGGGAGCCAGCAGGATTCAGTCTGGCTGTGCGGTTCCCACTATTTTCAAGCTGTGGTCCTGCACTTGTGCCCTGGTGGACCTGAGACCTGTCATCCTGGTCCTGGATTCTCTGGTATACAATACCCACCATTACCCGCAGTTCATGGATGAGCCCAGACCCCTGTATCAACAGAATAGGTCTGAGGTGATCTCGGGCGGGGCAAAGTTCTTGAGCGGGATTCTCCCCTGGTGGGGGGCTGTGAATAATGCACATCACATTGACAGGCTCCACACGAGGCTTGAAAACCTCACAGCAATTGTGGAGGACGGATTCTCGGCTCTGACTCCCATTATAATTGTGACCAGAAACATGCCTCTTCAGCATAAAATGGCTTTGGATCTGCTTTTCGCCTCCCAGGGTGGTCTTTGTCATGTTATAGGCGATTCTTGTTGCACTTATATTCCTGATCCTTCTGGAAACATAACTCAGCCTGTCCAACACTTAAATCAGCTCCTGGCTGATATGAAGGCTGATGAGGTTGCAGAGCCTCAGGGATGGGACTGGTGATCTTGGCTCACAGCAGGAGGGTGGCAAGCTTGGTTCATCAGGGTCCTGACACCACTGGTCTATGTGTTTGTTTTGCCTATGATCTGTTCCTGGTGCATAATCCCCCTGGTCAGAAAATGTGTCACCTCCATGTTTGCATCTCTTTTCCTCCATCATGCTCAGCAATATTTACTTGTTCCCTGAGAGGAGCAGGATTTTGATGACCTTTAAACTCTGATGGTAAATGGTAAAAATGTTAAATGGTACTGAACTTATAGAGCGCTTTTCAAGTCCCTCCGGACCCCAAAGCGCTTTACACTAACAGACATTCACCCATTCACACTCACATCCACACACTGATGATGGCAAACTACACTGTAGCCACAGCTGCCCTGGGGCACACTGACAGAATGGCACCATGCCACTGGACCCTCTGACCACCATCAGTATGACTGATCACTCTGATGGACTGAAGACTTACAATCAGTTTGTAAATAATGTAAAGTTTTTTGTTTTCTTATCAGTATCTTGAGTGAAGGTGAAGGTTTTTATTCTCAGCGATAACATTTGTTAGGTCTCTTAAAAAAAACAACTTGTAGAGGCCTACAGAAGCTCATTTATGTTTGACTCCTAAATAAACAAGGGGTTCTTATGACATGCTTGTAAGCTTTTCTTAACAAGCTTTCATAAAAAGGGTTCTTATAACTTGTTTATAAGCTTTTCTTAATAAGCTTTCATAAAAAGGGTTCTTATTTACAGTTTAAAAAGCTTTTCTTAACAAGCTTAAATAAAAAAAGGTTCTTATTGCATTTAAAAAAACTTTTCTTAACAACCTTAAATAAAAAAGGGTTTTTATTACATTTTTATTTGAATTTATTAACAAGCGTTAATAAAATTTTAAGGTTTCGATTTTCCATTATTGCTAAATCGAAAAAAAGAAAAAAGAATGACAGCAATGTTTTTTATTGATGTTTTTATTCTGTTTTGATTCTTCATTACAAAACTTATGTTTGGGTTTTTGAATTTACTTATACTCATGTTATGGACTAATTATTTATATCTGTTTTACCTTGACGCTGTCCAGTACTCATATCTTATGATAACTAGTTTCGGCTGTTTTACTCTATCGGCCAGGACTTCAAGACTCCAGCACTGCATGACCTCTTTTATTCTGATAAGGTGTTTCCGGGCTGACAGTCCTGTTATTGGTTAGGTGGTTACAGTTGTCGAACTGTGACTGGTTGTAAGCATGTCACAGGATGTTATATTATCGGCTGCTCAGCACTGACGAGCCAGCCACAACTTGACAGACTTCGCTCATTGACTTCTGCTCTGTTGTTGCTCAAATTAATTCATTTGACAACCATACACGCAGACTTTCTGTACATTTATTCCAACATGTTTCTGCATTTTTGGTAAATCGTGCCACCACAATTTTTGGCATTGTCTGAAGGCAGCTCCAAGGACCGGAGTTTGCCCGCAGCAATCGACTTTTTCGGACGACCACTGGACAATGGGAAAAGAAGGTTTTTTCTGAGAAAGCTGATCTGTCTTCCTCTGCTGATCGTGTCTGGGTTGTGATCTGTCCTTACTTCGGGCACTGTGGGTAACCTTTGGGACTGGAGCTGAAAAGAACCTGTTTGTGACAGAAACACGGTGAGATAATATTTTCAGTAGCACCTTATGCAAAAAGCTACGGCTATTTTCGGCCCACCACACACTGAAATTCTAATTGTTAGACGCTCGTCTGGTCGCTTCTGCAGTTGTTGATTTTAGCCCAGGTAGATTTAGTCCATAACAATCCCTCCTCTTGAGTGAACAATACTCAAAACCAAATCAAAAGGAATAATTATTAAACATCCAAACACGACTGCATTACTCAACAACAAATACAATGGAAAAATAAGGGAAAAATAGTGCAAGTTATATGACGACCAAAAACATACATTCAATCAATGTAAGATACAACAGGAAAAAGGCATAAATGACAAATGAAACATCATAACACATCAGAAGAATCAATGAAGAAAAACATGTCAAACTTTAAAAAAAAATAACTTAAAAGTCCAAACCTCAGACAAGGTTTCATGACACAAGTTCTGCCTCCCAGTGAATTATTAGTGACATGTACCACTTATGTGCCATCAGAATCTTATCTTGGATAATGTGTTAACTTAATAACAACTAGTTGTCAATAAATGAACCTTAAGTAATGGAAATTAGGATAAGGCAAGTTGAAGAAATGCTGAAGGCATTAACTTCTAGCAAAGCATTTGGACAAGTTCAAAAGCAAATCATAAATGAAGACAACAAAACTTCATGAATAAATGTGGAAATTTCATTAAAATGTGCATAATTCAGTTTCCACCCCTTTCAGGTAAACTTTATTCCGCCCCAAACAATCCAAAATCATAAAAGCAAAAACCACAGAGCCCATAAGGCATGAACTCAAAATGTATGGATTACTAGCATGAGCTGGCTTGTGCAATGAAAAGAGAAGAAAACAAAAAAACAAACAAAAGCTAAATCTAAAGTCTAAATAAATTAAACTAAAATAAATAGCACCCCCTCCTCTTGTTACACCTAAGCTAAACCCTAAAGTAAGCCTAGCTTTAGTCCTTCTGTGATGACATAGATGTTGTTAGACAGCAACTCTCAGCTCCCGGACCTCAACAACAAACCCAGACGGGTGAAGTCTCCCTCAAATATGTCTTCGTGGTGTACCAGGCTCGAGGTAGCAGAATACCCCCTCCCCAGCTTATTGTTATTGTTCAGTGAACAATAGTAATCAAAATTAAACTAATATAGCCTTTGTCAAATAATGTAAATAAACCCAAAATTCAAAATTAAAGGCTTTTCCACATATGAGGCCTAAAATGACAGAAAAACATTGTCGCAGAGAACAAAAGGCTTTTTTTTTCAAACAGACAATAAAAATTTAAGAATATGATGCGGCTCAAAACTGCAGACAAATTTTCCTCTGTTCCCCTTTTTTTCCCCAAGAATGTATGAGCATGTGTCAGTGTTTTACTCATCTTTTTATGGGAGGGCGGTGCCATTTTGGACTGTCTGTCCCTTGGCCCGTCCGTACCTGGCACGTAGTGGTCATCGCACAGTCAGCTGCACCGCACCCCTCACACCAAACCAGGTTCCCCAGCCCCCCCTCCTCATCAAAGTTGGTGGACGGGCCAGGTTGGGGAGTGGCCAGATGCAGGCCGAAGAGCAGAGTCCAAAACCCACATAGAAATAAAAGCACAGAAACAAAAGGATTATAGAAAAAACGTATACACTTGTTATCAAACATTCTTTAAAAATAATGCCAGTTATTTTGTTCAACATATACTTGTCAAAGTTCATATTTCAGGTCAGCTGTTGTCTAGTTTCTTTTTTTTTCCATATCTTTTACTATTTATACAATAAAAAATGAAAGAAAGAAAAAGTTTCTTTTACAGAACATATGAGAGCATGTGTGTGAGTTTACTC
>NW_013952489.1:1943937-1946797 GCF_001266775.1 Austrofundulus limnaeus
CTCCATCCGTGCCCACTCTTCCCTCCAGAAACCGGCCTGATCGTGGTCATCACTTTGTCCCTGGTCGACTTGGACCCAAAAACCGTCCTGGCCATCCACAGATGTGCTCGTTAGCATAGATTGAGGCGATGATGCTGTGAGGCCTTCTCAGAGAGCTCCACTCTCTCCCCCCCACCATCCATCCTCTCTTGTCCATTCCACAGCAGCCTTGTGATGGTCACTTATGCCGTTGTTTTGCAGGTCTTATGTTGATGCTACCATTTGTCACACAGCTTGTCAAGAACAGCAAAATCAGCCTGTTGTAGCGTCAGGCTGATTGATCTGACGATGGGGTGATGGTAGCCCCGTAGAGTGGCAGCAGGTGCTGGGCTGTGTGACTGTCAGACTTTGAAGCTTTGTTTCATAATGGCAACTTTCTCAGTCTTCTCCAAAGTGCTGGAAAGATATCAGTCACGCTGTTCCAAGGTCTTCGCTGCTGTTGCATGTTGAAAATTGTTGTGGGGTGGGGGGTGGGGAGGTTTTAGGCAAACAGGCAGAAATGACAACGTTATCTCGCCTTCATGGTGCTGGGCTGTGGATGATCTTCTGAGGGCTGGCCTTTATACAGTCTTCTGGTCTCAGCATCGCTGCCCATCATCGGTCTGGCCCAGGTCTCGGGGTTGGAGTGGACGCGGGAAGAGCAGACGGTCAACAGGAACCAACTCCCCAGTTACATAAAAACCAAACACACACACACACACAAAAAGAAAGGAAATTACCGATACAGTTTTCTCTATTTACTCAACAGCATGCAGATAATGTCAGGCATTTTAACATATTTTTTCCCCAAAGATGCCTGTTAATGTTGTTTCAACAAAAATCTTCCTAAAACACCCTCAGTTAGACAACCAAAAACAATTTTTGTTCGGTCTGTTTGAAATACTTTTGTGTATTTTTTTTAATGGCATGTAAACAAGTCAAGCATTCTATTTCAAGTTGGAATGTTTTATTACCTTTTTATACTTCTCTGTATCCTACATTTTAAGATGAAACAAAAAGAACTCTCCCCTTGCTTCAGGAAATTGAACAAATTTTCACTTTTTTATATTGACTCAAAGTCATTTGTTACAGAAACAAGCAAACAAAAATAAGACACTAGTTCAGCAAAATCCATTTTAACCATTAGTCCCAGGGGATRTTTCACCACATGAAAAACAGTTTCATTAATTAAGAGTATCACAAACTCTGTGCCTTCAATAAAATATATTTGCCTCTAGCATTCTAATGTTGTTTAATTTTTTAGTATTAATTACAACTCAAAACACAGCAATGGTGTTTGTTTGTTTGTTTGTTTGTTTTGTAAATTCACTTAAAACTTGAGAGTTAGTTATAAAACAAATGTTTTTATGCTTATCTTAATGGGTTTTGTTGCTGGAAAAAACGGGTAATCCGTCGTCCCCACGTGCCCCCTCCTATTGTCAACACACTGTAAATGGCAGGGGGGTGGGGACCGGGCCCTGGTCACCCGCCCTAACCAGGCCGCACCCACAGGAGGTGACACTGCAGGGCCGAAACAGGAAACCCCCAATCCACTCCATTGTATAATAATAGCCCGTAAAACAGAGAGACTAAAACCTGTTATTAAAAATGTTTCAACACAACCTTTTATCATTGTTCTTGATTTTAAGCTTTGAATCATGTTCCAGTAAGCGATCACTGAGGCGGCTGAGCTAAGACTAAAACTGCCACCATCCGAGAAAGATAATTATCAACTCCATACCCGCAGACACTTTCACGGCTTCCAGCGCCATATATATTTACCATCGCCTGTGCTCAAAAACCCGCTGGTCGCATTCTTTGACTTGTGCGCAGTGCACTACCGTATACAACTTTCTTATAATGAAAGTCGGGTGGTCGCCTTTTAAAATGACTTTTGGCCTATTGTGTCTCCTCAATAGAAACAAAAATGGAAAATTACATTTTCCCTCAGCAGTTTAATCATATCTAAACTGCGTACACTCACCAAGACAAACAATGTCCTCTTGGCTGCTTCAAAACAGAAAGCTAACCTCCCTGTTTTGACTCGATTTGGAATAAAACGCTCCCGAAATCTACCTCGGCTAAAATCAACAACCGCAGAAGCGACCAGACGAGCGTCTAACAATTAGAATTTCAGTGTGTGGTGGGCCGAAAATAGCCGTAGCTTTTTGTGTAAGGTGCTAATGAAAATATTAGCTCACCGTGTTTCTGTCACAGACAGGTTCTTTTCAGCTCCAGTCCCAAAGGTTACCCACAGCGCCCGAAGTAAGGACAGATCACAACCCGGACACGATCAGCAGAGGAAGACAGGTCAGCTTTCTCAGAAATAAACCTTCTTTTCCCATTGTCCAGTGGTTGTCCTAAAAAGTCGATCACTGCGGGCAAACTCCGGTCCTTGGAACTGCCTTCAGACAACGCCAAAAATTGTAGTGGCACGATTTACCAAGAATGCAGAAACATGTTGGAATAAATGCACAGAAAGTCTGCATGTATTGTCGTCAAATGAATTAATTTGAGCAACAACAGATCAGAAGTCAATCAGCAAAGTCTGTCAAGTTGTGGCTGGCTCGTCAGTGCAGAGCAGCCGACATACTTACAGCCAATCACAGTTCGACAACTGTAACCACCCAACACAGCAAAAATGGGAGTGTTAATTCAACTCGCAGAGTGTTAAATTTAACACTTTTTCTGAGTTTATATAATTCTCACGGATTCTGAGTTAAAATTACACTTTGAAAAGTGTTAATATTTTAACACTTTAATAGTGTTAAATATTTGACACTATTGGTGTTATTTTATAACACTGTATAAAGTGCACTTTTAACTCAAAATGGTGTTACTC
>NW_013952489.1:1947156-1948614 GCF_001266775.1 Austrofundulus limnaeus
CATTCTGGGTTTACTAGCCTAAACATACAAGTCACCAAATCTGAAAGTTTTTAGTCATCTGGCATTAACATATATAAACACTTTTGTCAAATCAAAGTTCAAATGGGTTGACCAGCAGTGAGCAAGTAAATAAAAAATACATTTCATTCATTTTTTTTTTTATTTAAAAAACTTCCCAGCACCATTGCAATTAGCACAAGATCAGGCACAACTGAAACCATTACAAAAAAAATAATGGCACAATATATTGGCTCTCATCTCCACCATAAGCACTTTGTAAGTCAAAGGGCTTATAAATCGCAAGATTATCTGCTTTAACAACATCTTTGTCATTACTTTCAAATACTTTGTAAGCATGAAAATGTTCACTGAAATGGTCAAAAACAAGCTTGTTTGCAAGAAACCAGATAACTCCGTCAACAACATATATTTTTTCTATTCTGCAAAACACAGGCATTTCATGTTCAATTTCATTGCAAATTATTAGTCCTGCCCTGTACTCTGTCCCACTGATTGTAACCCAGTTAGTTGCATAAATGTCTTTTGATACAGGCTCAACATGCAAAGCTCGAACCAACAAATCACCATAGTCTTCGTTGTCCACATTAATAGATTTCAATGGTCCATAGTCAAAACATTTTGAATGTGATGTCTCCCAATGATATGCAATGGACATTTGATGTTTTTTTGCCAGAGATTTTGTGATGTTTTTGAAGTTTTTTAGAGTATTTTTAAAAATTCTGTGTTTTGCCTCAAATCTCATGCTCCACATATGTATTAGTGGTCCAATTTTCCGGATACAAGATGGGTAGTGTATCATAAAGTGATGTTTCGGGATCAGGTTTTTCCCAGGATACAGTTCTTTGAACAACTCATGATGTTCCATTATCAAATGCTTAAGAAGTACTGTCATGCCAAATGTAACAGACGGAGAAAAAATAATGTTCATAATCTGCAGTAAAAGCAGCAGCAAAAGCCAGTTTGGGTTTCCTTCTGGCACGACGTCACCAAAAAGTAGAGGAACGTTTCTTACAAGACAGAGTCTGGATGGAATTGAGCCCTATATTATTGCCACTACTGTCCAAGTTAATCCTTGTAGGTCGATTTTTACGCTCCACATATCCATAGTCAAAGGCGTAAATTCTAGACAACAGATCAGGTTTTGACAAAACGTTTTCTGAGAGAGACTCAAACAGTAACTTCAGCTCATATTGAGCCACACCTTCAAGGATGTCATGCATAATGTCCAAAGAAAAATTATGACAAACATGAAAGAACTGTAAGCTGTTAAGAGTTGAGTTGTTTTTCAAACCAAACACAGATAACTTCTGTGGGTCTGACTGCAACTCATTGCAGTGCAAGTCAAAAAGTTCTTTTCCACGCAAGATTATCTTGGGGTCATCCTCACTGTAAACATTCTGGGCATCATGTTTTTCTATTAAACATAATCGACAAAAA
>NW_013952489.1:1949605-1951036 GCF_001266775.1 Austrofundulus limnaeus
CTCAAACAGTAACTTCAGCTCATATTGGGCCACACCTTCAAGGATGTCATGCATAATGTCCAAAGAAAAATTATGACAAACATGAAAGAACTGTAAGCTGTTAAGAGTTGAGTTGTTTTTCAAACCAAACACAGATAACTTCTGTGGGTCTGACTGCAACTCATTGCAGTGCAAGTCAAAAAGTTCTTTTCCACGCAAGATTATCTTGGGGTCATCCTCACTGTAAACATTCTGGGCATCATGTTTTTCTATTAAACATAATCGACAAAAATGACGTCCACTGAAAGATTCTGTAAATCCCAGAATTGCATGCATCCCCAAGTTGTCCCCAGTTACCTGGCATATAGTGCCATGGACTTTTTCAGCAGAAAAGGGCAAATCAAGGCCACAACTCTCAAGTGTTTTTATGTCATTAATCAGTGGCTCTAGAATAGGATTAAAGCCATATTTTTTCAAATCTTCAGTATGAAACAATGAAACCAAATGAATGTTCATCAAGGCAGAGTTAAACTTTGGTGGCAGATTTCTAAGGACAAAATACAGAGCGCCTATTTTGTGAACACCACGTTTTGAACCAAGTGGGTTTGCAGTCTCAAAGTCATCATAGAACAACTGGATTTGTAAAGAATGCGAGTGTTTGGAGAACAATGGATGAGTCTTATAATAACTTCCATCACAAAAGTCTTCATATCTGTCAGGTCTTGATATAGAAGCTTCGCTAAGTAGATTACAAATATCAGCATTTTGGCACATGAATTTTATAGTTTTCAAAATTGGTATGTAAACAAATGTATTCCTCACTGGGACTTGATCATAAGTACCTGTTTGTTTATTTCGTCTTGTATCAAATCGAACACCTAGAAATTTTTCGACTGGCTCCACAACACTCCATTTGTTTTGGAAATAATTCAGTCTTTTACTTTCAGTACTGAAGTTAATAAATGGGTTTTCAAAATTCTGCAGATCTTTTTCCAATGTAGCTCTAACTGGATTATCCTTAGGCACCGCAGACAGTACTTGCTCCTTAACCTGAGAGTGAAGTCCACTAGCAAGATCTTCCAAATCACCAACAACTGATGAAACAACACTATTTGGTATGCCACTTCCTTGAAGTTTAGCTATTATTGAAGCACAAATATTTTCTGTATTTTCTTTGTTTCTTTGGCCTGATCCATTGTCATCCAAACTCTCAGACTCTGAATTGCTCATGACACTTGTTCCAGCAACTTCTGAAGTATCTAACATGTGAGTATTTTTTTGAAATAACTCTGACCTTGCTGCATTCCCACTTCGACAAGAATCTTTCTCATGACAACTAATTAAATGTTTTTTGAAACCTGAATATGTTGAAAACTGACGCCTACAACGATCTTGTGCACAAATTAACTTAAACCTGGTGCTAGGGTAAAAACTGTGATCAAGTCTTAAATG
>NW_013952489.1:1952658-1953102 GCF_001266775.1 Austrofundulus limnaeus
GTATATATATGTATATGTATATATATGTATATGTATATGTGTGTGTGTGTGTGTGTGTATAATGACTGAATTTAACTTTTTTTTAATTGTTCCAGTCTACATTTGTTATGCATTTTTGTTTCACTAAATATCATCTGAAACTTGATTTTAACCTGCAGAATCAACAGTTAATAGGAGGGGTGGCATCAAATGAAATTTTCACTTAAAGCTTAAAACAAACATCAGCCTGCCCTGCAGCTTGTCAACAAAAAGTATTAATTCCTGACTGAAATTTAAAACAAGGACCACACACCATACATTCTCACCCATATCAAGATTATTTGCTTAGCTACGCAAAAACTGGAATTCAGGCTCAGTTTATCCTTATTCCCCATGATGGTATCACACTCCACCCACCCACCCCTACACACACACACACACACACACACACACACACACACACAC
>NW_013952489.1:1953940-1954740 GCF_001266775.1 Austrofundulus limnaeus
AAAAATATTTAACATCAGCTCATTCCATCAAACCAAAACAGATGTTATCTAATGATATTGCTCATACAGACAAGTAAAAAAAACAACAACATTAAAATACAAAAACAACTGAAACATGTTGAGGTGCTGAGGTAATTCAATGCAATATATTTTGACAATGCAAATATAATCTTTAATATAATATTTACACTCTAAAAATTCACTTAACCCTCACCCATGTCTTTCAGTCATATGACTAGCCAATATGTTGACAAGCTTTCTCCGGGTGCGGTGAGTGAGTGACTTTTCAGCATTGTACTCTTCGATGACCTCTTCACCCCCAGGTTTGCAAAGCAATGCATTTTTTACCATCTAAGAGGGAAAGACAGTTTTCAGTGTATATATCAGTCTTTCAGGATAAAATCATTAGCAATATCCCACAAGATTACAAGTTCAAAATTCCTTAGTGAAAAGAGCTTCTTGTGCACAAAAATTTATCAAAAATTTCAACATTTCTATTTACCAGTTTTCTTATCTGCCTTATATTATTGAGCAAATATTTACTGGCCAAACCTAATAATTTCAATTTCCACAAACACTGATGAAAAACTCATTTAATATGACACTATGGTGGTCAATGTAAATTATTATGCCTTCTCTTGGGTACCTCTTTTGCAGTCTCTGACTCAGAAACCTCTCTTGTAGGGCTGGGTATGACTTCAGAGCTGGATGTACTTCTGCCTGCAAGAGTCTTATATTCTATTGGACTACAGAGGTCATTTAAACGCAAAGCATTGTGGGTAAATGATGACGTGGATAGG
>NW_013952489.1:1955740-1956568 GCF_001266775.1 Austrofundulus limnaeus
CAATTATAAAAACAGATAAAAAAAAAACAATGCTGATGTTAAGTGCAGTGAGTGATTTGCTTTTATGAATAGCTTTACTTTTGAATTTAGGACATTAACACAATATTGCAATACAAATATGTTGCAATACAAAATCCTGCTTTCTCCACAAAATACAATACATTTTTTGGTTTTTATTTTTTATTTTTTTGGTGGGGGGCAAAGTGATACTCAAATTGTAAACCAAAATAGCCATCCTAAATGCATAAATGCTTGATGTTAGTTTTTCTAAGGGCAACTTTGGAGATGGCTACTCACCTTGGGCAATAAAATCCACAAAGGTGGATCCTGACAGTAACCGGATGTACTTCTTGGTATTCTGGTACTTCACCTTTAGCAACATTGTCACTTCTTCAGACTGCACCTTGTAGAGAAAGGAGAGAAATGTGGCAGTTAAACTTCATCAGGTGCAAATAATTATTTTTTTGAGATGGACCCTATTGTGGTTCACTGAGGCAGGAGTGGACTGAGGAGAAAAAGTGGCCCAGGAGTTCATGACAAACTGGCCCACTTTCAACTGCTGGGTTTAAGTCAGACTTGAATGTGATTTTGTTCAAATTAACATTTACAAATCAAGCAATTGTTTGAGACCTACAGTGCATACCAGTGAATCTAAAGTGCATGTCTTTGGTCAGTGTGAGAAAACTGGAGTACTGAGAAAAAAAACCATTCACGTAGAGGGAGAACATGTAAACACCATGAGGTCCCAGGCTTGGATTTGATCCAGCAGCCATTTTGCTGAGAAACAGCAGGTCTACCAACTGTGCTGTCAAATTTTATATTCATGTC
>NW_013952490.1:0-492 GCF_001266775.1 Austrofundulus limnaeus
GGATATAAGTTTCCTGCCACACATACCAGGACGTGTCCAGTGACATTGCAAAGTAAAAAAAAAAACTGAGATCCACAAAAAAAGTCATTTTTAGCAGCATCAGCTGTGGAATTAAAGGATCTGCTTTAAACCTGAGGAAAGAAATGACGTCTGCTGTTAATGTCATGTCTCCCGTGCGGCGTACAGTCACAGAAATAAAAATCTAAATCATTTATCTCTGTAGTCCTGCTCCAGTTTTTCTTTGGTCAAATAATTTTAATTTCAGTGTAAGCATCTGTGTTACATTCAGAAGCGCAGTCGCGCACCGGTAACCCCCACCTCCACCCCCACCCCACAGTAGGGTTGGGCAATATTGGCAAAAAAATTACGGTTAATTGTGGTATTTAGCCGATAATGATTATCATGACGATTAATCACCTGGGATCTCATTTATACAGGATTGCGTGGAAACCATACTAAAAGTGAACGTACGGCCAAAAGGCGGAAATGGCG
>NW_013952490.1:703-2572 GCF_001266775.1 Austrofundulus limnaeus
GCTCAGCAGCAGTAGCATAAATATTAGGACTGTTAAGAAAGTTGATGATAAAGTTGAATAAAAATCTCAGTCTGATTCTGAAGGTAAATTAAATATCTGACTGATCATTACACAGTTTGGCTCTAATTCTTCACTTCACCATCTGTGTCGCAGTTTCACGTCTCCAAAATGAGTGTACGCATGGGTCAGAACTGGCGTGAGGCACCGCACATTTTCACGTCAAGTTTGGATTTTATAAATCACAACCGTGGCGTAAAAAGTGGCGTACGCAAGTTTCTGGGCTCAAATTGTGCGTATGCAAGTTTTATAAATCCGACCCCAGGAGTCCCTGGACGCCCTCATACCCTAGTCGTATGATCTGTTCAAATCACTCTAGTGGGAAAAATTGCTCTCTGTAAAAATCTGTTCCAAATTGTGTCAAAAGTCATATTTGAAGTACATAGGAGCACCYAGCAGACTGACCGGGAAAATCTCCAGTCAGTCTGCCTGGTGGCATTAATCGTATTAATTGTCAAGTGCCAAAAAATAGATTGTTTTTCTGACGATTAATCGCACACGATACGATTATGCCCAAACCTACCCCATGGTCGCAAGTGCGTTTCTGAAAAAAAAAAAAGCAGTGTCTCAAAACTTCACTTAACTTAATATTAATATTGTAGTGCTATACAACAAAATTAATAGCCAGTTTATTTTAATTTAACCAATTTGTCGTTAGTCTACATTTGTTATGAAACTTGGTCTGAGCACAGTTAAAGATCCGGACACAAAAGCAGGTTTACATAATTTATTAAAATTGCTGGTGTGAAGATGGAACCAAACAGGATCTCTCGTCAGGTAATCTGAACACAGAAACAACACGTTAGCGAGGGAAACAAACTGCGTCAAAGGTGCGGGGTTACGTGAATTCACCAACCTGGTGTTGGCAGGAAGTCTCTGTGGGGGAACCCCATCAGAGTTAGTTTGGTTCCGGGTTGCTTTGCTTACATCACCGATAAACTCAGTGGGACTTAATGTTCCATTAAGCAGAATCAGAGTGGTGAAACAAGCCAGGGTCATGCACAGAATAAAGAGGTTTTACCAGGTTGGAGGGTTTAGGCGGTTGTCGGGTTGGCGGTCGCCCGCTGAAAAAATGTTTCCATGTTCCATAAAAAATAATCCAGCAGTATCAATGGTCGCCCGCTGACAGTCTAATCTCTCCTAATAACACTGCACTCTGCTCGCGGCTCCGCTCCACACCTCCCGCGCTCACACATGCGTCGTTCTATCCTCATGGGGACRTTGCATTGACTTCCATTCATTTCCCCGTCAATTCTATAGACAACCATAGCCTCCTAGGTAAACTACACACCTGACCCAAACCCTAACCTCACCTGGCTGTGTGTACCGGGGAAATGGTCAATAATTATACCCACCATGAAGCAAACATCTGAACACACACGCGCGTGCGCGCACGCATAGCCAAACAACCGTGGGTTTTTTTTTGTTTTTGTTTTGTTTTTTTTTTTGTTTGTTTTTTTGTTTAACCCAGATCGGAGTCTGAAAAACAGTTCTTGTTAGCTGGAGAAGAAAACAAGATGTGGACAGTTGCTCGCTCGTCCATCTTGTTAATTTAACAGTTGGGGTCTGAGCGTTGCAGATCATTTCAGCAGGACAAGGAAGCTCACATATATGACAGACCAGTTTTGCACTTAATCGACTTCACCACTGTTACATTCCAAGTATCTGAAATAAGTTCTTCTGGGTCTCAGGAGGATAAAACTAGACGTATTAGATATTTAAGTGAAATAATATAAGATAATAAGATTCAACTAATGATGAAATTGCAGACTTTTATGTGTTATTTAAAAAAATGTGCACAACTTTTTAATA
>NW_013952490.1:2742-4502 GCF_001266775.1 Austrofundulus limnaeus
TATGTTTACTAGATTGTTAACTAATTATTTTAAAGTTAATATTGCCTTAATGAACAGTGATTGAAAACATAACCTGTAAAACTCTGATGTTAAATGCGACGTGGTTGAAAATTTGGGTGCACCTAAGAAAAAATGTTGGGCGCACCGGTGCAACCAGTGCAAAATGTTAGTGTAGAGCCCTGATATACAACAGGTCTGGACCACTCGTGAATTTTGTTCGTATCTGAAGAAAATCTTAGAATACGAAAAGATTGGTGAATGCCACAAATTCTCCTAAATCACTCGTACGCACTACTTAAGAACAAATCTGTTCGTACGAACGGTTCTTGCATCAGACCCAATGCGTTCACCATAAATCACTAAACAACTTTTGTTTTGACTGCTTGCTTTGCGTAAAAAAAATTCTAAATAAAACTTTCATTTTGTTGTAAAAATTCTGGAATACTGACGGTAGTGTTTTTCGGAGTACTGTTGTCAGTGAATTCTTAAGCTGTGGAGGAAAACGACAAGGTCTTGATAAAAACAAGGTGGAAAAGGGGTAAAATACAGTCTAGCATGAATGTTAGAATTAAAGCCTGACAAAAGCAGAAACTCAGCTTGACATAGGTAACGTTAGGCTTGTTTTATTGGTTGAATGCATTTCGCAAATGAGCACACTAAAAGGAAARGTACTCAGGTCCCAGTACAAAAAAAAGCAAGCAAAGGATAAGCATAACACTCCAATACAGTTAAAAACATACTTGTGAATGCACAAAAGAGGCAAGATCAGTGCAGTATGGAAGCATAACTTAAAGCTTATTTAAGTTGATTGTTGAAAATTCCTGTACTTTTTCATATCGCAATGTACATTGCAGGATTAGAAAAATTGCAATATCAGATTTTCCAATATCGTTCAGCCCTATTTACATGCAGACAAAATCCCTAATCGTTTTGATAGTCAATGTAAAGAAAAAAGTACTTTGTTCGAACAGCATTCATTGTAAGTGTGTTTTATGAAGGCCTGACGGACAAGATGAGAAAGGATTTCACCATCATGAAGGACTTGAGTACCCACACCAGACTGAACCCAGATCAGAGGGAGAAACGCCTGAACAGATTTATCGGCAACATACAAAAGTACGTGTTTAGACAGTGTGAATTCATATCTGTTGTCTAGATCTGAAATGTTCTGTATATATATATATATATATATATATTGTATAACTAAAATTTAAAGACATTAAATTAACTTCAAGGGTTTAAAATCTTAAGGTACTGTAGGTGTGTAGCAGAACTAAGCTGATTATGTGAAGCACCATATCAAATTTGTGACAAACATATAATTTTCATAGCATATTAAATAAGTTTAGCGATTCTTTGTGGTGATTTTTTTAAACTAAATATAAAGTTTCTGTGGGTCATTAGTAGTTTACCCTCAATAATAAATCTGTTTTAATCTTGTGACCTGGTGGGTGCAGACAAAATGCTATCACTTCATAACATTATTATGCCATAAAGCCAGCTTACTTTTTCACATGACTACTACCTGGCTTAGTGAAAACGCACATAAGAGGTTGACTGGGTTTAACCAGGTTTAACCCTGTTATGCTTTAATCATGACTTATCATTTTCATAGGAACTCTGATGCTCAGGCCGAGTTGGCCAAGTGGGGACTAAGCTTTGATAAGCAGCTGCTCAACCTGACTGGCCGTGTTCTTGGAGGAGAGAGGATTTTTCAGGGATCGCGATCGGTATGGTATTCTGAGTGCAAAGGTTGGACT
>NW_013952490.1:6338-20818 GCF_001266775.1 Austrofundulus limnaeus
GGGGGGGGGGGGGGGTGAGATACACTTTTTTTCCTCTCAGGGAGTTCATGCTTTTAAAATCATTTTACACAGAGAGGCTTTACTTGTTGATAGGTGTTGAATATTGTAATAGTAAAAAAGAAACTGCTTTAATTACATTGTAATGGTGGTTTGCTGGTTTATTGCGACCAGTAATTTGTTTCAGTTTTCAATGAACTACAAACATAGGGTTTTTTATTTTATTTTATTTTTTTGACAAAATTATTAGCCTTGCCCTTGGCTTCCTATGCAGTTCTGCTCAATTCTAGTTTCCCTTCACTGCTCCGTCTGGGATTTCTCCCCTAGATAAGGATTTCTTCGGGAGCATTTCTTGGGGGCCAATCAGAACAGAACGTCTATYTTCTGCGCAGTGTCTGCTTGTACTTTATTTTACCTGGGCCAATCAGCAAACAGAAGGAGTTTTGAAGGACGCCGATTTTCTGCTCAGTGTCTGCTACTTAGTTTAGCGTACAGCAGTGGAGGAAGTGAATGAAACCAGTCTGTGTTGATAAGGCTTCCAAATTAAATTAAATTTGTCTGATAAAGCAGCAGCTCTCATTTACAGTCGTTTCGTTCGGCTCAGTATATTTCTCCTCTCAGAGTTCTTTGCAGCGCACGCGATTTCCGGTTAGCTTTTTAGCTTAGCCTCCTTCACAGTGGAGCTGGTACGCATATGTCACGGCCAACCGATCCAATCATTTTAAACTTCAGTAGAGGCCATGCCTTCAGCAAGAATCYCTTCTCTATAGCTGAGAGCCCAGACCCTCATACAAAGCAAAGTGAAGGACAGGGTCTGGTTTTTACCAAGCTATAAATTTAGTTTTTATTTCTTAATTTGTGCAAAAGATCAGCCTAAATACTAGGTGTAAATCACCAGAATTATCAAAATGATACATCTTTGTTTGGATGACAGTATATTTCTCACAGTCTATCACTATATGTTTTCAATTCACAAGTCTGGGACTAATGTGAGGCAATATCATCTGCCCATTTTTAATGTCCAAAATACAATGCTTTTATTTTGTTTTATTTCACGGCAATAATTTTTCTTCCACACCGGAACCACCAAAACAAAACTCTTGCAGATTCTTGCCATTAACTCATTCCCTTCCAGAGGAGGTTAACACATTTAACAAATGGTTGTTTTTAGATGGGCATATGATGACAATGTGGATCAATTTTCATTTTGCCCCGATGTAAATGAATCATATATTATTGATTTGGTTTGGTTTATTCCCTACTAAATGCAGAGCTCAACTTTACTGTGCTGAAGTCCTATTTTAATAACTTAAAAATATTTGGCAACATTACAACCCAGAACATTACTAAAACCTCTCGTCTTCTCTTTTTAGGTGGTGGTAATACTTCCCAACAACAGCAAGGACAAGTATGATAGTGTTAAAAAGTACCTGTGTGTCGACTGCCCCACCCCAAGCCAGTGTGTGGTGGCTCGTACCCTCAGCCGACCTCAGGCGCTCATGACTGTGGCAACAAAGATTGCACTGCAAATGGCTTGCAAAATGGGAGGTGAACTCTGGAGCGTGGACATCCCTGTAAGTTATGAGCAGTGAAAGGCCTTGTTAGTTAAAATTTTCTTTAGAGTTTTGAGTAAATTTTTTTTGCTGGTTTCAACAAGTGTTTTTACACTTTCTTGTGCTGGGCAGTATGACTCCAATATATCATGGTATTTTCAATAATTATACCGGTATCACTGTATTTGATGGCATTTTTAGCTTTGGGGCGGCTGTGGCGGAGTGGTTAGGGGAGTCGTCCTGGAACCAGAAGGTCAATGGTTCGATCCCCCGTCCAGCCGTCTCAGTCGTTGTGTCCTTGGGCAAGACACTTCACCCACCTTGCCTACTGATGGTGGTCAGAGGGTCCGGTGGCYCCGGTGCATGGCAGCCCCYCCTRTGTCAGTGTGCCCCAGGGCAGCTGTGGCTACAGTGTAGTTTGCCATCATCAGTGTGTGAATGTGAGTGTGAATGGGTGAATGTCTGTTAGTGTAAAGCGCTTTGGGGTCCGGAGGGACTTGAAAAGTGCTCTATAACATTTACCATTTTTTCTTTCTGTCACAGCTCAGCTGATAAAATGTACAAACACTGCTTTTGCTTAGCGAACCTGAAGTTACTCTCTTTTGCATCACAGAAACTATTTGACTTTTTCTTTTACTGTACCCAAAACGAGAGCTATTTGAAGTCAATCAATATAAGCAGTGGAATCACCACCCATGGCCAGTCATTGAGAACCTGCTGGCTTGCTAATGTGCATAGCGGTGCTGCAAGGAAAAGTGTCCCCTGTAAAATAGTTCACTGGCAGGCACAATATAACGTTTGAAACGTGTTCTGGATATTTAAACCAGAACTGTATTCAGGGGAAAAAAGTTTTCAGTACAAGTTGGTATACCGCCCAGCACTGCTTTCTTGTCAACTTGTTTTTACTTTGTGATGCATTGGATTAAATATTTGAGCATTTAGACTTACTAATGCTTTGTCAAATTCAAGTGTGCCGTATAGAGGTTGATTGTACATTTTATTAAAGCAGCTTTGGTATGGTAAGATACAACTTGATCAAGTTCCTGTAAAATTCTTTGAAATGTTTTGCTCAGCTGTTAAAGTTAGGTTTAAAACAGTGTTCAATCAACAAAAATGTAAACATTTTTTGTAAAGACATTATTTGATTTGTTATGCAGCTCAAGCAGCTGATGATTGTTGGCATTGACTGCTACCACGACACCACTGCTGGGAAAAAATCTATTGGGGCTCTAGTGGCCAGCCTCAACCCCACCATGAGCAGGTGAATATTTGCAGGATAAGCAGCTGAAGTCAGGAAGAGTTCTGGTCCTTTATAATGTTATATTGATTTTGTAGTTCAGTAGTTTTTGTAATGCATACATTAGCACAAGATGTTGTAATGTCTCACTTGTCTTTGTGTGACTCACACACTTGACACTTTTTCTTTGCTTCCAAGATGGTACTCAAAATGTGTCCTGCAAAACAAAGGTCAGGAAATCATTGATGGACTGAAGATGGCCATAACTGGCAAGTTTTGTCTTTCTTCACATTAGAAACACATTTACACAGTTTGCCTTTATCTGTTATAAGTGACCTTGACATGTTTGTAGGCGCAATAAAGGACTACCAGAAATTCAACAGCTGCCTGCCTTCACGCATCATAGTGTATCGTGATGGTGTTGGAGACGGCCAACTTCACAGCGTGGTCAACTACGAGGTTTCACAAATCATTGACTCCATTAAGTCCATTGGTCAAGACTACGTGTGAGTTTGGTTTTGTTAACAAAAGTCCTACACTTAAAGGGATTCATGATTAGTTGTAACATTAGACTTTATTTGATAAGCATATATTTTAACTGTAAAACTACTGTAGGCTGTGTAGTTTTTATAATTTTTAAAAATATATTTTAACATGGACGGAGTCGTTTTATTTACACCAGGGGTGTCAAACTCCAGTCCTCGAGGGCCGCTATCCTGCATGTTTATGAGGTTTTCCAGCTCCAACACACCTGATTCAGTGATTGAATTAACTCTTCAAATTGGGCAGAAGCGTGTTAATTACCCAGCGATCAAAATCAGGTGTGTTGGAGCAAGAAAACCTCTAAAACATGCAGGATAGCGGCCCTCGAGGACAGGAGTTTGACACCCCTGATTTACACGCAAAGCATTTTGAGCAAATGATGTAGATAGGTCCTCGGTGTGAGCGAGCTATATCCACCCTGAAGGTTAATCTTGGACAATATCTGATGATCGACTCTTTTAAATGAAACCAGAGAGCGTTGACAGATAGGAGAAGGTAGAAATGACTCAGCCTGTAACTGAAAATATGGATGGAGGACAACAGAGCTGCTTCATGGAAGAAGAACCTTGGCTTGGCCTGTTAGTCTTCCTGCTAGTGCTGATGCTATATTGCCTTATATGTATTAGCTCGGTGCTAGTGCGACAAACAAACTAAACTGAGGTCCTCCATCCATATTTTCAGTTGCAGTCTGAGTCATTTTTGTGTTCCCCTCTCTGTCATGTGGATGGAGGACGTCAGTGACGAGAGAATGTGTAGCGCTGAGCTAATACATACTGTATATATGGTGATAGTGTCGGCGCTAATGCTAAAGCTAACAGGCTAAGCTGAGGTTCTTCTTCCATGAAGCAGCTCTGTTCTTCATCTATATTTTCAGTTACTGGTTGAATCATTTCTACCTTTTCCTCTCTGTCAACGCTCTGGTTTCATTTAAAAGAGTCGATCATCAGATATTGTCCAAGATTAACCTTCAGGGTGGATATAGCTCGCTAGCAGCCTCGCACCTATGACCTATCCACGTCATCATTTACCCATAATGCTTTGTGTGTAAATAAAATGGCCCCGTCCGCGTAATCAATTTTTAAACTTTAAGTTTTAAAATTTTAAAAACTAAACAGCCTACAGAATTTTTATTGTCTTTATTTTACAGTTTATCAAATAAGGTCTAATGTTACAACTAATCATAGATCCCTTTAAGTACATTCATGTTTGCTGAACTTTATCCCCTTCTTTTAGAGCTATCTCAGACTGATATTAAAATATCAAATTTAAATAGCTTTTTATAGGTCTTTTTTGTTTTAAAAAATTACATATATTGTGTGTGTGATATTTAGTCTAGAGTTTTGTGGAAACTTTACAGCCTACTGGTTTCTCTAGATATCTGTCAGGTTTTGTCAGTCTTTCCTTCTTATTGTAGTCCGAAGCTGAGTGTGGTGGTGGTAAAGAAACGCATCAGCAGCCGCTTTTTCACCCAAATGGGTGACAAGGTGACCAACCCTCCTCCAGGCACCGTCATTGACACAGAGGTCACTCGCCCAGAGTGGTAAGTTGTGTTAATCCATTCTTGTCTCATTCATGTTGTGGTAAGAAGGGGTAAAAATACTTTGATTTTTTATTTAGGTATGACTTCTACATTGTGAGCCAGTCTGTCAGGTTTGGAAGCGTCGCACCAACACACTACAATGTGGTGTATGATACCAGTGGACTGAAGCCTGATCACATGCAACGCCTCACCTACAAGTTGTGCCATTTGTACTACAACTGGCAGGTGGGCTACTTCTAAATTTAAATTAATATTGATGTTCTTCAAAATAAACTATGAGCTTGTGCATGTAAATGAATATTAAAAATTAACTTTAGTGATTCACTTTTAAACAATTAAATTTATTAACTCCTCCATTACATGCATCTTTGTTGTAAAGCTGTTTTTTTTTTTTGTCCCATAAAATTTAGTTTTTACCAGCATAGAAAATTTGCTTATGAAACTTGAAACACAATGTGTGTGGTTTTAAAGAAGCTGTACTTCAGAGGTTGTGTAAATATTGGTATTTTTCTTCACCCAGTATTTTTTTTTTTCCACTACTGGTTCCATGTGATAAATTTTGACCTGATAGATAAGCTCCAGCCTTAACAGTATCGTTAACCGTTGCGGAATAGTGACATGATGAGTGCCGACACGGCGCATGCTGCGTATAATGAAACATTTTGTTTGTGGGTGCCTTTCTTGACACTCAAGGTCACGTTACATAGTTTTAACATAAAAAACAAACACAATTAAAATACACAGTTAAAGTATTACGTTAAACACAGTGTAGTTGCAATCACYGTGCATAAGCTACTTTAAATAGATTAGTTTTGAGTTTGGATTTGATTTGTGACAATGAGTCTGCGTTATGGAGATCATGGAGTGAGTTCCAGAGCTGGGGGGCATTGTTTTAGGGAATAAAAGCTCTCTCTTTCTCTCTTGCAGCCTGCTGCTTCTATGCTGTCAGACTCTCCAGTTTGTGGAGAGGCTGCTAATAGCATGGGATTCCATGGCTGATGCGACCCTTATGCACATAAAAACGTGAAGTCACTAGGGCTGCAGCTAACATTTATTTTAGTAATCGATTAATCTATCAATTATTCTGACGATTAATCGCGTAATCAGATATAAAAAGTCATGTTCTGCAGTAATTACTTAAGCTTATCTTAGCTTAAGTTTATCTAATTTACCTCTGGGATCAATAAAATATTTTTGAATTGAATTAAAGCTTATTTTATGAGAAATATAATTATTTTGTGAAGGGGTAATCAACACTTGCTGATGACCCTGGTGCAATCAAAGTAAAATTACAAAACCAGTTGTATTATTTCATGCATTTTAAGCTCCTGTTACTTGTATTTATGTATTTGAGGTTTGAGGAAGCATTAATTAAAAGCACGCTGTCAGTGAATAATTTTGACCATCACAAAAAAATCTAAAATAATGTAACTTTATTATAGATTGAAAAACTGAATGTGATTTTTTTTTTTTTTTTTTTTTTTTTTTTTTTTAGAAATTTAATAAGTAAAATAGGTAATATAAACATTTGGGTGTTGCAATTGAGTCTTGTAGAGTTCACTTGTTAAGTGTAACAGTAAATTCATAAGACTGTTATTTAGGCCTGTCACGATAACAAATTTTGCTGGGCGATTAATTGTCTCACAAATTATTGCGATAAGCGATAATATTGCCTGGTGACCATTTTACAACTAATAATTATAAAAGCGTAATATGTAAGTGTATTTAACAAAGTGGACTCTCAGTCTCTAACAAAAAATGCACTTGAATTAAAAAAAAAACAAAGAACAACAAAATGTAAATTAAACACCACACACAACTAAGACAGTAAATAAACAATATTAAAGAGCAGCATGTCTTTAGAGATGAAGCAAACTACACAGCCTGGTGAGGACCCACTGTTTCTAATGGACATAAGCCCAGTTCACAACTCATGTAAAGTTTAGGCTAGGTTTAGGGTCAAATGGTAATAGAAAATACTGGTAAATGAATGAAAGTCAATGCAAAGTCCCCATGAGGATAGAAGAACAAACGTGTCTGTGTGTGTGAGAGGAGGGGACAGTCAGTGAGGAGACGAGCAGAGCGCTGCGGGGGAGGAAATCAGACAGTTCAGAGTTTTCCTCATGAGTTGTTGGGACAGCTACAGGTTTTTTGGGTGTTTAGTTAAAACAAAGATGGTGCATTTAAGTTTCCTGTTATTTTTGGGAGCTACAGGTAAAGTCTTGACGAGTTTGTCGCGGGTCTGGGGGAGTTTCAGCCCCCACCCCTTCTCCTCCTCTCTCTCTCTCGCTCTCTCTCTCTCTCTCTCCCTCTCTCTCTCCCTCCCTCCCTCCACAGCGAAATTCAGGCTGTAGTGCTCCGACATTGCAGCAGACGCGTTCTGCTTTGAAACGTTTCTTTAGTTTGTTATTGCTACGAGCTCTCACGCTAAAGCGGCAGTTGACTCCTCCCACACTAAGAAAACAGGAGGGGAGGAGTCAGCTGAGCTCCTGTGCASCGGAGCACAGAGAGGGAGAGAGACGAAGTAAACAAACAAGCAGGAAAATGAAACTTATCGACCTCATTTTTTTTACCAACCTCAAAAAAAGTTATCGTGCAATTAATTGATTTATTGTCTATCGCGACAGGCCTACTGTTATTAGGTTGGTGCAGGGTTCCCATTTAAGGGCTCGACACACGGGAGGCGACGTCGCTCGCTCTCCATTCATTTCCTATGGAGCCTGTGCGATGAGGCGACAATCGCTTGCCCTCCTCCAGCTAAGCGACCGGCGAAAATAGTGCATGTGAAATTTTGCGCTCGTACACGTAGACATTCATGCGCGAGCTTGTGACTCGACATGAAAGTTGAAAAATGTTAAATTTTTGTCACTGTCGCTTAGCGTACAACCAATCAGCGAGGGTTTCATCGACTGACCGATGAGCGGAGAGTATGCTACACACTGCAGTTAGCTAACACTTTCACCAAGTGATTACTAAAAAGCTTTGTGGGAATTTATTGGCACCAGGGTGAAGTTATCCGGTAAGTTTTTCCTCATAAAATTGTATCTTGYTGTGTGTTTGTTTTTCAATATCATTAGCATCGCAAGATTTGTTTAGTTTACACGTCCGTAATGCACACCCCCCATTTTTGTGAACCACCAATAAACTTTACAAGAAGCAGTAGAAGAACCAATCAAATTTCGTGAAGACAAGCAACCTGAGCGCGATTCGCAACGCTGCAATCGCTATCGTGTCTCATGTGTTGGATTTCACCCAGGCTGCGATGACAGCCGTTAATCGCTATAGTTTGTCACTTCCCGTGTGTTGAGCCCTTTAGGCGATAAAAGTTTTAGTCTTGACTGCTTGACTACAAACAAATATGACAGTAGTAATGAAGGCTAAAGTCATAAAGCAGCAGCAAATAATTTAAAAAAATCCTATCTTCTATAAATACTTTTAAACTTGAAATATTCACCACTCATTTAAAATAAGATAAAAGCATATCATCAAATACATATGTTTCACATGTTTCGTGCAGGCTCTTAAAAGGTTTAAAGTCTAAATTTTGAAAATCAAATTTTTAGGCCTTAAAACGTCTTTAAAACGCCCAGATTTTCATCCAAGGTCTTAAATTAAATTTTGTCAAGTCTTAGTTTTTTAACTTAAGATCATTCCCGAGAAGTGTTGGCTGCATAAATAAACAGAGTGAAGCACCGTAATCAGAGGTTGATGTGATCTGTCTTCATGAAGTGCTAAGTTTTCTTTTCTACTGGTCTTTGAACGTGGTTAAACTACAAATCCCGTGATAACTGCAGGCAAGAAATGGCACAGTTTTACTTCCACGTTTTCGACCGCTTTGCCGCTACAACCCCCTGCATACAGTAGCTTGTTCACCTGCCCAAAAAACAAAGAAGTTCAGTCATGTCCACTGCTTGTCGTTTAAACATGGGAAAGTGTGTTTTCAATGAGACTTGCATTTAGTTGGAAGCGGTCCACAGCAGTCGATATGAAGGTCTCATAGATACGACCGTTTCGTTAAAATAATGTAGTGTTCTTGCATTAAAATTAAATATTTTTAATAGCTAAATTGATAGCAATAAAAAGGTTTCTATATTAAAATTTCTGGGACCTTTCGAATGTTTCTGTTAATGCATTGGTTCTGTCTTAAATGTCATTACTAATGGTCTTAAAAGGTCTTTAAAAGGTCTTAAATTTAACTTAACTGAAACCTGCATGAACCCTGGTTTCAGCTCAAGCTGTCAACCTGTTGCTGTGCTTTTATTTTTATCTGACAAACTTATCGCACAACTTACACACTGTTTAATAAAACCCTGCCAGTAGTCACCATGATTAGTCAGTACAGTTCCAGTGCAGAAACATCGAGGACGTTTTAAATGGTCCCATATTTTTTATAACAAATAGTCGTTTTTTGGGGTGCTTCGTTTTGGCACTCTTCATCTTCTTCTAAAGCTAAATATAGCGCTTAGCAAGCATACACGTGTCGACAGCAGATACACCGACAGTGTAATTATCAGCCAAAGCGCTAACGTCGTAGCGTTGTGTAATGCAAATAACATTCCGGCCAGACGAAAGTGTGCTGATTCTAACAGTTTCTATTTTTTTATGAAGCTTCGAGGCAGATAATTTGCCTCAAGAATTTTTTTTGTAATCAAATTTATCGAATTATTTGAGGAATCGTTTCAGCCCTAGAAGCCGCATTCATCATGGTGTTTACAGACGTAGCTAAACATGAATGCTACATGTTAGCATGTCCATTCTGATGTGCAACAAAAGTAAATAAAATAACTGGCTGACATGCTTGTTAGGTTCAGTATTTATATCTGAACCAGCCTCTGACAACATGCTGAGCATGGTGCAGCATTTTGTGTTTTGAATTGCTGGCTTCTTTAGGTTGATAGTTATTTTCTGTGTACAGTGCCGAGATAATGTTTGTTGGGACTTAGCGCTATATCAATAAACTGAATTTAATGAAATGACGTGCTAAAACTAAAGCATTGTTACGATACAAAACTGCTCAACGTTACTATCATATTTATCTGTGGATTATCAGTCGTCCAGGACATTGAAAATTAAAAAGTAATAAAGATGAGACAACTGGGCTTCTGTTCTGTGTATCTGAGGACGTGTAGAGCTACAAGATTTAACCTGCACGACTCAAGGAAAGTGGATCATTCCACTCACTCCCACATCAGTAATGCAAGTCAGATAAAAGCAACTCAACTCAAGACTGCAGTTGCATTGAAAACCATTAAATATGTTCAGATTAAGTACCTCATGCTGAAAAAAATTAGGTTGGATTTGAAAAAAAAATTAAACTTGATTTGTCATGCTCAGACTGTCATAAAAAAATTTGATATCTGCCTACATTTTGCATATAATTGTAAAAAAAACTGACATGCAGTTAATGCATTTCAGATTGAAATAAAATTGTATTGTATGTGCAAATAAAAATTAAGCATCTTTATTGTACATTCTATATTCTAAAATAAAAGCATTCCATATTAAAAAATTTTGTTTATTCCCACAGAAAAGCATCAAWGAGGACCTTTTAAAATAACAGCTCTAAGCAATATCAATAGTAGTAGTAGTATCGATAAAATCTTGATACATACCCCCTTTTTATGAATCCTTAGTGATATGAACTTACATTTTAGTATGTTCTGAATATTTCTTATGACCAAAATATCCATGATTTACTCAAAGAAATTTGTTTTCCAGAAAACCCTGTTGTAAAGGCCCTGTCACACTAGACAACGTATGCCAACTTGTGAACATTTCAAAGGCATCTACATTGAAGATGAAATTGAAAAAGTCAGCTGGAAGCTTTCGGCATGTACATAATGTAATCGAACAAATTGATCAAATATATAATGTTTATTAACAATTTAGACATGAATGTTTCACAAGTTGTCTAGTGTGACAGGGCCTTAACTAGGTTTGTGTGATATGAAGGTATTTTGTTAAACCTCGGTATCAAAATGATGATGATGATATAAACAAATAATTTTGACAGTATGAGTCAAGTGAGGTGAAGCACATATGAACACTGGGACAAACATTTCAGAAGACACCTCATGTTACTGACACACGTTCTGATCAGTATCGTATACCCTGGTATTTTCTAAAGGTCATACCACGTTATGAAAATGAGCAATACCAGTTGCTAACTAGTTGTAACTTCTTTCCAACTTAGTGTTGCCTCTGTAATCATGTTTGTTGTGTTGTTTATCTTCCATTATGTTTCAGGGGATCATCAGAGTGCCTGCTCCCTGCCAGTACGCCCACAAGCTGGCCTTCCTCGTGGGACAGAGTATCCACAAGCAGCCCAGTGTGAAGCTGGATGACTTCCTGTTCTATCTTTAAAGAAAGATAAAAAAAATGTTTAGCAGGTTCAGGCCAATGAAGACCTATTTAAAGGCTAGTTTGTTTGTTTGTAACACATTCTAAGTTTAGTTGACTCTGCGAGACTCAGTTTCTCAAACATTTGAAACATTTTTCTTTTATCACCAGTTTAAACTTGAGATTGGTTTTAGTTAAATGTCTTTACAGTTTTTATGTTCCCCTGCAGGGGCAGTAAAGATTGATAGAATTTTTTTTTTAGGTGATCTTTCTTGGTTGTATTATACTTCACAGTGCAGAGTTTAAACAACCTGTAACGCTTAAAGGCTCGTCAGCCAGGCTGATAAGCAAATAATGTTAAATAAACCTGTTATTTGAGCTTGTGTGCAAGTCATCTCTAGTATTTCAAGGCAAATCAGACACGCATTACAAAATAATAAATTTATTCAGGTTTTTTTCTTTTTAAAAAAATATAGCACATGCACACCCACACAATAACTTGTAACCATCCGTATAGGCTAATAATTCTTGTCAAAGCTAGCACACAACTGCAGACTTAACAATTTGGTCTTAAAGATGCCATGGAGAAAGCTTGCACTGTTGGATTATAAAGTTAAATGTACAAAAAAGGCAGTCTGAAAATCAAGTATAAACATTTAAAAACAACTTTACAAATGGACAAAGTACAAAAAGAGCTCCTGTCACATAAAACAAAAGTAATGTCAGCGGACCTGGTCCTGAAACAGAAGATGGTAGGTTAGTGTAGATTACTACAGCTGCTCAGCCAAAAATTGTACAGTACTTATATTCTGCACCAACAATTTGGGACACTAAACAGGCATTGATGACGAATTGAATAAAAAAATATTGATGTAGAAGGGCCAGTAGAGGTAGCATTGTTTCACCTTTACTGCTCCCTCTCTGGCTGGCTGGCACTCTTTCTTTCTTAGGAATGTGTGGCTTCTATCGTGGGTTTTGTAAAAATTCTGATGTAAGTTTGCTTACAAAGCTCGTTAGCCCACTGGAACCATTTGTCTGGTCTCCTGCTTGCTAAGCTGCATTTGAGTCGGCTAAAGCCGTAATGTGTAGTGCGCCAGTGCTGGCTGCGCCGAATTTAGCTGTTCCATTTAAGTTGGAAGTTGATTAAAGCGTGTGGTGCGGGAGCTGTGCTTCTGCAGGATTATCAAGGTTTGGACCATCCTGATTGTTACTTTTCAAATAATCAACAAACACGAGCATTATTACAGTACAATAAAAAAGAAACTGTCATTATTACTTGCTTTACAACATTTTGAAGTTTACATCTGATCTAGCTCACAACCTGCCCAAATATTCACAGATCATAATCCACTTGTTTTTCTTTCCCAGAAGAATGACTCCAACCACAGACGTATGTGTTGGTCTCTTTTAGTGCAGGACTTTAATTTACAAATCAACCACAAAAAGGGTAAGGAAGAACGTGTTAGACGCCTTACCTCGGTCTGTGGAGTTGAAAAATTTAACGCGAGATGTTTAATTCTTTGGGAAAGGGGGTGTTACGACTGCCGTCGTATTTTGTTTTGAATGTGTGTGTGTGTGTTGCGGTGGTTAAGTATGCAAATGAGTTTCCAGGTGCCGTCCGTGATTGGAGGATTGAGARTAGGAGCTGAACGAGGATTCCTCCAGATGAGGAAACTGCATAAAGATTAGTCYAGAGGCGATGACGTCGAGAGCTTCACCCTCCTCTGCGCCATCCAACCTGCCTGCTGACCGATGCGCCACGTCAGCCTTTAGAGTTGTTTAACTAAGAAAAGTAGTTTCGTAGGGGTGAACTGCCATTTATTTTAAACATATTTTTCTCCTGTTTTTGGGTAATTAAGAAGGTAAGAGCCAGTATTTTATTTTCATTTTATTTTGAGGTAAAGGGGTAAAAACTTAGTTAGATTCGTTTTGTTTGTTATTTTGGCCTTTGGCTCACCCTGAAGTGAAGACACTCCAGTTTTGTATAAACACAAGCACCGTTAATAAAAATCACACTTTTCATCAGTTTCCCTGTGGCTTGTTTTTATTTTGTTGAATGGAGCAGAGATTGGGAATTTTTACACCTTTTGTTACATCCTGGTTGCTCCTAGATGGGGCATAACAAGTCAGTCTTAAAATGATAAGCAAACCATGAAAATGTTAAGCTTCCAGTTTTAAAACCTTATTTTCTTACATGCATTACTTTTTTTTCTACATTTACAAACAGCCATTCCCATGGGGTCAGCCCAGAATGAACAAAGCAGCGAGGGCTTTGTGGGTTGAGGGGGTTGGAGAAGCAGGCTGGGCTAACACGAGGCATGGGAGTTCAGCCAGCAAAGCAACTGACTGGCCTGGTTGTGAAACATGAGATAAGTAACAGGTTCCTCTGCAGGTGGTGGATTCAAACCGCACTAAACCTCAATTAACCCCCACCCCATTCCTTTATCCGCCACCTGGCTCCTGCAGGCTTGCAGTTAGGTGTGTACCTTTAGGGTGCTGTGAGAGTTAATGCTGCATCTCAGAGTAAAGATCTTCCTCATCCTCCATTTTGTCAGACAGATCGGAGCAGTGCTGCCCGTAGCTATTTTGTTGCCCTAGGCGACTCGAAGCCCCCTCGAACTATGTCCCACCCACCCTAATTTGAACCCCTAAAAACAAGTTTGACAGTGTAAGGTACTGTGGTAAACATAGATTTATTTGCTTTCCCTGAAAGTAAATAAATAACAACATACTGTACATGTCAACTTGTATGGATTGTCCGTAAGTTATAAGGATTTTATGTCATTTTGCAGGTACACAGACGTATAGGGCAATCTCACGGATTTTTTCAAGTCTTGCAGATTTTTTCAAAACATTTTCAAATTTATCTAACATGTCAGAGCTTGTGGGATGATTTAAAAAACAACAAATAACATTAAACAGCCATCTTCCAACCTGTTCTGCCGGTAGAATTAAGTTTTGTACTTTTTCCGCTCTCCTTTCCTCCTGCTTCACAGCAGGTGCTTTCACGTCCTCAGTGAGGCTGACACACCCCCACCCCTGCGGGTGTGGGTTGTATGGATCTTTTGCAAAATTTACGGATTTTTGAGGCTTTTTATGCTGGTAAACGTCAGAAGAGGTTGGCATGTATGGGACAACAAAATACAGACTTGTTATTGAGTTTGTCAACACAAACTTCTACCTGAGAGGCACTACTAGCCCCTCCCCCGTCAGCGTGTCGGAACAGGACGTGCCAGTGCGACGTCAATAAAATGAGAGAGGGGGGTGGGAG
>NW_013952490.1:21580-23856 GCF_001266775.1 Austrofundulus limnaeus
ACTTGTGCTCCTCATGCATCCTTATGCTAATTAAAATGTTTCCATCTACTTTTTAGCTGTTTTAATGAAAACTGTGGCTGTTTTAGCTATTTTACTACAAATGATCATTTTTTAATAGTTTTATGAGTTTTTTTCTGCAAATTTAGATTTTTTTTTAACAACCATTCTACCATCTGGGTGCTACTTTCAACTTGAGTCTACTACCTTTAGCTAATTTTTATGCTAACTTTAACTTTTTGCTGCTATATTAGCTAAATGTTAGTTTTTATGCTATTCTTCTGCCTTTTTTCTGCTTTGTTATACTTTTTCTGCTAATTTGTGCTATTTATGCTTCTTACAGTTGCTTTCTGCAAGATTCAGCTATTTGCTACAATTTTAGCTAAAGTTTAGCTGTTACTAGCTAAAATTAGTTCAAATTACTTGAATTTGGCCAATTTTTGATATGAGCTAAAAATCAAAATATATGTACCTGAGATTTAGCTCCATCATAGATAGCAGCTGAAATAAATATCCAAGATGCCAAAGCTAGTTTTAAAGGCTTTTTACTCAGCCAATGTTTGAGATTTTGACATGAAAACTTCTGTACTGGTAACTGAGAGCAAACTATATAACATATTGAAGCCTCAAGAAAATTCAACAATTGTAGCCTAAGCTTTTTACTAATTTTAGCTTTTTTTCAGATATTTCAGCAAAAAAAAATTCTTCTTTCTACTATTCTGCCTTTTTTTTTCTTCTTCTTTCTACTAATTTGAGTTATTTATGCTTCTTACGGTTGCTTTCCGCTATGTTAAGCTATTTTAGCCTTTAACTTTTAGCTTTTGATGCTAATTCAGCTATATTTTTGCTCCTTTTTACTGTTTTTAGGCTTTTTATTTGCTTCTTTGAGCTTTTCAAGCTTGACTTACAATAATACTTTTGCTATTATACATGTTCAGCTCATTTTCTGCTTCTTCAGCAACAGGCGTTCACACTAGCATTTTTGCAGGAAATGCAATTTCTCTAGTTGTTGATTGGTTCATCTGTGTGAATGCTGGAGGCAGGGACATCATCAGTCACATCAGTGACATTATCAGTGACATCATCAGTTTGTTTCTTAGAATATATGATCTCCATGGCAACAGAACGTTCAGCTGTGACGTATATCAGAAGTGACCAACTTCCGGTTTCCGTCTTTCTGGCTTTGGATGACGATCCAAAGCCAGAAAGCTCCGAGCTTCCTGACGCTAAAGCAGCGTAGCCAATCACCGTACTTTTCGAGGGGGTGGGAACTTTGTTAGGGATGGAAGACGTGAATACACCGGAGGCTGCCATGTTTCGGCTGTGCTACAATGCTATGGAAGACAGCTAACGCTCACAGGAAAACGTTGTTTTCCACCGTTTTTTGGCCAGTTAGCTGACGAAACAGGCTGATAACATGGAAATATATTTGTAATTAACTGTTTTGAGTGCTTCAAGACATGGAAAAGGGATTTTTGTGTCCAGGAGAAGTAAGTAGTAAGTATTCATCAAATGTGAGTAAAAAACAAATATTTTTTCGCTGCTGGTGGATTTTTAAGCTGTGTGGAATGTTAAGGCTCTGAAAAATACAAGGATGTATTGTTTATTCTTGCGTTTTGCTGGTTTTTGGTGGCTGAAAGTGCAGTGTTGGTGTAAATTTATGAATATTAATATGTTTTCTATTTAATCATACTGTGAGTAAGTATGGATGATAGAATGTGTTTTGTGGGGGTTTATCTTTCATTTTAACCCATTTGATGGTCATTTGATGTCCATGAGTTGAAATTAGAGCGTTTTTAGACAAGTGTACGGTTTGGACATATGTAAATGAGTACGAATATGCAAATGAGACATGCTGGATTGGATTGTCAACAGAATGTTGAAATGGAGATCATATAAATATGCAAAGACACAAACTGATGATGTCACTGATGATGTCACAATCCAATCCAGCATGTCTCATTTGCATATTCGTGCTCATCAGTGACATCATCAATTTGTGTCTTTGCATATATATATGATCTCCATGTCAACAGAATGTTCAGCTGTGACTGTTTTCTATTTGTTTCATTTTGAAGTATAATATCTCATTCCTGTTCCGCCTGTGTCCGTGTGCAATGCATCAAACTTGACGTCTAGGCCCTCTTTCGATTGACACCTGATTTGACCAACTGGGTTCAAGTTTCACCTGTCTAGGGCCAATAAGATCTCAGAAGTGACCAACTTGCGGGGTACGTTTTTTGGACACTTATGGAACATAGAAGTAGATTTCCTAACTC
>NW_013952490.1:24808-29758 GCF_001266775.1 Austrofundulus limnaeus
AAGGAAAGATGCGCAGAAACATGTGTACGCACAGTTTTATAAATCTGAAATTTTTTTGTCGTACGCCTTTTCCGTCTTTTTGCCGTACGTTCACTTTTAGTATGGTTTCCACGCAATCCTTTATAAATGAGACCCAGGGACCTCATGTATTAACAGTGCGTATGCACAAAAACCTTGCGTATGCCATTTTCCGCGCAAAACTCCGGATGTATCAAAACTCAGCTAAACGTGGAAATGTGCGCAGCCCCATGCTAACTCCAGGGCTGGCGTACGCACGTTTCTGTGGTTCTGGTTCCATTGGCGACACTTAGAGGTGATTCTGAGAAACTGTTCATGATGTAAAAATGATTGTTCACACCAGACACATACGATTAACAATTACATCCACATGATTAACAATTATTACATCCACATGGACGCAGTTAAATAAAGGACGCGCCAAGTTGTGCCAAAAATACAACAGGAACAGATTCAGCCTTACTGGAGGATATAATAGTGTAACACGCAGAGCTTTTATTTACAAACAGATAAAATTTTCTGATGAAGAGTGTCTCATCAGCCGTTTTGAGGAAAAATTATTTTTCAGTTTGGCACTGCTGCGCTCTGGGAGCGCGACGCAGCAAGTAGCCACGTGCAGCAGCAGCAGCGATTGAACTGGGGTTCCACAGGAGCTTTCCAGAGGGAGCTGGCAGACCGATCTAGTCCTGAAACAAGATGGTAGGTTACTGTAGATTACTACAGCTGCTCAGCCAAAATTTGTAAAAGAATTTAAATGTTTTGCATACTTTTTTTGGCAGTTTCACTTCACCTCTGACAAGAAAAACACTGTTTTAAGATGGACTGAAATGAGAAACGTGGTGGACTTTCATGCACAAAGTTGGACGTCTTCACAATCCTTTGGGGCAGCTTTAAAAGATGCATTGGCTTTCAATTTGTTTTACATTAAGATGTAGATATTATATTCACATTCAGTACTTGTTTTCTGCACCAACAATTTGAGACACTAAACAGGCATTGATGACAAATTGAATAAAAAATATTGATCTAGAAGGGCCAGTAGAGGTAGCATTGTTTTACCTTTACTGCTGTGAAGTTGTCAATGGTTGCATGCAAGGAATCAAATGCAGCACAAGTTATCATTAACTATTAAAATTACATAAATTTGTTCAGTAGTTTGAAATTGGTATACTAATAGTCAAAACTTGAGCCCTATAGTCTTGTTTCAAATTTTGTATGAAGTTTTGACTTTCAAAGTGAAATATTTCCCCTCAAACGATTGGCAGCATTAACACGAGTTTATTACATGTATGTTAATGCTGGCTCTAGAGTCACCCTAAATGGACAATTCTGATGAAACATCTGCAAACATCTAGTTTATCAACTAACGTTAACAAAACTGGACAAAGTATGAACCGTTGTGCAATTATAAGGCAAACACAAGGAAGTTTGATCTACCAGGCTTTTACAGCAGAGACCCTGTTGTAKATGCACAATGTGCWTGTTTTTAGTAAGTGCTCAACAARCGTAGGGTGGGGCGGGKCTGGAGAGAAGTTATTTCTGATTATTATAYTGCATCCTCCCAAGTTCAACAGTAAGCCAGACACATTTTCACTCTGGAGGTCAGAAGGGAATGCTGAAGTAAAGCACGACCACCTCATAATGTGACCGGCTGCTCTGAACAAGTTACCACAGTTCAAGTCTTGCATTAAATTTGTTATGGATGCTAAGAGTCGTGTGTATTTTTGAGTGACATTCTGATTTCTGTAGACAAACACACTAGCCAGACCTTTTGTACTTTTTTTTTAATGCAAGGCGTGATCGTGTGCAAAATGCTCAGTTTTCTGCAAACTCGTCAGCCAGAGACTTGGAGGTAAGTGGCACATCTTTACACCGTCCTTCACAAGGCTGTGGGACCAGAATAGGAAAATAATTAAAAATATGTTTATACTGATAACAATATACAAATATTCTGATATACAACAGATGTTTAAAAAATAAAAGCAGTTGCCAAGCTCACAAATTCCAACTGCATTATTTTTTCAATATACTACTGTATATACATATGTATTCTTTTCCCAGGGAAGTGGATGCCACTTTCCAAGTGATGTGGAAAAACCTTAATTTACAGCGCCAAGTCGATGAAATAATTTCTTCCCTTTGGAGAGCAGTCCCTTTTTCTTTTGGGAGGAGTACATTTCCATTGGGGCCCTGAAGGGACTGCCGAGCCTCGTGGTGGCAGGGCCGGAGCCAGGGATGTGTGGACGCACTGTGGGAGAGGGTGCTCTTCTGTGCAGAGACGATTTTTCCAGTGGAACCTAATGGGAGACCCGTAAGGGACAGTTGAGGGTGGTAAAAAGCAAACCATCTCTCACACCACAGTCAATACTCCCCCCGCCTTTCTGTCTTAGCAGGGCCACCAATAAAGATAGAGGTCTACCCCCACCCCCCTCACATGTTGCCCTGTGCACTCAGGTATGGATAAACCCTCCCACCCACTCTGTCCGGTAGGAACAGTCTTTGCCTTAAAAAAAATGAAACTTAAAAATATTCTACAATAACACACAAGTTAAACGTGACAATAACTAACTTCATCAATGTAAGGTAACAAATTCCCAACTACAACTATCAAAAGCTGGGCTGCTGATTTCACATGAACAGATCTGTACTTCTGAGACAAATTCATATCACATTCACTTCACTTCCGCTTAAAAATAAATATTTACTAATACAACTGGGTTACAAAGAGACTACTTGTCACTATTTTCTGTAATCATGAGCTAAAAGGCTCTTAAATTGCACTTGATTACAGATTTAAGTTTTCCACAAGGCTGTATCAGTGTTGGTATTTGGTCAGAAATTGTAATGCAGAAAATGTGAGGATTTAAAGTGAGACTTTGTCAAAGACACTTTCACTTCAAATCTAAATCGTAAGAAAAAATGCGCTTTTTCCTTACAGGCCTAATATTTGTTGGCTAAATACCACTGAGTAACATGATTCACTGAATCATATTACTATTTGTGCTACTGTTAGGTTAACATTGCATTGGCTGAATGTAAAGATTTAACTTCTAGGCATAAGCAGCAGCACTGCTGTCACCTCATTAAAAGTTGCATARTCTCACTTTAAATATATTTTCTTGGTCATTAAAAGTTTCACAAAAATAGTACTGATTACTTAGTTAGTTTAGTAGTTATTAGTTAGTTTTATATATTCTCTGTGCATTTGTAGCATTTTGTTACATAATTAGATTTTTTTGCCGTGTTTGCTTAAATCAGGTTATTTGTTTGAATCCTGTGTTCCAAAAAAGACCCAAAGCAAAATATAGAGTGCAGTGCTTTGTTAAAAAATAAAATAAAAAAAGTGCCTAAGTGCATATACAACATATCAAATGTTGAAACTGAGAATGTTAGCATTTATTTTAAACTTATTTTGAGTACCGTAACGTGTAACTTCAAAAGTAAAGCTACTGTAAAATAATATAAAAGAGCTTTTTCCTATACAGTCATGTTACTAAMCTGGTAAATATCAATCTAATTAACTGATGTTTTAGTAAAACTTTGATTTGTTCTGTTTTTCATTGCCAACATGCCTTTTAAAAGAAAAGAAAAAATCAACTATATTTCTCAGTTTCAAAATGAAATATGTTTTAGCTTTTTAAGTTTGTTTTTAAGCTGCACTAACAGAAATCAAATTTTCCTGTCAGTACTSTTTATTTCAACTGTTTTTCAAATAATCGTGCAATTGTGGAAGAACGGCCATTTAGCTTATCATGAGTTACAGCAGGAGACTTATTGCAGGAGACGGACATTGTCRTGTACAACACTCAGAGAAACAACTGAAGATACCACACTGGTTGTCTAATGCATTGCCTAGGGTAACGATGTCCACCCAAGAAAATATGTTGAATGTTTTGTTCGAACAAAGATAAAACCAGAACTGAGCAGCACTGAAAGGAATGTCATACAGTGTCCATGTTGCATACCAGAAACTAAGGATACCCATGCCATCTGCATTAGACGAGAGGAGCGTAATCTTGGTATCCTCAGTTGCTCACTTACGTGACGGAAACAGAGCCTTTAAGGTGTGAAATGAACACTCTTCTTCTGTTTTGCCAAGCAGGTGAGAAAAAGAAATAAAAAAATATKGTGATGGCATTTCAATATTTAGCACTATGACAATGGCAAATTAGAACAGAAGGAAGGAAACATCTGATGACAACTACGAATAGTTTAAACAACTGCATTATTTGTTAAACACAAAAATAACATCACATATTTACATTTGGGAAATAAATCCTGAATTTATTCTCTGGTAGCAAGTGACCTTTGCTTGCTAATTTACAAGAAAGCAATTTACAAAACAAGGCATTCAGGAGCAGATACAAAAGTTGTACTATGCTAGGCTCATCTTCATATAAAACGTTCATGCATCTGGACTATATACCATGCTGAGCTACAGACTACATAGTTCATCTGTCAGTACAACAAAACTATTTACTCTATTAGAAATTAATTCAAACACCGAGTATATTCATAAAGCAAATGTTCCAATGTTACATAGGCATGTGCAAAAAGTATTAGCTGCTGTTTTTTATTTTATTCAAGACATAAGTTAAAAAGTCAGGAGCATTTCCCCCATCAGCTTTAATCTCACTGAGGATGCTTTATGAATACAATAAATCCATTTGTTATACAATGCAGAACTTCCCCGTTTCACAGTAGTAAACATGAAAAAAATGAAAATATCTTGGTCAAGTTTTAGTTTTAAAGTTTCTTTTTTAGCTAGTTATTTACAGGGTGATGCTTTTAAAGTCAGAAATCCCTTTGTATTTTGCTCAGTGAGACACATGGACAGATAGAAGACTAAAGAAGATTGAGGGAACATAAAAAAATAAATGAATGACAGAGGGCTAGTACTGCGAAGGAGCATGTACCCTTTTGGTCTTTATC
>NW_013952490.1:34584-39470 GCF_001266775.1 Austrofundulus limnaeus
AAAAAAGCTGTTTGGTGTCAAGATGGCATTTTTCTTCACTGTTTAATTGCATCTGTTTTAACTCTTTATTAGCATTCTGGCTTCAGTTTCACAAACTTAAAACTCATTTTCTATTAAAACTAAATTAGAATTTTATGATGTGAAGTTTAAGCTTCACCGATTAGAGCAACCTGTAAAAACAACCAGTCATAAGGATAAAGTCAGCCGTAAAATTAAAATCTATAAAATGCAAAAYTGGTGTTCTGAATCTCAATCCAKGAAGAGAAATCTAAAAAGTCAGTATGGATTGTTTTTTCCTTTATTAAYTGGTGAATCCCACAAATACATTGGCTACATCAATTTAGTATTAAATACAAAAGTCAAGGTTTATTTCTGSCATCTCCTCATTGTATCTTTCCATGYATTTATCAAAAMAGACATCAGACAAAAGTTTTTCTTTGAACTTTATATTTTAAGCATCAGCTGTGTTTGAAGAATGCGTTCCTTCGTCACAGGTTGGGGTTGACAATCTTGCCCATGAAAAGAATGTTTTTCGTGCTGCGCTCAAGGATCATCAACATGAACGGACGATTGAACTTCAGCTCTGGGACAAAAYGGAAGGACAGAAGTKTGATGCCGATCCCAGTTGCAGCAGCGGCGGTGGCTCCAACCTCRTCAACATCYAGAGCAGCTTGGTGCACAACCTTAYAGAACAATGAAGCAGAGTGAGCTGGAGGTAGATTGACCAYATAAAGACAAAGATGTGTGCAGCAGCAGAATGTTTTGATCCTTACCTCAGAGACTGTCAGGTCTTTCTCTTCTGAAATCCCTGTCAGATTTGCCCGAGCAAACATCTCTGTCATTCCCAAGTCCTTCAACACATTATTTAGCTTGTAGGACGTCTTGATGGAAAACTTTGGAACGTAGATGTTGTACTCCCTAAAATTTAGATAAAGATAATTTGAAGACTGCAGTGTCAAAAAAAAAACATTTAGGTGAAACCTTCTTCTACCAACTTGGGTTTCATCCACTTCAACCACTTGGTAACATGATCTGGACAGATGGCGTTCTCCAGGGTCATCATGTTATCAGGCAACATCAGCAGCATGGAGAAGGAGTTGTTGAAAGGAAGCTGGAGGACTGAGGTGTTAATTGCCTGGTCATAGTAGGTTTGAAAGTGTGTTTCTTCCATTCTCATCATCTGGACTGGAACCTGGAAAAAGAAAAAGCAATTATTTGGGAAAAAAAATTCTCCATAAAATACAAAATAGCAAATGATCAGTGGTGGACAAAATACTCAACTTTAGTACTTAAGTAAAACTATTGATACTCAGGGTCAAATCTACTCAACTTCAAGTACAAGTTACTCTGTCAAATATCTACTCAAGTTAAAGTACTGAAGTACTTACTTTTGAAAATACTTAAGTATTCAAAAGTACATGCATTTAAAAGTACTCAGGTATTCAAAACTACAAATAACATTTTCCAGTATTGGTACATTGCTGTATTTTCAGAGTGAATTTAAAAAACCTTGGGCCTCATGCATAAAGGATTGCACAGCTTTCACACTAAAAGTTGGCGTACGGACAAATTTAGAAAAGTGTGCCGCACCAAAAAATTCAGATGTATAAAACCGTGCGCACGCAGGTTCCTGCGCACCTTTCCTTTATACATCCCAATGAAGGTGGAACTTAGCGCACGTGAGATACCTCCCCTGACACGCCTCCATTTAAATATGTAAAATAGATGTAAATGTGTCCAGTGTGTCAGATTCTCCTCAGATTGTCCTCTCTGTGGGATTAGAAATGATTTTCAGATATAGGAAAATATAATTAAATGGAGAATGAGTGAAAAAACTGTCTAAATAAGTGGTGGGGTGTAAAAATGAGTTTGCCACACGCAAAGGTGTGAGTGGGTGTTGGTGTGTACGCGCGTGTGTGAAGCTGCTGTCTTCAGTGGCGCATGAGGCTGACAGACATTTCCACCTTTACATGTCTTTCTTAAATGACTAAACAAATACGAACTTATGAGTTTGGTAGAACTTAAAAAATATTTATTAAATAGTTGATGGGAAGAAACGAGTCACGGCGCCGCAAGTTTCTGCCGCAGTGTGGGATTTATATTTTAGAATCATGATCAAAGTCTTTCATTCAGATCAGCTGCATGGCTCGAATCAGAACTACAGTAAAATACCTGATAGTAATTTGTTTGGTGTGACAAAAATAAATAAAAAACAGGCTGTCCTCAATTGTTCTTATGGGGATATCAACCTGCACAACAGTTGACATTGATCCATAAATTATGCACAACTTTACGCAGCAACAAATTTATTGTCTGCATCTGTGGAGCTGAGGAATCATCACAGCTGAGCTGATCTGAATTAATCTGCTGAGTTGACAAAGTTTTTTCTCAGTGAGAATCAAAATGTTTCTTAGATAATTCATACATTTTATTCTCCTCAGCTGTGTGTGCGCCTCGCAGGCGCGTTTCCAACTACATGACAACAACATAAAATCTTTACAGTTTACAGGCTGGACAGAGGTACTTCGATCATTTTTAGGCTGCTCTATTTTCTTGTCTGAGGTTAAATGATTTTCAATCCCAAGGTTCAGTTTCATGATCGTTCGAGTTTAAACAATAAAAACTCGAACTAAAATAAAAATCTAACCCCGTGTTCAGATGCTCCTTACATCCAGAAAACTATCGCGTTACATTTGTGCCATCGGCTTGCGTTCGCAGTAACACTGATTTGAGAGCAGATATCAATATGAACAAACAATAATTTGAACCGTGTGCATTCAAAAAACACACGCTCATGCAGCTCACTCCCTGCTTGCTCAACTCTCTTCCTGCTTGCGCACGACTCCTTCCCTCCCTCCTCTCAACTTTACCTCTGCTCGCGCGGTTCCCTCCCTCCTCTTAACTTTGCGCCTGCTCGCGTGGTTCCCTCCCCCTCCTCTCAGCTTCCCCTCTACTCACCGTCAAGAGACCCGACAGCTCCGGTCATCACTAGGATTGGAGTCAGACCTAGGGAGTCCTCACTTGACCTCCTTCAGAAGAGGTAGTTGACAGAAAGAGGAGCCACAGAAAAAGAAGTGAAGGCCGAGCAGAGAAGAAGATGAGACGACAAGGAGGAAGTGAAATGATTTGAAGTTTATCAATTTTAATGCTGGCAAAAATACATATGTAACCTGAGTGATGATTATGCTTAACTGCAATACGTAATTAACTAATGTACTATGATGATTATTGTGTTTTTAAATGTAAATGGTGATTAGGATAGAAAAGAATCAAAGTATGTCTTAACATAAAGAAAGGTTGAGTGTGTGCTGTTTCTGGTTAAAGGCAGGGCGCATTCCTGTAATGATGCAAAACAGATGTGTGGGCTTTAACTCACCACAGAAAAAGTCCCTGGCAGAAAGTCAGCAGAAAATCAGCCGGATTACCTCATTCTGGAAAGTACAGAGAAACACGTGATGGAAGTCCCCACCCTTCCACAGAAAGGAAGGAGGGGCCGAGCGAGCCCAGAAAGGGTATAAAAAGCCAAGCAGTCCAGCAGTAAAGGAGTCTTCGTGCCATTGACTGGAGAAGGAGCAGCAAAGCAGCAGGACATCGAGAGCAGAGGAACAAGCAGATCCGAAGATCATCTCATCTGGGGCAAGCTGACAGATTCCCCTCCGGCGAGTCTAAGGACTGAAGACCAAATTGAACCCAGCCCAACTCTGAGAAGCTCTCTTCAGGTAACAATCTGATGCTCCCTATGGGGGTAAAACCGACTGCTCCAACCTGTCCTGCCGTCTCCAAATTACCAGAAAATGCCACACCACCTAATTAGAAAGATAGGTCAGTATATTAGAGCATTTTATTTTTATCACCATCAATTATTAATCAATATTCATAATCTGTATAACCAAATGTGGCATTTCTTGCAAATTCCTATTAAACTGCTTACAGCATTATAAAGACAAACTACATGACTGGACATTGATTTTTTAAGTTGTCCTTTAAGGTTTTTCTCTGATTACAAGAGAGTCTTGTTACTGTAAAGCAACAAGGTAATAACATTTTAAAGACTATGGTTACTTTGAGGCAAAAGGTAATAAAATGAGGTCATAGATCACAATTAAGTTCATTTTTAATGGTTATTAACCTGGAGAGATAGGATAACTCCCCTTCAACAGTTCCCTTGAGACCTATTGTACAGGTCACTAAATTTCATCTCGGCCACAACAAGAAGTGCACATCCCACGAGGGAGCGGCTACCAGAGAAACAGTTGTGACCGGCGAATGGAGGCGTCCTGAGCTACTACACTGACCCAGAGGCCAGGGTTCACGAAGGGAGCGACTACTGGAAGGAGGGTAGCTGAAGGTCGAGCTCAAGGCTCCCGCCTGATGACTCCTGGAGGAGACACGTCAGACTCAGCCGTACCGGTCACCCCCAGGTGGCTGTAAGTCCGGCCCATCTCCTCCAAACCAAGAGGGAGACATCGTCTCCTCTCCAAGACCCACCAGTGTCCGGGTGGGTAAACTGGGGGAGGAGCCACAAAGGATTTCATCACTCACATCGCTATGCACTCGCAACCCAAATGTTATACAGTATGTACTGTAAAAGAACCACATCACCAGCCAATCACAGAGAGGTTGTTTTTCATCCAATCAAAGCACTTATTGCAAACCTACTAAATCAAGAGACGAAAATGACAAAATCTTAGATGCAAGGCCCATTAAATTAGCAAAATATAATAATACGACATTGTAATGGAACTAATACTTTTATGTTTAAGCCAATAATTCATAACATACTTTAATGACCTAGATTTTCATGACATGCTATTCATCTGCAGATAGAATGATTAAAGTCAGAACAAGATTTGCTAACAACAGTCATTCTTAGATATCACTTGTGT
>NW_013952490.1:40425-41709 GCF_001266775.1 Austrofundulus limnaeus
AACTTTTTCTACCTGGATTACAGAGATGCATTGCCTAAAATACACAATGACAGTAAGCATATTTGTATTCTTAACTAAATATTATGGGTTACAACCTATATAAAATATATCTTAATAATATCTTTTTCTGATATAATGGGCCTTGCATCTAATATTTTGTCATTTCCGTCTCTTGGTTTGGTAGATTTGCAATAAGTGCTTTGATTGGATGACAAAAGCCTGTCTGTGACTGGCTGCTGTGGTTCATTTACATATAACGTTTGGGTTGAGCGCAGAGCGCTGCGCGTGAGCGGAGGGGAGGTTGAGAGGAGGGGGATGGAACCGCGCGAGCAGATGCAAAGTTGAGAGGAGGAAGGGAGGGAAGGAGCTGCGCGAGAAGAGATAAAGTTGAGAGGAGGGAGGGAAGGAGTCGAGCACAAGCAGGAAGAGAGTTGAGCAAGCAGGGAGTGAGCTGCATGAGCGTGTGTGTTATTTGAATGCACACAGTTCAAATTATTGTTTGTTCTTGTTGATTTCTGCTGTCAAATCAGTGTTAATGCGCGAGCAAGCCGATGGCACAAGTGTAATGCCATAGCAACAGAACAGAGTAATTTTTCCGTGGATTCCGGTCAGATTCATGACTTTAAGGGGGTTAAAACTGTGAACTGAAAAACTTTGCGTGGCTGCCTCACATTTTCACTGCAGGTGAAAAGTCTACGTAAATATATGCACACTTTCACGCAATGTTGGTTTTCATACATCCCAACGTGGGCGTCGAACCTGGCGCATGCAACTTTTTTTATGCGTACGCACCGTTTATACATGAGGCCCCTTGTCACTCTCAGAAACCACCTGATGTATCGACACGTAGAACCACTGTGTAGGGTTGGGCATAATCGTATCATGTGCAATTAATCGTCAGAAAAACATTAATCAATTTGTTTTTGACACTTGACGATTAATACGATTAATGCCACCAGGCAGACTGACTGGGGATTATCCGGTCAGTCTGCTCGGTGCTCCTCTCCGCTTCAAATATGACGAAAATTAAAAATAAAGTTCAGTAATTTATCAACATGATTTAAAATATGATGTATAGCCTGAAATCTGTAATTTTCACAGAATTTGCAACAATTTTTTACAAAGAGCAAATCTTTCCCGCTAAATTGGTCATGTGACAAGGACATAAGGGTGTCCAGCGACTCCAGGGGATTAATCATCAAATTAATCGTGTTACGGTCCCGGGGTCTAGGATACCCAGGACGCACAACATATAATGTCCAGACCGAAAGGTGTTTGTAAAAA
>NW_013952490.1:46873-50389 GCF_001266775.1 Austrofundulus limnaeus
TGTGTGATTTTATTGTGTTTTTGTATTCAGTTTTTATTTTATGTGTTCAGCACTTTGTTTCAGCAGTGGCTGATATTATAGCGCTTTATAAATAAAGTTTGATTGATTGATTGATTGATTGATTGATTAAACGGCTACGTCGATTTTCTGCACAGTGTCTGCTAGTTTAGCAATGGCAGTGGAGGAAGTGAATGAAGCCAGTCCGTGTTGATAAGGCTTCCAAATTAAATTAAATTTGTCTGACAAAGCCAGCAGCATCATTTACAGTCGTCTCGTTTGGCTCGGTACTTCTCTCCTCTCAGTAGGGTTGTTTACAGCACACGTAATTTTCGGTTAGTTTCTTAGCTTAGCTTCCTTCACAGTGGAGCTGGCGCACACATACTGTACATGACATGTGTGACGGCCAACCGAGCCAATCGTTTTAAACTTCAACAGAGGCCACGCCTCTAGCAAGTAAGTGCTTCTCTATAGCCGAGAGTCCAGACCCTCTGTACGAAGCCAAGTGAAGAACAAGGGGCTGGCTTTAACCAAGCTAATTACAACGCTATGCTGAACCAAATGTAACGAGTAACTAAAAGCATCCTAGAAATGTAATGGAGTAAAAAGTCAAATATTTGTCGTTAAAATGTAGTGGAGAGAAAGTCATAAGTACCCCAAAAAATAATTACTCAGGTAATGTAAAGATACACAAAAAATGTACTTAAGTACAGTTCTCAAGTAAATGCACTCCACTACTGTCCACCACTGCTAATGATACACTGCTGTTCAAATGTGTTCAAATAAAGTGCAACTTTGAACCTTGTTGGTTTTGTCTACATTGAAGTCGTCCTCCCTGGTCATAGCAGGATCAAATGGAGTTGCCCACTTGCCTGTTTGAGAGTGATTAGAAGAAAAAAGACTTTTAGAAGTTACCCCATTGTAAAAATAATTTAAGAAACTAACCTACTACTACCTTTATAGTAAATGTAGCTGAGGAGATACATGACTGTGCCTGGATCCAGGCCTTCGACTAGCTTCTCGATCATGCCATTGGTCTTATCTGAAACATACTTATTGATGGTGTTGGCGCTGTCTGTGGTTTTACTGAAGTCAACATTGAAGCCCTCAGACAAATACGACTGCTTCAAGACATCCAGAAACTCAGGCTGGGGCTTGAACAGGTGGTCTACAAACACAGCAGTTCCTGTGTTGACGTCCTCATGAGACATTGTGTTTGAAAGGAGATCATGAAAAGCCTGGTCTACATCTGTTTGGGTCATTTGGGAGCTGTTGAAACCCAGACCACTGAAAAGCTGTTGGTGGGTCTCTCCACGTGCCCCGACAGACAAAGCAGCCAAGGCAACAGACACAATGAAAGGGGAGAAGAAGATGTTTTTCCCCTGGGATTCAGAGAGACCTGCTAACTTCGAGTAGAGTTGGAAGGAAAACTCTTTGTTGGCTGAAGTCACTAGGATTCTGTTGTTGTTGCTGTCCATGGTGGTATCTTGTGCTTCCCTGCCATGGCCTACATGGTGGTCACCTCTCCCCACGCAGACCACTACTGAGAAGATCCACAGAAACACGGCTGCACGCATCCTGGTTGTCTGAGACAAAGGTTCAAACATGCAGTGTTTAGTGACATTACACAATGTTTGCCAATGCAGTACTAATGTAGATCATACATTTAGCTTTGTAGATGCTATTTATTTATTTGTGACTCAACAGCTGATGTAAAAACTTAACCTACAGTTTGTGTGTTTAGACAACCCGGATCTCCAAACCTGCTGTGGTTTGACAGATTTAAATATCTGATCAAATCTTTCTCACACGAAATTTTTATGGAATAAATCAGATAGAAACATTTACATTAATTATTTTTCAAACCCAAAAGTTTTAAATCAACTGTTATTATAGCAATGATGTTATTGTACTACACAAAATAGAATGTGTAAAGCTGACCTTTTATTTTACGTGTTCAATTAACATGAATCTGGAGGCAAAAYATTTAGACATGTACTTGGAAAAATAAGAGTTAATGGTTTTAAGTGATTTCCGTTTTGTGCTTACCTTCTTCAGGTCGTAGTTTATTTTCTGCCACAGACAGGAGAGCTCAGATTGAACACACACACAGAGAGAGAGACTGTTTATATAAATGATCAACTGAACTTTGACTTTGTTTGTTCTCTTCTTTAACTTCTTGTTTGTTCTGCCTTTGCTCTGTGGAATGATCAGCTGCTGACTAATCAAACTGAGATGGCAACAGTATGCAGTCGGGTTGGGTAATATTGTCAAAAAATTAATCATGATTAAATGTGGTATTTAGCCGATAATGATTAAGTTGACGATTAATGTCCTGGAGTCCCTGTACATCCTTATGTCCTCGTCACATGACCATTGGTGAACAGTAGTGGAGTACATTTACTTGAGAACTGTACTTAAGTACATTTTTGAGTATCTTTACATTACTTGAGTAATAACGTTTTGGGGTACTTATGACTTTCACTCCACTCCATTTCAAAGATAAATATTGTGCTTTCTACTCTACATTTCTAGGAAACTTGTGGTTACTTGTTACTTTTAGTTCAGCGTAGTTTTGTTATCCACAGTTCCTGTTTTTCTTTCTTGAAATGCAATTGGCCACGTTATGTTCCTCACAAGGGCAACCAATCACAGTTGTAGCTCACACCTGGGATAGATTTGGGATTACAACATGTTCATTAACAGTCCCGAGCTGAGCTCCTACCTTCATTTCTGTGGCGTTACACTTGTGCCATCAGCTTGCGTGCGCAGTAACACTGATTTGAGAGCAGATATCAATATGAACAAACAATAATTTGAACCGTGTGCATTCAAATAACACACTCTCATGCAGCTCACTCCCTGCTTGCTCAACTCTCTTCCTGCTTGTGCTCGACTCCTTCCTCCCTCCTCTCAACTTTGCGTCTGATCGAGCGGTTCCCTCCCCCTCCTCTCAGCTTCCCCTCCGCTCGCTCACAGCTGTCTCTGCGCTCGCAACTCAAACGTTAAAAGTAAATGAACCACAACACCAGCCAATCACAGACAGGCTTTTTTCATCCAATCAAAGCACTTATTGCAAATCTACTAAGCCAAGAGACGAAAATGACAAAATCTTAGATGCAAGGCCCATTAAATCAGCAAAAGATAATAATAAGATATATTTTATGTATTTTGTAGCCCAGAATATTTAGTTAAGCATAAAAATATGCTTACTGTCATTGTGATATTTTAGGCAATGCATCTTTGTAATCCAGATTGGAAAAAAAATTCCACAAGTTTAACTATTATTATCTTTTGGCAAAAGATAATATATTTAAGTTTAAACATTATCTTTTGCCAAAAGATAATATGTTTCAATTTTGTAGCCCAACAATATTTAGCTAAGCATAAAAATGTGGTCACTGTCATTGAGTATTTTAGAAAATATTTAAAAAAATACATTAGGATTAGGATACTTGTTGGTTTTGATATTATTTGTAGATATTCAAATTAAGCCCTCTTGATAAAACAGAATATCAG
>NW_013952490.1:50404-55482 GCF_001266775.1 Austrofundulus limnaeus
GAATATCTACAAATAATACCAAAACCAACAATAATTTATCTTAATGTAAATAAACAATATTGCCTATAAGAGCCTAATAATGATGATGATGATGATAATAATAATAATAATAATAATTTTAAAAAGTTAAGTTAAACTTGTATTTTTTCTACCTGAATTACAGAGATGCATTGCCTAAAATACACAATGACAGTAAGCACATACTAAAGTTGAGAGGAGGGTGGGAAAGAGCCAAGCGAGCAGACAAAAAGTTGAGAGGAGCAAGGGAAGGAGTCAAGCACAAGCAGGAAGAGAGTTGAGCAAGCAGGGATTGAGCTACGTGAGCATGTGTGTTATTTGAATGCACACGGTTCAAATTATTGTTTGTTCATGCTGATATCTGCTCTCAAATCAGTGTTACTGCGCACAAGCTGATGGCACAAGTGTAACGCCATACATTTCAAACAGAACCCAGCAATGGAGATGGTTGAAGAGAGTAGAGAAACCAAAGCATGCATGGCCATATCTCGGCTCTATGTTTCAGATTTTAGGACTGAAAAATAGTTCCTGTCAGTATAAATGCATTCTGGGTTCACTGCAGATAAACTAGATTTCTGCATTTAAGTAATCACCACTCACTTTATTGCATTTTTATGCTGACGTCTTTACAGGCGGTGAATTTTTAGCAGAGTGGTTCTATGTGTCTGTCGATACATCAGGTGGTTTCTGAGTTACAAGGTTCTGTAAAATCACTCTGAAAACAATAAAGTAATGTACTGATATTAGTGTTATAATCAAACTTCGGTATTGTTTAGTTTTATAATTAAAATTAGGTGTTCACTCTTAAGTTCTATAATCAACATTAGATATTGTTGTTCACTTTTGCATTTAGTTTATTCAGCAGTATTTGTGTTAAGCAGCTGAAGTTTTTCCACATTTTATTAATTTATTATTGTATAGACAAAACTGTGTGTCCTGTTTCTCTCTGTGAATTGCTGAAGGAAGCAGTAGAGCTTTGACAGCGAGATGATGGGTTGCAGACTAGCTGAAAGAGTCTGGGGTAGTGACGGTTGAGTCCAGTTTAGAACTGCATTCCTGTGTCTGAGAGAGAGGAAAAAAAGAAGGAGCATTTCTTCTCATCAGACAGACAATCTGCCAGCAGAGAGCTGAGCTGCACCAGGTTCATTAAATCAGGTTGTATGGCTGTCTCTATAAATGCGCATTTATAATCTTAAACAATACTGTATCTTATCATAACTGTTTTATTAATAAAGGAAGGTTGAACCTTTAAAAGTACTTGTATGTTATATTTTCACCTCGGTAATAGGTCCACGTTGGAGGAGATAAAACGAGCTCGGGCGGAGGGAGTAAGTTCGGTGTTTGTGCGCAACAAAAACTGGAGGTTCCACACCGAGATCTCTTCTGCGTTTGGACGTTACGGGGTGGAAAGGAGTCCAGGACACTGACACCCGGACGTCCTCAAAGAATATCAGAAGGTGAGCAGACTACCTTTAAAGTTCTGTGATTGGTCTTCTTATTGGCAAATTTGTTGTCAATGTGTTGGACTCCAGGGATAAAGTTACAGTAAAGTAAAAAACTAAGAAACGCGCGTATTTAACAGTAAAGTGAGTTTTAAAAATACCAGCCAAGACCCAGGCTCCAGGTAAAACACGCAGTGGTCAGCAACCTGTGTAGTCGATGGACTCACAGTTCGGGGAAGTGGGATTCTAGAGCGTCGTGGCCTGCCGCCAACTTCTGTAACCCCAGACTGAGTTCATACTGTAACCTCGTAGGGTTTTGTGGCCTACTAAAAACTGTATCAATTAACTGCTTATTAATTTGCCGTTTAAAATAAGTAGAGCGGAGTCTGGTGAAAAGACTTAAAAGAAAAAAGGAAGTTATAATAACATAATAAAGTAAGTCAATTTAATAAAGGAGTCAGCACACATTATCAAAAATTTTGCAATACTGGTTTTGTGTCAGAAGTCTCACGTGGCTGTGTGTGTGAAAGAGAAAGTTGGCCTGTCCCTCTGTGTTTCTCCATCAATAAGACCGACTGAGTGAATGAGGAATAAATAAAAGAGTTCCGGGGAGATATAAGCAAAAGATTTTCTGACGGTTTGGCTTGTCATATAGGAACATTCAGGCTGTGCAGAAACATCCTCTGGTTAAGGTGAAGCTTTGTCTCTATTGTTCCTGAAACAATGAAGATTTTGAGGGACCTGACTGATTGTGTGTGCAAGGATGGATGGTGAATTTGACAGAGAAATAGAGGAGAGGTTTGTCACAAAAATGCCACTACAGGGTGAGCCTAAAGCTTTAAATGAACAAATCAAAATAGTTAAAGATGCTATCTCACTGTCTAGTCTGGAGAAAAAGACAGAGAAACAGCTGCAGCAAAAGTTATCTGAGTTAGCTGACAAACCTGAGCAGAGCAGTGTGATTAATCTCATCTGGGGCAAARTTCAAAGTTGTACCAAGAAAAAGGAGCAGATTGCTGTGCAGAAGCAAGAGGCAGGAAGTRTGTTTGTCAAGAGGAGGTATGGGAAACAGTTAAGCGAAGCAGAGGTGAACTGTAAAGAATGGAGTCATTTAGCATTGATTGCTCAAGGCCACACCCATCTTTTATTCACAGATATTAGAAAAACAGCAAACCATACATCATCTGCAGAGCCGTCTCCGGCTGCAGTTAAAGAAAGTGGAAAAAAGGACACACACATTGTTGAGCCACCTCCTTATTTACACAAAAGCTCCCCTCCTCTCCCGACAGCRCCTGGTATGTTTCCAATTTTTGATGTGAAACAGGGCACAGTAGAAATAGCTCCAGGACGTGAGAGAATGGTTAACATGAAGGCCCGAACAGTTACAAGTTCACCTTATAGAGGACGCGTAGATGATCTGAGTTCTTTGAACACTGATGAACTTACGCAAATCGATCCATTCAAATTCATAAAATCTGCCCCGTCCACACCACTGCAGTCAGGAGACACAAATACGACCTCCTTGGGGAGTGTGGCTCGGTCACCTCCTCTTAGCTCACAGCCTTTAAGCAGCCACACTTTAAGCAGCCACACCTTGCCCATCACCCCTAACCCCAGCCTCTTTTAGGATGGGAAAATAGACCTGACTTTCCCAAAATAACGCACCCACATGTCACTCAACCTCCCAGACAGATGAATAGTGAGTCCTGTGCAGTACCAGTCAGAATTACATCTGAACTGCTCGCTGTCCCATGTGAAGGTGATGTGTCCCAAAGCTCTGGTCTCCCAGCAGTTTACTTTCCATCCCCAGCAAATGTCCAGACAGATCCACAGGAACATGAAGAGAACATTAACACAGCTGACCACGGTAATTATTCTCTACTGTACTCTGGTGGCCAGATTAAGTATAGACCTTTTACCTTGGGTGACATACAGGCCTTAGTGGACAGACTTCCCCCACTGACTGAAGGAGGTAGTAAGTGGTTAAATGCTGTTGACAGCTTTACTAAAGGGACGACTCTAGCTGTGGGTGACATGAGAGCTTTGTTAGCTATAGGTGTGTCACTACAACTAAGATGTGTGAGATAGAATTTGCAGCCAAATGGGGGCGTCATGTGCCTGACTCTGACCCAATGACCTTACACATTACAGCTTTGGCAGCAGCTTTGAGAGAGGCTTATCCTCTCCCAGAGGGGGCAGGTGTTGCCAAGTTTCAGTGGAAACCTGGACAGAACCCCACCTCCTACTTAGATCAGTGTAAGCAGGATTGGCATGACAGGACACACTGTCATGGCCAGAGTAAAGAGCAAAGACATTTTTTCAGACAGGTTATCCTGGATGGAGTGCCTGCCTCGGTGACTGACGCKATGAAATCTAATCCAGACTTGCCTTCTGCTGATTCTGATATGTGGGAAAGACATTTAATTCATCACTTACAGAAAGCTGCTGATGAAACTAACAGAGCAAAGGCTGATTTAGAGGACATGCAAACCCAGTTACTCAAACTTCAGCTAAAGCAGGCTAGAGATATGGTAAATCCCAGGAAGGACAAAAAGCAGATGGTGACAACTGTAGAAGCGTCACCTGTCACACCCCCAATGCCATCTTTGCCAACACCTCCAGTTACTCATGAGCAGCCTCGATGGCCCACTAGAGGCCAGTGGAGGGCTAGGGGAGGACCGCGGGGTAGGGGTTACCGCCGTGGTTACATGCAGGGACCCAGAGCACAGGATGTTTGTCACTTCTGTCACAAACCTAGACACTAGGCCAGAGACTGCTTTCTGAAACAGGGACAAGGTCCCCCACATGGAGGAGCACAACATCCAGCTCCTAATCCACAAATGGCTCCAACTGGCCAGTACCCCAACATGACCGGTGACTGGGCTCAGTGGCATGGTCCAGATGGACATCTTCAACAGTGACATACCCCACAGAAAACCCAGCACATAGGAGGAGGGGCAGATCCTATGGTGCAAATGACTGTCTTGAACAAGACCCTCCTCCCTTTCTTAGTGGATACTGGTGCTACCCATTCTACTTTGAAAGACTCTGAGTATGAAAAATATGCAACAACTTCTACTGTGTCTGTTGTGGGTTTTTCTGGGGAACAACAAAGACTGCCTGTGTCTAAACCTTTGCCAGTGTCAGTGGGGACCCAATCTACAACCCATCCCTTTGTCCTCTCCAGTGATGTTCCCGTTAACTTGTTGGGACGGGACCTTTTAAAGAAATTAGGGGCCTCAATCCTGTGTGAATCCACTGGATTCACTGTGAGACTGTTGGATGGGACACAATGGACATGTTCTGCGTCCTCTCAATCATCTTCTCACTCATCCTCTCAGTACCTGCTGCAACCVATCCAACCTGAAGTGGCTGACATTTATTGGGCCCTATTGCATCCGGAAAATCCATAGCACACTGGCATTCTCTCTGGTTTCCTGTCTTGGAAGCCGTGGGTGGACGCCCTCCGCCCTTACGTTCCTCCCATAGACCCTCTTCATGTCACTCTCTTTTATGACCGTGACTCAGATGAATGTTATCAATTAGCTTTTGTTTCAGACCTACAAGATACAGAGTGGTCTTTACCCTCTGATAAGATCATTGTAGGACCTCAAGGGG
>NW_013952490.1:55702-57422 GCF_001266775.1 Austrofundulus limnaeus
CCAAACACCAAGCTAAAGACTTAGGCCCCATGGTAAAAGCAGCGCTTGGTGCTACAGACTGGACTCCCACTCAGCTCCCTTCTGTCTCATTTTCACCCTCTACTGACTGCTACTCTATTGCTGTTACCACCTCTGACCAGGGCACCTTGACACACGAACTGATTTCCAGAGACCATGATAGAGAAAAATCAGATCACCCTGATGTTCCTAAAATGTTGTCATCACTCCCTGACTCGCTCTGGTCAAAAGGGCCAGAAGACGTAGGCCTCAGCAGTTGTTCTCCTGTTTCTTTTCAACTACATCCCACAGATCCCATTTGGCTTTATCAGTACCCCCACAAACCTGAAGCAGCTTTAGGTTTGCAAAACACACTTCAGGGCCTCCTGAAAGCTGGTGTGTTGGAGCCATCCTGCTCACAGTGGAACACTCCCATCCTCCCTGTTGAAAAACCAAGCACAGGTAAATATAGGATGGTTCATGATCTTAGAGCTATTAATGCCATTTTGCAGACTCCTACCTGCCCTGTCCCCATCCCCTATGTAGCTCTCACTAATCTCAGCCCTAAACATAAGTGGTTCACATGTATTGATTTAGCTAATGCCTTTTTCTGTATCCCCCTAGCAGAACATGTTAGACATTTTTTCATTCACCTGTCAAAGTCAACAGTACCGCTACACCTGGCTCCCCCAGGGTTTCGCTTTATCCCCTGGCATTTTTAATCAAGTGTTGAAAGATCTCCTGGTTAACTGTCCCCTCCACACAGGCACGACTCTTCTTCAGTATGTCGATGACCTCCTGATTGCCTCTGAGACCTCTGCTGATCGTTTGCAGGCCACCCACACCATTTTACAGTTTCTTCATCAGGCAGGGTTTAAGGTCAGTAAATCTAAGCTCCAGGCAGTTCGTTCCCAGGTGTCATTTTTAGGCCGTCTTGTGTCAGCTACAGGTACCTCTTTGTCACCTGAACATAGAGCCTCTATTCTAAATCATTCAAAACCACAGACTGTTCAAGACATGCTCTCTTTTCTGGGTCTGACAGGCTACAGTAGACAGTATGTCCCTGACTACACAGGTCTAACTACCRTTCTTCGTGATCTAGTTAAAACTCAGGGCATGAGAAATTTAAAAGCTAGTCTACAGTGGACGCAGCCGGCTGAAGAAGCTTTCATTCACTTGAAACAGCTTTTGGCCAGAGCAACAGATCTAGCTTTGCCTGACTACTCCTTACCTTTTCATCTAGATGTTTCTGAAACAAATGGAGCTGTAAATGGCATTTTGTTTCAGAAAAAGGGGATGAGAGACAGATTTTAATGTATGCTAGTGTTTTGCTAGACAATACAGAAAAAAGACACCCAACTTGCACCCAACTTGCAGCAGGACTAGCAAAAATCATCCAAAATCAGCTCACATTGTAATGGGTCATCCTTTAAACATCCTCACCTCTCACAATGTCGTAGCTTATGTTAAATCACATATTTTCACGATGACATCATTGAGACAACAGAGAATGAGTAAAATATTAGGGGCTCCTAATTTACTTTTCACACATGAAGGCATAAACATGGCAGACAGAATGACAACAGGACCAACACATGACTGTGTGAGAAAAGTGAAGACAGAAGAAAAAATCAGGCCTGATTTAGAGACAGAACACATACCAGGCTCAGAAGTTTTGTACACAGACGGTTGTTGTTTCAGGATGGAAGATGGTAACTTAAAA
>NW_013952490.1:65220-66765 GCF_001266775.1 Austrofundulus limnaeus
CATGATAATTGCATTTCATTTTCATTCTGTTTAATATTCAACAAGTTGAACAGATAATCCACCCTAACTCCGCTACTTGGTATCGTATCGGTATCGGCGAGTACCCAAACTCAAGTACTCGGACTTGTACTCAGTCTTGAAAAAACTGGTATCGGGACACCCCTAGCAATATGTTTTGGGATGGTCAGAAGAGGGCCGCAATGGTGGCAGGGATGTTAGTTGGACTATGTGTAGTCACTCTGTTACTACTTGAACAGTATTGAGAGGCAGGATCCAGCTATCACACGTCAGATGTTCATGAAGGCCGCTTCGTCTATTGAAGGGAGTGACGCTCTTCTGACAGACACCTCTTTTCCAATGTTGAGATTTCGCAGAGTTGAGGGATAAGGTCTTTATCTGGTGTGGACCTCTGGAGAAGAGGTCCAAAGGGGGATTGTTATAATCAAACTTAGGTATTGTTTAGTTTTATAATTAAAATTAGGTATTGTTCACGCTTAAGTTCTATAATCAACATTAGATATTGTTGTTCACTTTTGCATTTAGCTTATTCAGCAGTATTTGTGTTAAGCAGCTGAAGTTTTTCCACATTTTATTCATTATTGTATAGACAAAACTATGTGTCCTGTTTCTCTTTGTGAATTGCTGAAGGAAGCAGTAGAGCTTTGACAACGAGATGATGGGTTGCAGACTAGCTGAAGGAGCCTGGGGGAGTGACGGTTGAGTCCAGTTTAGAACTGCATTCCTGTGTCTGTGAGAGAGAGGAAAAAAAGAAGGAGCAGTTCTTCTCATCAGACAGACAATCTGCCAGCAAAGAGCTGAGTTGCACCGGGTTCATTAAATCAGGTTGTATGGCTGTCTCTATAAATGCGCATTTATAATCTTAAACAATACTGTATCTTATCATAACTGTTTTATTAATAAAGGAGGGTTGAACCTTTAAAAGTACTTGTATGTTATATTTTTCACCTCGGTAATAGGTCCACGTCGGAGGAGATAAAACGAGCTCGGGCGGAGGGAGTAAGTTCGGTGTTTGTCTGCAACATTAGGCATTTTAATTTGTACTTTTGAATACTTAAGTATTTTCAAATGTAAGTACTTCAGTACTTTAACTTGAGTATATTTTTTGACCAAGTAACTTTTACTTGTAGTTAAGTAAAGTTTGACCATGTTGTATCAATACTTTTACTGACAGAACAGAACTTTTTCTTTTTTAATGTTCTTCATATTTAAGCAGAGAGGAGCACCAAGCGGACTGACTGCCTGGTGACATTCATCATATTAGTCAAGTGCCAAAAAATAACCGATTAATGTTTTCCTGATGACTAACTGCACAGGATATAATTATGCCCAGCCCTAGTTTGCAGGCAGAGATCCAACNGTTCACATTACATTTTAAATGTGAATGTTCACATTACATTTTAAATGTGAACGTTCACATTACATTTTAAAAGTGAACGTTCACATTACATTTTTAATGTGACCTGCATCCCCTGTGTGAATGCTCCACAGCACAGATGTGACACGCATGCGCAGTAAAAGACGTGA
>NW_013952490.1:67956-70714 GCF_001266775.1 Austrofundulus limnaeus
TGATGGGTCATGTGACCCTCTATGAACAATAGAGTTAATCAAGGCGCTAACAACCTATTGTTTGGCAGATGGTCCTCTGTTGCATGTGACCAACCTGTTTGTYCACCATGTGGAGGCAGTGCTTATAAGGCTGAGTTCACCTGAAACTCCTCAGACTGAAGAAGTCTCTTGGAGGAGAGATGAAATGTTTCATTAAAGAAGAACCCATCCAGAGGACCTATTTATTTTTTCTTTTTGATTTTTTACCTGGATTACTGAGATGCATCAGGACAGAATAAAAGATAAAATAAACGCTTGTATATTTTCTGTTTTTTCTGTGTATTCTCTAGCATCTCAGAGATGCCATGATTGGTCAGCTTTTAATCGTTCCACAGAGTAAATGCAGGAAAAAATAGAGGTTGTGAAAGAGAGTAAACAAAGCTGAAGTTCAGCTGATAAAACAGAATGTTTTTCTCTGTTCAGTCTAAGCTTTCTGTGGTTGAACAAACTGTAAATTAAAGAAGGTAAGTCCTGTAGAAAATAAAGTGCTGTTCAAAAATGCCATGTCTGAATAAAAGCAGGACCCACTGGATTTCTTCTCAAAACTTTATTCTCATCGTCCGGCGGGGGAGCCAGAACCTCGGGAACCGTCAGTCCTCTGGCATCTGCTGCCCGCCGGATGATGTCGGGGAGGGCACTCACAAGAGCCCCAATGGCTGGTAATGGCGTGGAGGAAGAGCGAGGAAGACCCAGGTCCCTGGGTCCTTCTTCACCTGGAAAGTCCGAGTCCAGCCCTGCCATCTGGGAGGGGTGGACCGGACCGCCACTGTCGCCTTTGGCCTCTTACGCGGGGTCGTCCGACTCCGGTCCAAAGTTGACGAGTTGTTCGAGCGGGACGTGGTCGGACAGCTCGAACACTTCATCCGGTTCAGCGAAGAGATCAGCCCGCCGCTGCCTCTCCTCCACCGACAGTTTTTTGCATACCCGGCATGCCGGCTCGGCCGTCAGAGCCTGGTTGGCGTGGTCAGCGCCGAGGCATCCCTCGCACGAGATGTGCAGGTCGGTGGATAGCATGTATCCAGTATTGCAGACGGGGCAAATCTTCGCTTGACCAGGCATCCTGCTGAAGTTCGAACTGCGTAGCTACTGGTCACGAAAGCTGAAGAAAAAAGGGGAGCTGAACTCAGGTCCGTCCTCCCCTTTTATACAGACCGAGGTGGGGCCCACATGACGTGGGCGTAGACTATTGGCTCTTCAGAATGCGCAAGCGCGGGTACCCATCTGTGATAGCCTTAGAGGACGGAGCTTACATGAAATAGAACTGAAAACCCAAAGCAGCTCAGTCTGTCCAAGCTGGGTCTAAGCAGAGATTCTGCAAAACACTAACAACTTCTGAAAACACTTCTACCCACATCATAATGACTCAACCTTATAATCTCTTCAGTCTCTTGCTGGTTACACCCCTGTCAGATGTCAGAACGTAACTCATTTTAGTTTATACAGACAGAAAGAACACAGGATGAGACACACACCAACTCTTTGTTTTGATCTTATGGCTGGAATGATCAGAAAGTATAAATACAAAACTGCATCCAACATTCAGTTGATCAATTACAAAATTTCCTTCAATCCTTTAAATCATGTCGTGTTCATCGTGTTTCATCAATTACGTTTTAAAATATCCTGCCTACAAACTGAGCCTTGAGGAACCGTGCATCCGAGAGGGGCCTCTGAGGACAGAAACTCCGCAATTTCAATAGAAAATTTCCTGTCCGACAAGTAGGACTCACACCATTTAAGAGCTGTGCCTTTCATGCCAACAAACTGTTCCAGACGTGATAGTAAAACTCCATGATTCACCATGTCGAAAGTAGCGGTGAGCTCAAGAAGCACCAGAATCAACAGTTAAAGGCAAGTCATTGCACACCCTGACAAGTGCTGTTTCTGTACTACGTGTTACACTGCTGAAATGATGAACTAGAAAAACACTCGATTTTAAGATGGACTGAAATGAGAAACGTGGTGGACATTCATGCACAAAGTTGGACGTCTTCACAATCCTTTGGGGCAGCTTTAAAAGATACATTGGCTTTCAATTTGTTTTACATTAAGATGTAGATATTATATTCACATTCAGTACTTGTTTTCTGCACCAACATTTTGAGACACTAAACAGGCATTGATGACAAATTGAATAAAAAATATTGATCTAGAAGGGCCAGTAGAGGTAGCATTGTTTTACCTTTACTGCTGTGAAGTTGTCAATGGTTGCATGCAAGGAATTAAATGCAGCCAAGTTATCATTAACTATTAAAATTACATAAATTTGTTTAGTAGTTTGAAATTGGTTTAGTAATAGTCAAAACTTGAGCCCTATAGTCTTGTTTCAAATTTTGTATGAAGTTTTGACTTCCAAAGTGAAATATTTCCCTGAAACGATTGGCAGCATTAACACGAGTTTATTACAGGTATGTTAATGCTGGCTCTAGAGCAGGGGTGTCAAACTCCAGTCCTCGAGGGCCACTATCCTGCATGTTTTAGAGGTTTTCTTGCTCCAACACACCAGATTTTGATCGCTGGGTAATTAACAGGCTTCTGCCCAATTTGAAGAGTTAATTCAATCACTGAATCAGGTGTGTTGGAGCTGGAAAACCTCTAAAACATGCAGGATAGCGGCCCTCGAGGACTGGAGTTTGACACCCCTGCTCTATTGGATTGAGATCTGGTGATTGTGGAGGCCATTTGAGTACAGTGAACTCATTGTCATGTTCAAGAAACC
>NW_013952490.1:73139-74705 GCF_001266775.1 Austrofundulus limnaeus
GTATTTTAACTGGCTGGTCATCTTTTGTATCCCCAGTTAAAGAAACAAAACCATGCATAACAAATGGTTTGAAACAGGGATCTGGTTCATTCCCTTTATTTTCAGACACAAGGTTGCTGGAAAGTGGCACATTTTTGAGCAAACCCATCTCCTTTGTTTGTGGTGACACATGTTTTCTTTTCAGTGTCAAGCAATCAGCAATGACATGACCTTTTCTGTGACAATAGAAGCACTCCTGTGCCTCACGTGAAGGAAATGGCTTCCGTCTGGTCTCAGGCTGAACAACTTCAGGTTTTGTTGGACGATTGATCAGAATCTTATCTGAACGAGGAGAAGACACAAACACATTTTTATGTGTCAGTATGAACTCATCAGCTAAGATRGCTGCTTTTGACAATGAGTCAACCTTTTGCTCATTTAAGAAAACCACAATTTTCTCTGGCAATGTATTTTTAAAATCTTCTAACAAGATTAATTGGCGGAGAGATTCAAAGTCTCCTTTAACTTCATTAGCAGCACACCATTTGTCAAAGACTACTCCTTTTTCTCATGCAAACTCTACATGTGTTTGACCACTGGACCTCTTGTGATTCCTAAACTTTTGCCTGTAGGCTTCTGGCACAAGTTCATAAGCATGCAATATAGACTCTTTCAACACATGATACTTCATGCTGTCTTCAATAGAAAGAGATGAAACAACTTCTTGAGCCTTACCCATCAGCTTACATTGCAGAAGCACAGCACACGTCTTTAGGCCAATCTAGTGCTGTAGCAATCCTTTCAAAGGCATTAAAATAGGAATCAACTTCGGTCTCTCGAAATGTTGGGACTAAAGCAATATTTTTACTCACATCGAATCTGTTTTTATCTGGTGACACATGCATAGAACCAGAGTACACAGATGAGCTTGGAACAGTCTGGATTTTTGAAAGCCTCAAAGCATCCACTTCAAGCTGTTTTAATTTTATCTGCTTCTCAGCTTCAATCTCCAACTGGCRAATCTGGAGTTTGAGATCAAACTCTGCTTTACGCACTCTATCCCTTTCCTGGGCTTCTAATTGAAGGCGAGCAAGACGAACCTTAAGTCTGGCATTACCACTGGATCCACTGAGGTTTGGGGACACAGGGTCAAAACRAGGTAGTGTCGCAGGAGGCACCTGAGGTTCCACCGTCACTTTTGGAGGAGTCACCATGGCAGTAGTTACTTCCCCTTCCACAGGTGGGACACCTAATTCAACAGAAGGAGCACAATCATCAAAAACATCCGGACCAGTCTTACTTGGGTCCCCAAGGATTTTTAGTTCAACTAATTTCTGCAAGACTGTATTTTTAATGTTTATTTTAACATCCTGCTTCTTCACAGGAATGTTAAAATGTGCAGCAATACACAACAAGTCATCCTTACAACAAAATTCAACCTTCTCATAACTAGGTGCACTAACAAAATCATGCAGGTCAAAACTCATTTTTACACACAGTTACAACTACTTATCTATTAATGTGATTGTCTACAGCTCAGGGAAAAATATCCCGGACGAGCCCCCACTTGTGTTACGACCCCTTCCT
>NW_013952490.1:81176-89511 GCF_001266775.1 Austrofundulus limnaeus
ACAGATTGCCAAATATACTGTCCAGCCTATGACTGGGCTCCCAGCCCAAAGAGTCTGTTATCAACCAAGAGAGTTCAGTCCATTGCTGAGTCCTGACGTTGGGAAACAAACAGACATCGAGAGCGAAATGAGCTATCAGAAAGATATGAGTGATGGACAGTGTTAAGGTGAAACAGATATAAATAGTCCATGACAGTGTACAAGCTGTTTAGATTGTCAAAAAGCCTGTGTTTTTAGGGTTATTAACGAAGTTTGTGTACTCAGACCAGTAATATTTGGGGTCACAAGTTTTTGCAATGCATATTTTGTGGGTCAGAAGATAAAAAGTTTGGGAACCACTGGTCTAATGCATTGCCTAGGGTAACGATGTCCACCCAAGAAAATATGTTGAATGTTTTGTTCGAACAAAGATAAAACCAGAACTGAGCAGCACTGAAAGGAATGTCATACAGTGTACATGTTGCATACCAGAAACTAAGGATACCCATGCCATCTGCATTAGACGAGAGGAGCGTAATCTTGGTATCCTCAGTTGCTCACTTACGTGACGGAAACAGAGCCTTTAAGGTGTGAAATGAACACTCTTCTTCTGTTTTGCCAAGCAGGTGAGAAAAAGAAATAAAAAATATGGTGATGGCATTTCAATATTTAGCACTATGACAATGGCAAATTAGAACAGAAGGAAGGAAACATCTGATGACAACTACAAATAGTTTAAACAACTGCATTATTTGTTAAACACAAAAATAACATCACATATTTACATTTGGGAAATAAATCCTGAATTTATTCTCTGGTAGCAAGTGACCTTTGCTTGCTAATTTACAAGAAAGCAATTTACAAAACAAGGCATTCAGGAGCAGATACAAAAGTTGTACTATGCTAGGCTCATCTTCATATAAAACGTTCATGCATCTGGACTATATACCATGCTGAGCTACAGACTACATAGTTCATCTGTCAGTACAACAAAACTATTTACTCTATTAGAAATTAATTCAAACACAGAGTATATTCATTAAAGCATATGATCCAATGTTACATAGGCATGTGCAAAAAGTATTAGCTGCTGTTTTTTTTTTTTTTTAATTTTTTAAAGACATAAGTTAAAAAGTCAGGAGCATTTCCCCCATCAGCTTTAATCTCACAGAGAATGCTTTATGAATACAATAAATCCATTTGTTATTCAATGCAGAACTTCCCCGTTTCACAGTAGTAAACATGAAAAAAAATGAAAATATCTTGGTCAAGTTTTAGTTTTAAAGTTTCTTTTTTTATCTAGTTATTTACAGGGTGATGCTTTTAAAGTCAGAAATCCCTTTGTATTTTGCTCAGTGAGACACATGGACAGATAGAAGACTAAAGAAGATTGAGGGAACATAAAAAATAAGTAAATAGATGACAGAGGGCTAGTACTGCGAAGGAGCATGTACTGTACCCTATCTGTGCAGGAGTGTCCTGGGGGTAGCGAGATGGTGAATCAGTGAGAAAAACCTCAACGTCATCAGGCACTTCTTCGAGAAAGTTGGAAGGAACGAGCCCCTTGTGTCCGTTGAGCTCGCCCTGCAGGAAAAAAAAAAATGAGAGCCACACTGAACTTTAAATGTTTCCCAACGGTTAGGAACCTTTCTAGAACTGAAGAGGACCAATGATGATAACGTTTCAAGCTGTGATAGAGCTGATTAGTGGAAACAGGATGATGCATTGCTAAGTGAATTCCAAACCTCTTGGAGAGTTTGTACAGCTGTGGCTGTTTTGATACAATAAGCTGTTCTGTAAACTTGTGTAACTTTGAAAAGATTTTACCTTTTATTTCTCTAACAGCAGCTTTTTGAGGTGATTGCAAACACTGTTTTATGCTGAATGAGAATCAAATAGTAGATTTATTTCATTTGTACTTGATCAAAACATCCATTGTCTTAACCTGCTTCTTCCTTTCTGGGTCACTGGGGTTCATATCCAGCACTCACAGTGTGAGGGGTGGGGTACACCCTGGACAGGTTGCAAGTCCATCACAGTGCCACATAAGGCGTTTACACACTACAGAGAAGATGGCCTAGGTCCGGCACTACCCAGCCCTGGATGTTTTGCACTGTCATCAGAGCCGCCTCGAAGTGGGTGGGAACTGTTTACCGGGAAAGCGCGCATAACGGTCCTTAAACGTCGAGTGAGACGACGAATGGTGATGTGCAGAAGAGCGGAGAGTTTCCGAAGGCTGTACTTGGTCATGCAACAGAAAGTGGCTATAGCGAGACGCAGACGGCATCAACGAGTAAGCTAGCAATATTAGCTTGTTACATGCTACCGTTATGAAAGAAGTTGCTTTTTCATAGATCTATATGATTTTTAATGATTTGCCAGACTCATTTTGACTCGTCAGAGCAAAACAAACAAGTCGTCAAACCAGGCCGGCCCGATTGGAACCTCGCCTGGCCAGGTTCCAGAACTCGGGCGGGATCCGGCCCTCCTATGCTTATACACAACCAATGAACCTGGGTTATAAGTCGGGCCGGGGCCGGCCCTGCAATACGTAAACGCCAATAGAGACAAACAACCATTCAGTCTCTCTCTCACACCTAAGGACAGTTTAGAGTTACCAATTAGCCTCACAGTCATGGAAACCAGGGTACCTGGAGAAAACCCACACATGCACAGCAGTGGCGGATGCTAGTCTTTCAAGAAGAGGAAGCTCAGTTTCGGCCTACATCATAAAATGTGTCGGTTTTTTCAGGAAAATGATCTGTGACCCTGTCACAGATCTTTTTTTTCTAGATTATAGTATTTATTCATTTCATTTAAAAACAAAACATTACATAAAACAAAACAATACAAATAAAATAAAAGGTATCAGAAGAAGAAAAATATCTTATATCTGCTTCTATTTACAAAAAAATATTAATTTCAAACAATAAACCAAATAAAACAAAACGAAAAAATTCAACTCCTCAAAGTGACTCAGATACAAATTAAACAATTTAATTTTTCTTTAACAATTTTGCTTTGATCACTTTTTAAAGGAATTAACTGATCCAATGCTTTTATAATCATTTTCCAAATTGTTCTATAGTCCTTTTTTCCCCTTTTCAGTAGAAAACAAAACTGAATGTTAGTTTCTTAATTTCTGCATCATCAGTGGCTTTTTTATACTACAGTATAGTAAGGAAAAAAAAGAAAAAGAGAAATATAAGAACAGTAAAGAGAGAAACCAATAGAAATTATACAATATGTGAAATGAACACCAATAACATTCAAGACACCACACCCAACATCTGACCATCAGCAAAAGAAGAGAACAAACACCCAGCAACCAAACTTAAACAGATGTATGTACATATACCCATACTCACATATATAAACATATACAACAATAATTAAAGCCTCGTTAATTAATATACACAAAACACACACCTATACACACAATCAGGCACGTACACATACAAACATACACATATACACACATACTTGCATACACACATACACCCACACATATATACATCCAGTGATTATCAGAAACCCCAGGATCCAAATGTCTATTTTTGTGTGGTTGTGAACATGCATTTAAATACAAGATTTCTCCAATGAAATATTAAATAGTGACTGTGGAGGACCACAGATCTGACCCCCAAGACCCAAGGCAGACATAAAGAGAACCAGAGCCACAGACCCCGAGAGAGACCACAAGCACTGAGCCCCTAAGGTCACCCGCGCAGCAAGAACTACCAACCCACCCCCTGAGAGGAACACAAAGGAGAACCAGGAGAGCCCCATCAGTAACCACAGGCAGAACCCACAGGGCCAACAGCTATGACCACAGGCCCCGCCGGCCCCCACCACACCGGAGCAGAACCAGGCACAGACACAGAGACCCAGATCCACAGGGCAAAATGATTTTCCACCATAAGGTGTCTGGGCTCTCCCTTAGAAATAGGGTCGGTCATCCGGGAGGGACTTAGAGTTGCTGCTCCTCCACGTCGAGAGGAGCCAGTTGAGGTGGCTCTGGCATCTGGTTCAAATGCCTCCCTGGTGAGGTGTTCCGGACACGTCTCACTGGGAGGAGGCCCAGAGGAAGACCCAGGACACGCTGAAGGGACTATGTTTCTCAGCTGGCCTGGGAATGCCTTGGTATTCCCCCAGAAGAGCTGGCCCAAGTGGCTGAGGAGAGGGAAGCCTGGGTCTCACTSCTTAGGCTGCTGTCCCCAGGACTTGACCCGGATAAGAGGAAGACAACGGATGGACAGGCAGTCTTTAAAAAAGCTGTTTGGTGTCAAGATGGCATTTTTCTTCACTGTTTAATTGCATCTGTTTTAACTCTTTATTAGCATTCTGGCTTCAKTTTCACAAACTTAAAACTCATTTTCTATTAAAACTAAATTAGAATTTTATGATGTGAAGTTTAAGCTTCACCGATTAGAGCAACCTGTAAAAACAACCAGTCATAAGGATAAAGTCAGCCGTAAAATTAAAATCTATAAAATGCAAAAYTGGTGTTCTGAATCTCAATCCAKGAAGAGAAATCTAAAAAGTCAGTATGGATTGTTTTTTCCTTTATTAAYTGGTGAATCCCACAAATACATTGGCTACATCAATTTAGTATTAAATACAAAAGTCAAGGTTTATTTCTGSCATCTCCTCATTGTATCTTTCCATGYATTTATCAAAAMAGACATCAGACAAAAGTTTTTCTTTGAACTTTATATTTTAAGCATCAGCTGTGTTTGAAGAATGCGTTCCTTCGTCACAGGTTGGGGTTGACAATCTTGCCCATGAAAAGAATGTTTTTCGTGCTGCGCTCAAGGATCATCAACATGAACGGACGATTGAACTTCAGCTCTGGGACAAAAYGGAAGGACAGAAGTKTGATGCCGATCCCAGTTGCAGCAGCGGCGGTGGCTCCAACCTCRTCAACATCYAGAGCAGCTTGGTGCACAACCTTACAGAACAATGAAGCAGAGTGAGCTGGAGGTAGATTGACCAYATAAAGACAAAGATGTGTGCAGCAGCAGAATGTTTTGATCCTTACCTCAGAGACTGTCAGGTCTTTCTCTTCTGAAATCCCTGTCAGATTTGCCCGAGCAAACATCTCTGTCATTCCCAAGTCCTTCAACACATTATTTAGCTTGTAGGACGTCTTGATGGAAAACTTTGGAACGTAGATGTTGTACTCCCTAAAATTTAGATAAAGATAATTTGAAGACTGCAGTGTCAAAAAAAAAACATTTAGGTGAAACCTTCTTCTACCAACTTGGGTTTCATCCACTTCAACCACTTGGTAACATGATCTGGACAGATGGCGTTCTCCAGGGTCATCATGTTATCAGGCAACATCAGCAGCATGGAGAAGGAGTTGTTGAAAGGAAGCTGGAGGACTGAGGTGTTAATTGCCTGGTCATAGTAGGTTTGAAAGTGTGTTTCTTCCATTCTCATCATCTGGACTGGAACCTGGAAAAAGAAAAAGCAATTATTTGGGAAAAAAAAAATTCTCCATAAAATACAAAATAGCAAATGATCAGTGGTGGACAAAATACTCAACTTTAGTACTTAAGTAAAACTATTGATACTCAGGGTCAAATCTACTCAACTTCAAGTACAAGTTACTCTGTCAAATATCTACTCAAGTTAAAGTACTGAAGTACTTACTTTTGAAAATACTTAAGTATTCAAAAGTACATGCATTTAAAAGTACTCAGGTATTCAAAACTACAAATAACATTTTCCAGTATTGGTACATTGCTGTATTTTCAGAGTGAATTTAAARAACCTTGGGCCTCATGCATAAAGGATTGCACAGCTTTCACACTAAAAGTTGGCATACGGACAAATTTAGAAAAGTGCGCCGCACCAAAAAATTCAGATGTATAAAACCGTGCGCACGCAGGTTCCTGCGCACCTTTCCTTTATACATCCCAATGAAGGTGGAACAGAGCGCACGTGAGATACCTTCCATGACACGCCTCCATTTAAATATGTAAAATAGATGTAAATGTGTCCAGTGTGTCAGATTCTCCTCAGATTGTCCTCTCTGTGGGATTAGAAATGATTTTCAGATATAGGAAAATATAATTAAATGGAGAATGAGTGAAAAAACTGTCTAAATAAGTGGTGGGGTGTAAAAATGAGTTTGCCACACGCAAAGGTGTGTGTGTGTGTGTTGGTGTGTACGCGCGTGTGTGAAGCTGCTGTCTTCAGCAGCGCATGAGGCTGACAGACATTTCCACCTTTCCACGTCTTTCTTAAATGACTAAACAAAGACGAACTTATGAGTTTGGTCGAACTTAAAAAAATATTTATTAAATAGTTGATGGGAAGAAACGAGTCACGGCGCCGCAAGTTTCTGCCGCAGTGTGGGATTTATATTTTGGAATCATGATCAAAGTCTTTCATTCAGATCAGCTGCATGGCTCGACTCAGAACTACAGTAAAATACCTGATAGTAATTTGTTCGGTGTGAAAAAAAAAAAAAAAAAAAAAACAGGCTGTCCTCAATTCTTCTTATGGGGATATCAACCTGCACAACAGTTGACATTGATCCATAAATTATGCACAANACAGTAAAATACCTGATAGTAATTTGTTTGGTGTGACAAAAATAAATAAAAAACAGGCTGTCCTCAATTGTTCTTATGGGGATATCAACCTGCACAACAGTTGACATTGATCCATAAATTATGCACAACTTTACGCAGCAACAAATTTATTGTCTGCATCTGTGGAGCTGAGGAATCATCACAGCTGAGCTGATCTGAATTAATCTGCTGAGTTGACAAAGTTTTTTTCTCAGTGAGAATCAAAATGTTTCTTAGATAATTCATACATTTTATTCTCCTCAGCTGTGTGTGCGCCTCGCAGGCGCGTTTCCAACTACATGACAACAACATAAAATCTTTACAGTTTACAGACTGGACAGAGGTACTTCGATCATTTTTAGGCTGCTCTATTTTCTTGTCTGAGGTTAAATGATTCTCAGTCCCAAGGTTCAGTTTCATGATCGTTCGAGTTTAAACAATAAAAACTCGAACTAAAATAAAAATCTAACCCCATGTTCAGACGCTCCTTACATCCAGAAAACTATCGCGTTACATTTGTGCCATCGGCTTGCGTGCACAGTAACACTGATTTGAGAGCAGATATCAATATGAACAAACAATAATTTGAACCGTGTGCATTCAAACAGCACACACGCTCACGCAGCTCGCTCCCTGCTTGCTCAACTCTCTTCCTTCTTGTGCTCGACTCCTTCTCTCCCTCCTCTCAACTTTACCTCTGCTCGCACGGTTCCCTCCCTCCTCTTAACTTTGCGCCTGCTCGTGCGGTTCCTTCCCCCTCCTCTCAGCTTCCCCTCGACTCACTCACAGCGCTATGCACTCGCAATCCAAACGTTATATGTACTGTAAATGAACCACATCACCAGCCAATCACAGAAATCATCCAATCAAAGCACTTATTGCAAATCTACTAAACCAAGAGACGAAAATGACAAAATCTTAGATGCAAGACCCATTAAATTAGCAAAATATAATAATATGATATTGTAATGGAACTACTACTTTTATGTTTAAGCCAATAATTCATAACATATTTTAATGACCTAGATTTTCATGACATGCTGTTCATCTGCAGATAGAATGATTAAAGTCAGAACAAGATTTGCTAACAGTCATTCTTAGATATCACTTGTGTTTATCTTTGTGTTTTCCGTTGACCTTGTATCAAATCTTGCTAAGATGACATTATAGTGTTTGTTAATATATATATCAATGAGGCCTCTCGAGTGAGTGACACAGTGTTCAACAGTGGACACAGTAGGAAAGTGGACTGACAGAGAGGCACAGAGACAGGCCAGGTTGTTCTCAGTGTTTCCTGTTGTTGCAATAAAACTCAGCTGATCATCTCACGGAGTAACTTCATTCTTGGACCACGTATTTCTGTCTTTGTTAAATAAATATTGCCATAACAATATATTTCATATATTTTGTAGCCCAGAATATTTAGTTAAGCATATAAATATGCTTACTGTCATTGTGTATTTTAGGCAATGCATCTCTGTAATCCAGGTAGAAAAAAAACAAGTTTAACTATTTTTATCTTTTGGCAAAAGTATAATACCGTATATTTAAATTTTAACATATTATCTTTTGCCAAAATATAATATGTTTCAATTTTGTAGCCCAACAATATTTAGCTAAGCATAAAAATGTGGTCACTGTCATTGTGTATTTTAGAAAATATTTGTAAAATACATTAGGATTAGGATACTTGTTGGTTTTGATTTTATTTGTAGATATTCAAATTAAGCACTCTTGATAAAACAGAATATCAGCAATGAAGAGGGATTAAT
>NW_013952490.1:90771-100047 GCF_001266775.1 Austrofundulus limnaeus
TTGCCTATAAGAGCCTAATATTAACAACAACAACAACTTAAAAAGTTAAGTTAAACTTGTTTTTTTTCTACCTGGATTACAGAGATGCATTGCCTAAAATACACAATGACAGTAAGCATATTTATATGCTTAACTAAATATTATGGACTACAAAATATATAAAATATATCTTAATATTATCTTTTGCTGATATAATGGGTCTTGCATCTAATATTTTGTCATTTCCGTCTCTTGGTTTAGTAGATTTGCAATAAGTGCTTTGATTGGATGACAAAAGCCTGTCTGTGATTGGCTGCTGTGGTTCATTTACATATAACATTTGGGTTGAGCGCAGAGCACCGCGAGTGAGCGGAGGGGAGGTTGAGAGGAGGGAGTGAGAACCGCGCAAGTGGAGGTGAGGTTGAGAGGAGGGGGAGGGAACCATGCGAGCAGACGCAAAGTTGAGAGGAGGGAGGGAGGGAAGGAGCTGCGCGAGCAGACAAAGTTGAGAGGAGGGCGGGAAGGAGTCGAGCACAAGCAGGAAGACAGTTGAGCAAGCAGGGAGTGAGCTGCATGAGCGTGTGTGTTATTTGAATGCACACGGTTCAAATTATGGTTTGTTCATAGTGATTTCTGCTGTCAAATCAGTGTTACTATGCGAGCAAGCCGATGGCACAAGTGTAATGCCATATAAACAGAACCAAGTCATTTTTCTGTGGATTCCGGTCAGATTCATGACTTTAAGGGGGTTAAAACTGTGAAGTGAAAAACTTTGCGTGGCTGCCTCACATTTTCATGGCAGGTGAAAAGCGTGTGTAAATATACGCACACTTTCACGCAACGTTGGTTTTCATTCATCCCAACGTGGGCGTCGAACCTGGCGCACGCAACTTTTTTTATGCGTACGCACCGTTTATACATGAGGCCCCTTGTCACTCTCAGAAACCACCTGATGTATCGGCACGTAGAACCACTGTGTAGGGTTGGGCATAATCGTATCATGTGCAATTAGTCGTCAGAAAAACATTAATCAATTTGTTTTTGGCACTTGACGATTAATACGATTAATGCCACCAGGCAGACTGACTGGGGATTACTCCGGTCAGTCTGCTCGGTGCTCCTCTCCGCTTCAGATATGACAAAAATTTAAAATAAAGTTCAGTAATTTATTTATCAACACAATTTAAAATATGATGTATAGCTTGAAATCTGTAATTTTCACAGAATTTGGAACAATTTTTTACAAAGAGCAAATCTTTCCCGCTAAATTGGTCATGTGACAAGGACATAAGGGTGTCCAGCGACTCCAGGGGATTAATCATCAAATTAATCGTTATCAGCCAAGTACGACAATTAATYGTGATTGATTTTTTTTGCCAATATTGCCCAACCCTACCACTGTGGAACAAATTCTGCACCACCTGTAAAGACTTCAGCATAAAAATGCAATAAAGTGAGTGGTGAGATCTTAAATGCAGAAATGTAGTTAATCTGCAGTGAACCCAGAATACATTTAAATTGATAGGAACTATTTTTCAGTCCTAAAATCTCAAACATGGAGCTGAGATATGGCCATGCATGTGCTGGTTTCTCTACACTTTTCAACCGTCTCCATTGCTGGGTTCTGTTTGAAATGACGGTGGAGCTCAGCTCGCAGCCGTTAATGAAGATGATGTAATTTTAAATCTATCCTGGATGTGAGCTACAACTGTGACAGGTTCCCCTTGTGAAGAACATAGTGTGTGGCCAATGGCATTTCAAGAAAAAGAAAAACAGCAACGGCGGATTACAAAGCTATGCTGAACTAAAAGTAACAAGTAACTACAAGTAGCCTGGCCCTTGCGTTTTCAACACAGTTTTGGTCAATTCTAGTTTCCCTTCACTGTTCCATCTGGGATTTCTTCCATTGACAAGGATTTCTTCAGGAGAATTTTACCTGAGCAAATTAGCAAACAGAAGGAGTTTTAAACGGCAACGTCGATTTTCTGCACAGTGTCTGCTAGTTTAGCAATGGCAGCGGAGGAAGTGAATGAAGCCAGTCTGTGTTGAGAAGGCTTCCAAATTAAATTAAATTTGTCTGACAAAGCCTGCAGCATCATTTACAGTCGTCTCGTTCGGCTCGGTACTTCTCTTCTCTCAGTAGGGTTGTTTACAGCACACGTAATTTTCGGTTAGCTTCTTAGCTTAGCCTCCTTCACAGTGGAGCTGGCGCACACATACGTGACATACGTGACGGCCAACCGAGCCAATTGTTTTAAACTTCAACAGAGGCCACGCCTCTAGCAAGTAAGTGCTTCTCTATAGCCAAGAGTCCAGACCCTCTGTACAAAGCCAAGTGAAGAACAAGGGGCTGGTTTTAACCAAGCTAATTACAACGCTATGCTGAGCCAAATGTAACGAGTAACTAAAAGCATCCTAGAAATGTAATGGAGTAAAAAGTAAAATATTTGTTGTTAAATTGTAGTGGAGAGAGTCATAAGTACCCCAAAAAATAATTACTCAGGTAACGTAAAGATACATAAAATATGTACTTAAGTACAGTTCTCAAGTAAATGCACTCCACTACTGTCCACCACTGCTAATGATACACTGCTGTTCAAATGTGTTCAAATAAAGTGCAACTTTGAACCTTGTTGGTTTCGTCTACATTGAACTCGTCCTCCCTGGTCATAGCAGGATGAAATGGAGTCGCCCACTTGCCTGTTTGAAAGTGATTAGAAGAAAAAAGACTTTTAGAAGTTACCCCATTGTAAAAATAATTTAAGAAACTAACCTACTACTACCTTTATAGTAAATGTAGCTGAGGAGATACATGACTGTGCCTGGATCCAGGCCTTCGACTAGCTTATCGATCTTTCCATTGGTCTTATCTGAAACATACTTATTGATGGTGTTGGCGCTGTCTGTGGGTTTACTGAAGTCAACATTGAAGCCCTCAGACAAATACGACTGCTTCAAGACATCCAGGAACTCAGGCTGGGGCTTGAACAGGTGGTCTACAAACACAGCAGTTCCTGTGTTGACGTCCTCATGAGACATTGTGTTTGAAAGGAGATTATGAAAAGCCTGGTCTACATCTGTTTGGGTCAGTTGGGAGCTGTTGAWACCCARACCACTGAAAAGCTGTTGGTGGGTCTCTCCTCGTGCCCCTACAGACAAAGCAGCCAAGGCAACAGACACACTGAAAGGGGAGAAGAAGATGTTTTTCCCCTGGGATTCAGAGAGACCTGCTAACTTCCTGTAAAGATGGAAGGAAAACTCTTTGTTGGCTGAAGTCACTAGGATTCTGTTGTTGTTGCTGTCCATGGTGGTATCTTGTGCTTCCCTGCCATGGCCTACATGGTGGTCACCTCTCCCCACGCAGACCACTGCTGAGAAGATCCACAGAAACACGGCTCCACGCATCCTGGTGGTCTGAGACAAAGGTTCAAACATGCAGTGTTTACTGACATTACACAATGTTTGCCAATTGTACCAATGTAGATCATACATTTAGCTTTGTAGTTGCTATTTATTTATTTGTGACTCAACAGCTTATGTAAAAACTTACAGTATGTGTGTTTAGACAACCCTGATCTCCAAACCTGCTGTGGTTTGGCAGATTTAAATATCTGATCAAATCTTTCTCACACGAAATTTTTATGGAATAAATCAGATAGAAACATTTACATTAATTATTTTTCAAACCCAAAAGTTTTAAATCAACTGTTATTATAGCAATGATGTTATTGTACTACACAAAATAGAATGTGTAAAGCTGACCTTTTATTTTACGTGTTCAATTAACATGAATCTGGAGGCAAAACATTTAGACATGTACTTGGAAAAATAAGAGTTAATGGTTTTAAGTGATTTCCGTTTTGTGCTTACCTTCTTCAGGTCGTAGTTTATTTTCTGCCACAGACAGGAGAGCTCAGATTGAACACACACACAGAGAGAGAGACTGTTTATATAAATGATCAACTGAACTTTGACTTTGTTTGTTCTCTTCTTCAACTTCTTGTTTGTTCTGCCTTTGCTCTGTGGAATGATCAGCTGCTGACTAATCAAACTGAGATGGCAACAGTATGCAGTAGGGTTGGGTAATATTGTCAAAAAATTGATCATGATTAAATGTGGTATTTAGCCAATAATGATTAAGTTGACGATTAATGTCCTGGAGTCCCTGGACATCCTTATGTCCTCGTCACATGACCAGTGGTGAACAGTAGTGGAGTACATTTACTTGAGAACTGTACTTAAGTACATTTTTGAGTATCTTTACTTTACTTGAGTAATAACGTTTTGGGGTACTTATGACTTTCACTCCACTCCATTTCAAAGATAAATATTGTACTTTCTACTCTACATTTCTAGGAAACTCGTGGTTACTTGTTACTTTTAGTTCAGCATAGTTTTGTTATCCACCGTTCCTGTTTTTCTTTCTTGAAATGCAATTGGCCACGTTATGTTCTTCACAAGGGCAACCAATCACAGTTGTAGCTCACACCTGGGATAGATTTGGGATTACAACATGTTCATTAACAGTCCCGAGCTGAGCTCCTACCTTCATTTTTGTGGCGTTACACTTGTGCCATCAGCTTGCATGCGCAGTAACACTGATTTGAGAGCAGATATCAATATGAACTAACAATAATTTGAACCGTGTGCTTTCAAATAACACACACGCTCATGCAGCTCCCTCCCTGCTTGCTCAACTCTCTTCCTGCTTGTGCTCGACTCCTTCCCTCCCTCCTCTCAACTTTGAGTCTGCTCACGCGCCTCCCTCCCTCCCTCCTCTCAGCTTCCCCTCCGCTCGCTTGCAGCTGTCTCTGAGCTCGCAACCCAAGTTATATGTAAATGAACCACATCACCAGCCAATCACAGACAGGCTTTTTGCATCCAATCAAAGCACTTATTGCAAATCTACTAAATCAAGAGACGAAAATGACAAAATCTTAGATGCAAGGCCAATTATATCAGCAAAAGATAACAATAAGATATATTTTAAATATTTTGTAGCCCAGAATATTTAGTTAAGCATAAAAATATGCTTGCTGTCATTGTGATACTTTAGGCAATGCATCTCTGTAATCCAGATCGAAGAAAAAAACCCACAAGTTTAACCATTATTATCTTTTGTCAAAAGATAATATAAGTTTAAACATATTATCTTTTGCCAAAAGATTTGTTTAAATTTTGTAGCCCAACAATATTTAGCTAAGCATAAAAATGTGGTCACTGTCATTGAGTATTTTAGAAAATATTTAAAAAAATACATTAGGATTAGGATACTTGTTGGTTTTGATATTATTTGTAGATATTCAAATTAAGCCCTCTTGATAAAACAGAATATCAGTAATGAAGAGGGATTAATAAATTAATTTGAATATCTACAAATGATACCAAAACCAACAATAATTTATCTTAATGTAAATAAACAATATTGCCTATAAGAGCCTAATTATGATGATGATGATGACGATGATGATGATAATAATAATTTTAAAAAGTTAAGTTAAACTTGTATTTTTTTTCTACCTGAATTACAGAGATGCATTGCCTAAAATACACAATGACAGTAAGCACATACTAAAGTTGAGAGGAGGGAGGGAAAGAGCCGTGCGAGCAGACAAAAAGTTGAGGAGCGAGGGAAGGAGTCAAGCACAAGCAGGAAGAGAGTTGAGCAAGCAGGGAGGGAGCTACATAAGCATGTGTGTTAATTGAATGCACACGGTTCAAATTATTGTTTGTTCATGCCGATATCTGCTCTCAAATCAGTGTTACTGTGCACAAGCTGATGGCACAAGTGTAACGCCATACATTTCAAACAGAACCCAGCAATGGAGATGGTTGAAGAGAGTAGAGAAACCAAAGCACGCATGGCCATATCTCAGCTCTATGTTTCAGATTTTAGGACTGAAAAATAGTTCCTGTCAGTTTAAATGCATTCTGGGTTCACTGTAGATAAACTAGATTTCTGCATTTAAGTAATCACCACTCACTTTATTGCATTTTTATGCTGAGGTCTTTACAGGCGGTGAATTTTTAACAGAGTGGCTTTATGTGTCTGTCGATGTAAAATCACTCAGAAAACAATACAGCAATGTACTGATATTAGGCATTTTAATTTGTACTTCTGAATACTTAAGTATTTTCAAATGTAAGTACTTCAGTACTTTAACTTGAGTATATTTTTGACCAAGTAACTTTTACTTGCAGTTAAGTAAGGTTTGACCATGTTGTATCAATACTTTTACTGACAGAACAGAACTTTTTCTTTTTTAATGTTCGTCATATTTAAGCAGAGAGGAGCACCAAGCGGACTGACTGCCTGGTGACATCAATCGTATTAGTCAAGTGCCAAAAAATAACCAATTAATGTTTTTCTGATGACTAACTGCACAGGATATAATTATGCCCAGCCCTAGTATGAAGGCAGAGATCCAACCTGCTTTTTTTCTTGGGTTTGGACAATTCCGCCTCCACACAGTAGAACTCGCCCTTGAAAAGCAACCATTTAAGTAAAAGATGGAAACAATGTGTTTATTTTTGTACTGCAGTATGGCTGTATTTGTATGTTTATTAATTCAAAACTAATAGGATAAAAGTTATTGCAAGTATGACTCAACCCCTGTGAGCAAAAGGTGTGAATCCGGGCCCCAACGATAGTCAGGTGATGGGTCATGTGACCCTCTATGAACAATAGAGTTAATCAAGGCGCTAACAACCTATTGTTTGGCAGATGGTCCTCTGTTGCATGTGACCAACCTGTTTGTTCACCATGTGGAGGCAGTGCTTATAAGGCTGAGTTCACCTGAAACTCCTCAGACTGAAGAAGTCTCTTGGAGGAGAGATGAAATGTTTCATTAAAGAAGAACCCATCCAGAGGACCTATTTATTTTTTCTTTTTGATTTTTTACCTGGATTACTGAGATGCATCAGGACAGAATAAAAGATAAAATAAACGCTTGTATATTTTCTGTTTTTTCTGTGTATTCTCTAGCATCTCAGCGATGCCATGATTGGTCAGCTTTTAATCGTTCCACAGAGTAAATGCAGGAAAAACAACAGGTTGTGAAAGAGAGTAAACAAAGCTGAAGTTCAGCTGATAAAACAGAATGTTTTTCTCTGTTCAGTCTAAGCTTTCTGTGGTTGAACAAACTGAATTAAAGAAGGTAAGTGCTGTAGAAAATAAAATGCTGTTCAAAAATGGCATGTCTGAATAAAAGCAGGACCCACTGGATTTCTTCTCAAAACTTTATTCTCATCTGACTCCAATCAGGTTCACAGTACAGCACTCAGCACAGGCCTCAGCGTAAGAGCTCGTATCTGAAAACCCAAAGCAGCTCAGTCTGTCCAAGCTGGGTCTAAGCAGAGATTCTGCAAAACACTAACAACTTCTGAAAACACTTCTACCCACATCATAATGACTCAACCTTATAATCTCTTCAGTCTCTTGCTGGTTACACCCCTGTCAGATGTCAGAACGTAACTCATTTTAGTTTATACAGACAGAAAGAACACAGGATGAGACACACACCAACTCTTTGTTTTGATCTTATGGCTGGAATGATCAGAAAGTATAAAAATACAAAACTGCATCCAACATTCAGTTGATCAATTACAAAATTTCCTTCAGTCCTTTAAATCATGTCGTGTTCATCGTGTTTCATCAATTACGTTTTAAAATATCCTGCCTACAAATTGAGCCTTGAGGAACCGTGCATCCGAGAGGGGCCTCTGAGGACAGGAACTCCGTAATTTGAATAGAAAATTTCCTGTCCGACAAGTAGGACTCACACCATTTAAGAGCTGTGCCTTTCATGCCAACAAACTGTTCCAGACGTGATAATAAAACTCAATGATTCACCATGTCGAAAGTAGCGGTGAGATCAAGAAGCACCAGAATCAACAGTTAAAGGCAAGTCATTGCACACCCTGACAAGTGCCGTTTCTGTACTATGTGTTACACTGCTGAAATGATGGGCCAACTCATCTCCGGTGCAACACATTTATTTTGCATGAAACTGCAAAACAGAAAAAAACATAGCCAATTAAAGGAGCTACTCTTGCTTCGTCTCTGCACTGCTTTATCCAACACTGGTCAACTTCTTCTACTTTCACAATAAAAGAAACAACATTTTTCCTGTGAAACTCACTAATCAAACAGTAGTACTAAAACAGTTCTTATTATAACCAGTTGTTAATCCTTTTAAATCACTTATGAATTGTATTTTAAATTGAATCCATTTTAACTGAATGTCTTTTTAACATTTCTATTATATTTCACCTTAAGGAAATGAAAAAAAAAACCACATTTTACATTTTCTCAAATGATTACAAAACACATCTAGAAAATATAGTACAACTTTAAAAACAAAAATAGCTGTAAATACAGACTTTAATCACAACCAAACAACTAAGCTCACACAGGAACGTGAACCACGTGCGCTCAATTGTCCTAGCTTGATGCTAAATTTAGCTCCAAGCTTAGCTCCACAGTTCGGTTTTACACTAGCGCMTCATTCCATAACACATTTACTCTGTTTCAGGTAGGTTAAAGTCAAGTCAGTTGCACTTTTACTGATGCTACTAACATCTCTGCATAGTTAGCTTCTATCCTTTAGCTTAAAAACGAACATGAAATGAGTCTGCAGGCCCTCATCGTGAGTGCCCCGCACATGTCCGACATTTTAACCACGCTGCAGCAAACTCTTAAACATGTGATTACACTCTAGTTTTACCTTACTTCTTTCTGCCACAAGACACTTTATGAGATGTTACTACTGTTTTCTATTGTTATTTATCACCCAGCTTACCTGCAAAACAGAAAAACACACTGTTGTGTTCTTTGTTCAAGGAACCAGCAACTCTTCTTCATGCAACACCACTTTATTTTCTTTTTCCACGCCCTTCWCCTTGTACAAACATTTCCTCCTCCTATATCTATCCTGTCTACACCATGTGATCAAGAATAATATTGACATCTAGTGGTTAAAACTGATATCTACATCATCACATATCATTACACACACGTTTCTTTAAAGTTAAAAAAAATTCTATATATTACAATACCTAAATCTTACTTAAAGTATCAAGTTCTTGAACTCATTAACCACTGGTACAACAATGGACAAATATAGCTAACATTTCAAACATTACATCGAACATAGTTACATTTCTTTTTTTCTTTTTTTTTTTAATCACAAGTCTAGTCTTTGAGGTTTTTTACTCTGTCTTGTAGATCTTCTTAAAACAGGCTCATTAGGGAGCTCTATGTTGGTATTTGAAGAAGTTGGAGCAATAGATTTAAAT
>NW_013952490.1:102440-103925 GCF_001266775.1 Austrofundulus limnaeus
GGGGGGGGGTACCATTTTTCAAATATTCATCTCCTTCATGGTGCCACATATGGCGTGACCTAAAACCAGACTGAAACTTCTCATGAATAGCAGCTCTAAGTGGTTCTGCAGCTGAAGAAAAACCACCTTCTCCAAAATTTTTGAAAGAAAAGGCAGCTTTGAAACTGGTAAAGTTTGACAGAACATTAGGGTCCAAATTATTCTTTTTAAGAAGTGGTAAATCATAAGGTGTTCTTGAAGTTTAGGTAAGAAAAAGATTTATTAGATGTGTGTCGTAATTTATGAGGTTGGAGATGCTTCATTTTGACAAGAATCTAATGATTTTTATTGTTCTACATGAAACCTTAGATACGAGTCGGTTTTATTGACATTGTTTGAAATACAGTTTTTTTTTACTGCTTTGCACTTTATATTTCAAAGAAGGGTGGACAAACATGCTTGAATTATCTGCATCTTCAGGGGACGATGCTGCAGAATCCCAGGGTTTAATGGGTCTGATGAGGGCTGAAAACGTGTTGCTCCAACCTGAAGAACAGATAAGTTTAAAAAAAACTAAATATCACCAGCACCACAAACACTCGGTCCCATGTCAGTGATTATAAACTTTTCTTATTCCTAGTGAATTTTACAAAATGGTTCAATAGATTTCAAAAAGAATAAATCATGCAAATTTAAAGACCAAATTAAATCAGTTCCAATTTAACAATTTCCACTGTAGTTTGGGAAGCTATTTTATAAAGATTTACACCAGCCTTTCACTGTTTCTTCAGAATATGTGGTTATTTGCAGAAACTGCAGCTAGCTGTAGCACCCATCATTGAAGGAAGTCTTCCCTGCACAAGAAATCACATTCTACAACAAAATCTGCTCTTTTGTTTTGTGGGAGACACTAATCTTTTCCCCTGGAACAAAGAAGCATTTCAGGAACACTTCTATACTCTCAGCCTTTTACGTGAAGCCACTGTGAGCAGGGTTTGAACCTGCGCAGAGAAACCCCAATAGATTTTGAATCCAATGCCTTAACCACTCCACCATCACAGCTGCTTAAGCAGGTGAAAATTGGAACTTTTGGAAGTAAAAGGGCCTCAAATGGTCAGCAACAGACTTTTTGCAATGATACAGACTCCAGCACACAAAAAAAATCCATGAAAAAGTGAAACGTTTTGAAGTGATTGGTTTATAAAAAAGCTACTTTAAACTGAAAATAACTAAACAGAGAGTGAAGCAGAAAATAAAACATTGCTTCATTTCTGCACCTTCCTGTGTTTATCAAACCTCAGCAGTGAGTTTCCTGTGTTCTGCCACAGTTAATGAACCTGATTTAATAGAATAATGAAATTAGTTGTGGCAGGAGGAGAAGTGAAAAGATCTCACTCTCTGTCTGGTTTGTGTGTGCGTTCTGACAGCTGTGGATAATATATATAGGCTATTTACTTACTTACTTACTTACTTATTTACTTACTTACTTACTTACTTACTTACTTA
>NW_013952490.1:105874-107258 GCF_001266775.1 Austrofundulus limnaeus
CTTTAAGATGGTGATTATGTCCTTGGAGTCAACTACAAACAGTTTGTAATAGTCCCCTGAATGCCAGACCCATCTGAGGGCTGAATTTCTGTACAATCACAAGTTTTTTCTGTGAGAAGTATAAACACCTCTCTGTGTAAATATGAGAAAAACACACAATGATTTACCATACTCAGTAGCTTAAGTTTTCTAAAATACATTTATTTACAGAATAAAACAAACTACTTATGTACAAACTATTGTGAACAATAAAATTTTTTGAGTTAAAACCTCAACAAAAATCATGTGTGCGTCCATACTAATGTAAATATGACAACTCAAAAAGGAACTGTAAACTTCAGATTTAACATGTTGATAAACCAGATGCATCCGTACATAACTTCAATGACAAGGTTTTAAGTTTAAGAAAAGTGAGGAAAAAGGTGTTAGATCTAATATTTAGCTTAACAATTTGTGAAAAACCAGAACAGACACTTCGAGTCACTTTCCAATGCCTCAGCCCAACTCCGGTACGCTTTATCAAAACATTCAGCTTTACCTGTTGGTGTTTTGACCGTCAAGGTTAAGAGTGTGGGAAGACGTTACCCACGTTGGTGAGAAACTCCATCAGGGTTTCTCACTTTCAGTAGAGCTTCGAAGGTTTTGCTTCACAGTGCTCCCAGCAATCTGCCTCTGTTCATCAAAGGAGCCACGGTCCATTCAGATTCTTCTTTCAAAACAAAATACTTCTCATCAGAAGTTTTAAAATAATGGAGCTTCAAAGCTGTTTGTGGGTTTCATGACTGAAGGTGTCATGAACCTCTAGGCTAAAGATCTACTCGTTAGCAAAAGAGTCAGATCTGATGCCAAATGCTGAATTTTCCTGCAAAGGAAAAGCCCAGCTCAGAGAGACGAAGAATTAATGTCCTTCTCGTCTCTTCTTTTTCTCTTTCTTTGTGTCAAGGCTTTGTCAGGGTTAGTTAATAAAGGAGAAGAAAACTAGGGACAATGACCTTGACTTGTGTTAGTCAGGAGGAAGAGTGAAAATATTTAGTCTAGAGTAGCAGAATAGCATTTATGCACCTTCTCAGGAACAAGTTCAATTTTGACAGACTTACACTGAATGTATGAATGAAATGGACTAAATATATTACAGCGGGTAAAATAAGTATTGAACACGTCACCATTTTTCTCAGTAAATATATTACTAGAGGTGCTAATGACATGAAATTTTCACCAGATGTTGGTAACAAAATATGTATATAAGCATTTAAATAATGAGTGTTTCCATACTTTCCATAAATTCTTTTTTATTCTCATTCAAAATTAGTCTTGAAGCTGACAAAATAGAAAGAAAGAAAGAAAGAAAGAGAAAGAAAGAAAGAAAGAAAGAAAGAAAGAAAGA
>NW_013952490.1:109013-112526 GCF_001266775.1 Austrofundulus limnaeus
GGAAATATTATGTAAAGTCAACTATTTTGAGCTTTATATCATATTATCTACTAATCAAAAACATGCCCAGAGTCTTGCTTTCACTCGTCCACGCATGTTTGAGAAATCCTGTAGTGTTCAGAGGCAGCCAGGCAGGAGAGCAAAAACGGCCAGTTGGGCCTAAAACCACCTTTTGGGACCAGCTCCTCCTCTGGGCTGTCTCCAAACCGAGCTTCCTCATCACAGAAAACACCTCCCCCACCCCCCCGGCTCGCTCGTGACTCCTGCAGGCTATCAGCAGCAACAAAGCAAACACCCGGTGAAACCACGTCTGCTGAGCTCCTAATACTACTTCTCAGTCCTTTTAAGATTAAAAATATCTTGGAGGGAATGGATTTTCAGATGCCAAGGAAACTACACTGAGCTTTGCCAATTTCAAGGCATTTAGAAACATATATTTGATTTGATTTATTCCAGACAAGTCAAATTCCATAGTCTGAATCTATATACCTCAATATATCCTTTCACATATCTACAAAAAATGAAACCACTTAGACTAATTATACACAAATAAACCCATAAAATAAATATACACTCACTGTGCACACATCTATCTGTGTACATCTACCCATGTACATACACTCACATGAAGCACATAAATCCCATTAACATGTCTGAAAAGGGGTAGGTGTACTATTGCACCCAATGTGACCCCGTGTCCTGAATTGCGATTCACAGCCAGCTCAACTCTTTCTTGCATCATTTCTTTCAAGGCACAGGCGCGTGTTGTAGTTGAACAGAATTTAATACTAAAGAGTGTGAAACTGAAACGATACAAAAATATAAAAAAAGGATTCAGTAAACAAATAATGTTTCTACTTAAATCAATAGACACATTTCTTGGTTCCTAATGTGCATGAAATGATCAGTATTTATTAGTCTCATCATACAAACTCAGATTGGTTTATAACTATTAAATACACTGCACATCAACATCTCAATGATCACTTCTTACACAATATCACACAACTGACAAACTTACTCATATTGCCACTCAAAGGGAAGTAAAGCAGTGGATGGCTGTAGATGGGGAGAGATACACCATGCTTGCAGGCCTTGAGAAAACAATAACAAAATCTCATTTAAGCACAGTAAACTAATAACTAACCAACATAAACAAAAAGAAACCAAAATTATCAGAGAACTTAATTATATTTATTCTAAGCCTTTCTTTAATAATGATGATAAACAACATAAAAATATATTGCAATCTAACCTAGATGATATTTATATTAAAAAAGCTAAAGGAGCATAACTAAGATCTCGAGCCAAATGGATTGAGGATGGTGAGAAAAGCACAGCATATTTCTGTAGATTAGAGAAATCAAGACAAGAAAAAATGCTATCACTACCTTGAAAATTAATAACCAATTATGTACAGACCCTCAAATCATTTCCAAAGAAATGTTTTAATTTTTACAGCAATTTATACACCTCTTCATTCTCGAAACCAATGGCTGAATCATTTTTTTCAGTCTAGTAAACATCTGATTCCCAAAGTTGATGAAAGCTTTAAACAATTATGTGAAGCAGAAATTACCACAGAAGAGTTGGATAAAGCACTAGATGCTTTAACTAAAGATAAAGCCCCAGGCTGTGATGGCCTGACAAGTAATTTTTATAAACACTTTTGCGTTCACATTAGAAATCTTATTTTTGACATGCTTAAAGAAGTATTAGAAAACGGCTCTCTTACACATTAAATGAAACAAGGGGTGATCACACTTATACCAAACCTGGGAAAGACCAGACTCTTCTTGATAATTTAAGACCTATAACTTTATTAAATAACGATTATAAACTCCTAACACACATTTATGCAAACAGATTAAAATCAGGCATAACCCAAATCATTTCTGACACTCAATCTGGATTTCTAAAAGGCCGCTCCATTCATAATAATATTTGTCTTGTTCTAGATTTAACTGATTATAATCATCTAATTGAAGATGAAGGTTTTACACTATTCTTAGACTTCTATAAAGCCTTTGATATGATAGAACACGAGTTTATGTTTCAAGCTTTAGAGCTTTCTGGATTTGGAAACAAGTTTATGAATGTAATCACTTTACTGTACAGGGATACAAACAGCTCAGTGTGTCTTCCACATGGCACCTCTCAAAGGTTTAATATGAACAAAGGTGTTAATATGTTATTAATATGTTATTGCCATAACAGGGATGTCCAATCTCACCTTTGCTATTTATTTCAGAAACAGAAATGCTTTCTCTACTAATTAAAAATGCAGAATTTGGTAAATTATCTGTTCCAGGAAAAGAATTCTCCCTTAGCCAATTAGCTGATGATACAACTGTCTTCTTAAATAATTTGAATGAAATTCCGAAAGTCCTTCAACTCATTAAGAAATTCTCAAAGGCCTCAGAGTTAAAACTAAATTTAAACAAATGTGAGATCTTATCTTTAAAAGACACTGCAGCATCTGTTGCATTTAATATCCCATTAAAATCTAATGTAAAATATTTGGGTATAAACAGAACTGAAAACAAGACTGAGCTAGAAAATCTTAATACCTGGGAAAAACTACAAAAATGTAAAACTCATATAAATATTTGGTCACAAAGAAATTTATCAATTTTGGGAAGAATTTTTTTGACCAAAATGGCAAGTATATCCTGTTTATATATTAGGAATTCCTAAATCTGCAATCAAATCTATCAACCAAATAAACTTTGACTTAATTTGGAAGCGAAAAATGCACTATATCAGACAAGGAAATTTAATCAAGCAGTTGAAGATGGGGGTTTGCAAGTTATTGAATATGGCAGTATTAATGGTCTCCTTAAAATTAACTTGTTCAGATATTTCATAAAAAATCAAACTAACCTTTGGTTTCATATTCCAAGTAAAATATTCTCAGATCTGGGTGGAATTAAATTTTTATTCAGATGTGATTTTGACATTAAAAAATTGCCCATACAACTTTCTTCCTTCCATCAGCAAGTCTTATTATACTGGAGACTAATCTACAAACATAACTATTGTGTTTTTAATAATTCTTTAAACACACAACTACAGTTAGGAAATATTAAATATTTGGGTATTAATATTTCTTCTAGATTGGAAGATTTAATAAAGTTAAACCACATTCCTCTTTTAAAGAAAATTGAAGAAGATTTTACTAGGTGGAGTTCTCTACCCATATCCCTCATGGGAAGAGTTGCCTCTATTAAAATGATGGTTCTACCGAGAATAAATTATTTATTCTCAATTATACAAAAATAAACCTTCAACTGAATGGTTTAACCCTCCTGTTGTCCTCATTTTCTGTATACACCCTTTGTCCTCCGGGTCAAAATGACCCGTCTCCACTAAATCCCCAATATAAGCAGCTTAACTGAATTTTAAACACCAAATTTCATTATATTGTCATTCACCACAAAATGTGTAAATACTTGTTTTCCCTCTCCACTTGAATTTCTATAGCTTAAGAAAGGGAAAAAATGTGCAAAAAGG